>NC_056049.1:13478604-13828785 GCF_004379255.2 Salvia splendens
TTAGCTTTTATTTTCAAAAATTCAAAATCTTTTGTTTCTCCAAATAGTAGAAGAAGCTTTGTAGAAGGTAGACAATTTGTGTTATACTTACAGGATTATTTAGTGCTAATAAAAAGTAAATCAGGTTTCAATGAGAGGGTGATAAGGCTAATTTCATGCATAGATTAAGGGGTTGAAATTACGCATTTACGGGGTCTAACACATTTGTTTAAGCCAGGTGTGTAGAAAGTTTCACCAGGTCCAGGAAGAAAGAAGGATGGTTGCATGGCGAAGGGAATCGGCGATAAAAGTGAGCAATATGGAGAAAAATGACTAGACGGAGGAAGCAACGAAGCTGAAGGGAAGAATTGAGATTTCTGCGAAGGCTTCTAGAAGATCCTCCGCGCCTATATAAGAGCAAGAGCATGCAGTTATAAAAAAACCTTTTTTTTGGGGGGAGACGTTAGGGTTTTTGGCTCTTTTAGCTCACTTACTTCTACACACTTGGGGGGATGTCCGGGGAGTTGTAGGGGATTTCGGGTTTCACTTTCTGTTAGTTGTTGGGTAACACCGTCCTTGCGTAGGGCGAAGATACAATTTACCGCTTTCATTTCATTTCCGTTACTGTGAATTTCACCAAGCTTCGCTGTTCGAAGCTCGGCTCTGTTTTTCTGTTGAATTAACCAGGTTTTATGCAATTTCTGTTTTCTGATATGGTGATGTTTAATTTGAGTATGAATGATGTTTATTTGTGAGTTCGTCGTCATTTACTCGATTGGGTGCTTTTCGCATTTGCTTGTTGAATTGGAGTAGAATCGTTGACGATTGTTGTTAATCGGAATATATTTTCTGAATTGGAGTTTATGGAGTTGATTTTGGTTGTAGTTGGGTTCGGATTGTTTGGATCCGGAGTGGATTGAGCATCCGACGTGTGGATCTAAACAGAGTAATCGTAGTTTGATGCCTCATTTCCGTATTTTTATTTCCTTCCGTCTAGTATATGTAGATCTGTTTAACTTCCGGCTAATCGCAAGTTTCCGACGTCCGAACTTTTACATTCTGTTTGAATCTAGAAATCTGCTCTGTTTTTCTTCATGTTCAAGTTTGAATCAGGTAAGGAATGCATATCGTTGTTAGTTAAATTCGTAGTTTGTTATCTGCAGCTTTTCATCCGTACTTGTTGTTTCTGGAAAATGGTCCCCACTGTTTACCCGCTCTCTGTCTAGCTATATTAGGTAGTCGTTTATTCGGTCTAGGAAGTTAGTTAGATATCTCGTAGTTACAAATATGTTCAAAGCCTACATGATGATTACAGTTTCCTAGGTCTAGTGTTAGATTTAATTCCTGAGTCTAGTAATAGTTCCACCTCAACCCAAGTTTGCGTGGCAGTAGCCATTCACCTTTCTAGAGTCTCCTAAATGCTTTCTTACGTGTCCATCTTTGTGGGATCGATCCCTGCTTCCATGTACTAATTCATAGTATAGCGGGTTTGAATGCGGAATTTGTGTGTCCAACGACTGAGACTTCTGAGATCCTCCGAGTTCCTAGACCTTGTGATCTAGCGGATTCTCTGGTTTGAGAAGCTTGACCTAGCATAAAAGCACACATAGTATTTCTATCAGCACTTCAAATGGCGCCGTTGTCGGGGATGGATGGCGTAGTTTATGATTGTGTTTAGAGATTTTGGTGTATATAGTTTTGATTTGTTTTTCTTTCTTTTTATTTTCAGTTTATGAGCAGAGGCTCACGGCTAGGACACTGGGGTAACTCATCTGGGTGGAGGAACGATCGGTTCACTTGGAAGGTCAAGGACACAGTATCTACGGTCACCACCAGATCAGGATTATCTATGGGAGATCCATTTCCGTTTGGTTCGGGAAGTGACGACGATTGGAGTTCGTCAGGAAGGGAGAATCCTAAGTCATCTTCAAAAACAGATATAGAGGAGGCAGCGATCAGAGACATGGCACACGTAGTCGACCCAGATCCAGAGATCGGTTCGCTCACTGCCCATTTAGATGGTGAGCCAGCCCAGGCTATAGTTATGGCCATCGATATTAAAACAAATGTGTTAGGCATTCTACCGACGTTCTCTGGACGTAGGAACGAGTGTCCATACGAGTTCTTAAATGAGTTTAGCAAGCTGTGCAGTATTCAGAAAAGTCCTAACGACACAACAGAGGAGGATTATCGCCTACGTGCAATTCCATTTGCCCTGAAGGGAGAGGCTAACACATGGCTACTGAGGCTACCTCCAGATTCGATTCGTACATGGAGAGATTTCAATTTGGAATTTCTGGATTACTTTTTCCCTTCAAACAGGACCAACGCTCTGAAAAAGGAAATCGTGGAGTGTAAGCAGGAGTACGATGAGTCTCTTAGTCAGTATTGGTCGTGGTTTAAAGGATTCCTGGATTGTAACACCCCAAATTTTTTTTGCGACTTTTATTTTAATATGTCGATTGGGAATTTCATTATGAAATTTAATTATTGCTACGTGATTGAGTTGGCTATATGGAATAAATTGTCATGGGTGATTTGGAATGAAGTGTTATTTATATTTTTCAATGTGGGAAATTAATTTAAATAAGAGCATGCATTTTGTTCTAGCCAAATCAAGTGGCTATTTTCGGTCCCTCCAATTATTGGAAACTATATTCTTTTTCTTGGATTTAATTAATTGTTTTGGGATATTTATCCAAATTAAATCCAAAACAAACTATTCCAAACTTGTACTACATGAATTTCGAACCCTAGCCTATTCTTGAGGGATTTCGAAAAATCCCTTAATTTAGTTAGGAGGATGGATTATTTCTTTGATTTAACTGGTACCTTGTTGATTCCCTTCATTTTTTTTAAATCCAATTAAATCTTGTCACATTTTGTTTCCTCACCATAATTTGATTAATATTCGAATTATTCCCTTGTGGGAATAATACCCAAATTTTCGGCCCCTTTGATTAAGAAGGAAATAATACTTGTTTCCCTGCTTTGTGGAATTCCTTCTATTCAAATAAATACCAAATTAATACTAAGTCAAATTAATTGGGGATGTGAATATTTTCCTTGTATTGTGCTCTCCATATCACACGCCCTTTGTGCTTCAAATTTCCTTGTGGAAATTTATTTAATTGTTACATATTTTATGGGAGTCTTTTCCTATAAAGAAATTACCAAATTTAAATCCTATTCTTATTTAATTGAGGATTTAAATAATTTTCCTTGTGCACCCATTAAATTTTCGCTCTCCCCCTTTTCTTTCCTACTTGGAGATTTAATTTATTTTGTTCCATTGTTTATGAAATATTCATTGTTTTAATTCCTAAGTTGTGAATATATTTCTCTCCAAGTAAATACCAAATAAATTCCTTGTTAATTTAATAGCCAATTTTCTAAAATTCCCTTCTTTTAATTGTGGGAATTTATTTATTATTCCTCCATAATTAATTAATAAAATAATTTAGTTGGGGATTAAACCTACTATAAAACCACCTAAACCTAACCCTAGCCCCCATATTTGTTCCCCTCCCAACCGTCCACCTCTCTCTCCCTCACTCTCACACACCTCCTCCTCCCTCTCTACATTCTCTCCAAAAACTCTCCTTCAATCCTTATTCTTGCATCCATTGGAGTTGGAATTTCAAGAGTTTCCGAGGGATCGCATCAATCCTTGTTTCTACCGTTTGATTTTGATTCAAGAAGGTATAATTTAAAATCTTTTCCTCATCCTTTCCATTGAATCGTTGTTCTTGAATCCCTCATGCATATAGTGAGTGTAGGAATCATAGATCGCAAAATTAATCGGTGGGAATTTATGTTTGTGTGAGAAAATTTATGGATGTGCGATTTTGAATGAATTTGTGTGAAGTTTGGATGATTCATTGGTGAATGGTGTGTGAATATATGAGAACATGATTGTGAGAACTTTTTGAAGCATGATTGTGTGTTGGAAGCATGAATAATTGTGTTTGGATGAATGAGGAATAAACCCTAATTTCGAAATTGTGAAGCCTAAAAACTGTGGTGTTTGACCAGCCAAACGCTCATATTTTGACACGAATTTTTAACTGGGTAAATTTTGAGTTGTTTTCTGTGTTGTGTGTGAATTTCAGCCCCTTTTGACGAAAGATGAATTTTTAATAAAGTTTTGAAGTTGACTGCGTAATTCTGCCAGAAACTTGTATTCTCACCCAGAGAGTTTCGTTTTTGATTTGACCGACCAAATGGCCTTATCTTGATGTGAATTTTTGACTGGATGAAATTTGAAGATTCTCCTGTGTTTTGTGAAAATTTCAGCCTCATTGAACATCAGATGAACTTTTGGTAAATTTTTCAATCGAACCGCGCAGTACTGCCAGAATTTTTATGTTCCGACCAGAGGGTTGCATTGTTGTTTTGACTGATCAAATGATATGATTTCGGTGTGAAATTTAACTGGACGTGCTTGAATGTGTATACTGTGTAGTGACCAAAATTTAGCTTCATATGAGGTTGGATGGATTTTTGGTGATTTTTACAAAACGACTACGCAGTTCTGCCAGATTTCTGTTATGTCAAAAAAATACTTGTTGCCAAGTTTGGTTGAATTATATGATGCATGTATGATCAAGGAATGTATTTTATGACGTGATTATGTGTGATAAGTTGAGAAATATTATGGCATTTTTCCTTATTTTAATGAATGTTGGGGTGGGTAATTTAAGATAACGATGAAAGGAACGATAGGCCATGCATGATAATTTGTATTGATGGAAGGCTGATTGTGTTGTGGTGTTGGCAAGGGGATTGTGTGTACGTGAGCACAAGGAACGAGGGTTGCTTTGAGTTGGGTATTGTGTTGTTTAAGCAAACGAGGTGGGCTTTCTTTTACAAATCTTTTATTTTCCGAAAATATGATGTGGTGTTATAAGGGTGGTTTAACTTGTTATGTCATGCCATGATGTTTTGTTTATGAGATTGTTGCCTGATGCCTAGTTCGTCCGAGCTTGCTCCGTTATGCTATATGGTTGTGTTGTGAAACGAATTCGGGTCTGAGTAGGGCCGCAAACCCTATCAGACTGTGCACACTGGTGGGATCGTGAGCCGTCCTTGCTAGTCGGCCGGTCTCGTGGGCGAACAGTGTGGCCACACTTTCGTCGCACATGGAATGATGATTGTGATTGATGGATTGTTGAGAAAGTGGGGAGATTATTTGACTGACCAGTCTATGAAATATTTTTGTGTTCTCGTGATATTTCTTAACTACATGTAAAACTCGAGATCATTGGTATGGATGACATAACTATATAAAGAATATTTTCGGCATGAGCCCATTGAGTACAACAAGTACTCAGCCATGCATGTGTTTTCCCTATGTGCAGGTTGAGCGGGATGTTGTGGTGCATGTTGAGTCGGCCTAGGAAATTTTGGATGCGTTGTGTCTTCATACATTGGCGTCATCCTTGACTCTCTTTGAAACCTTATTTCCGCTGCTATACTTTTTTTATCTATGCCCCAAGAGTTCTTTACTTCGTACTATTTTTGGCATGTCAAATCCTTTTAGACGTTAATCCGTTGTTTACTTCGTTACTCTAAAATGGGTTTTCCTAAAGTAAAACAATTGTTCTTTTGGAGGTTAATTGGATTTTGATATTTATTTTTCCCCGCCGCTTCCTTTGAAAAATCGTTTGCTATAAGTCTTTGCACTAATTGATAATGAATTTATGACATTAAGTTTCTTTAAGCTAAAAACTCGTTGTTTAACTTTTAATGAACTAAAATATTATTCTTTTAAGCTATTTGAGCCTTTCTTGTGAACTGTCGTCCTTAAATGTTGTCTTTACTGCTATCCCGTGGTCACGATCTCCTCGTTTATAGTACCCCTAGTATGGGCGGTTGTGACATGGATGCTTGCCCGAACCATAGAATGATCGAGGCAGAGATTTACTATTTGTTTTATGAAGGAGCCAACCCTGAGTCAAAGGATTTGATGAATTCCTCGAGTGGAGGAAATTTTACGAAGAAGAAGGGAAGTGAAGCGAGAGAGATCTTGGGGAAGATGATACAGGCTAAAAAGGCGTACGACAACCCGAGGAATGTTATGAAGAGAGGGTCAGCAAATGCAGTGAGAGAGAAGGATGACGAAAGAGTCGAGGCAAGAATAGATAGACTTGAGAAAGCACTTTTGAATGCAATAGAGAAGACTAATCCACTAGCCTCACAAGAAAAAGAAAAGCCTCCAGGTCTAGGAGAAGCTCCACCCCAGCAATATTATGGTCCTCAAGAAGGAGATTACCAGGCACAAGTTAATACGATGGGGAGTTGGAACCCAGATGGAAGTTGGAATCAGGGGAGACAGAGGGATGCACCATGGAGAAACAATCCCAATTTTAGATGGTCTGACAAAGATCCGAACCAGCCACCCCCACAACAGAACGCTCAGTTGGCACATCAACCAGAAAGGCAGACTAACTGGCCGGGAAGAAATCAGGAGGGGCAGAACAACTGGAGCAACCGGAATCCGGGAGATCATTCGAATTGGGGAAACAGGAGTCAAAACCACCAGGGGAACTCATATGTACCGCCACATCAAAGGAGTTACCCATAAAATTATCAAAATTCCTAACCTTCTTACCAGGGGAACCAAGGGCGAGGAAATCAGTACAACAACAGTTCAGGAAGACATGGGAATTTTTGCCAGAACCAAGGAAGTGGACAGAACCAGGGTTCGGGACCGAGTCCCAGCCAACCCATTTCTAAGCCACCAAAGAATATTGATGATATGGTGCATGACCTAGTCAGTTCGCAACAACATATGCAGAACAACTTGCAATGTAACAATGACGTGGTGCATAAGCTTCAAGACGCTCAGTTAGAGCAGAAGGCAGCAATGGACATGTTGGCCAAACAATTGTCCCAGATCGCGACTTCCTTGAGCGAAATGCGAGGGAACGAAGGAAGGATTCCTGCCTCAATAAGGCCACCCGACAGAGCTAATATCAGCCAAATCACTTTGAGATCCGGTCGTGGTTACGAAGGTCCAGTGATGAGGAAGGATGAAGAAACACCTCCCCAGAAAGTCAAAGAGGGGAAGGATCTAGTTCCTGAGTCTGAAAAATTGAAAGCAGGGAGTTCCGGGCGAAGAGATGACCTTCGAGAAGGTGATCTGGAGAAACCATTACCAAGTATGGATGAACCATTTTTCCTAAACCCAGAGCCAGAAGTGGAGGAAGAGGTAGTAAGAAAAGGAACGGATGAGTATACAGCTGAAGGATCTACCATACCAGGGAAACAATTGAAACCATTTCCGCACCAAGGAGGGGCTAAGAGAAAGAAAGATGAACCGATGGATTTTATGGATATCTTTGGAAAGTTGGAGATAAACCTACCGTTCTTACAGGCTTTGAAATTTCCTGTCTTCAGCAAATTCATCAAGGAGTTCATAGCTGGAAAGACAATGCCCAGTGGGAAGATTTTGATTGGAGAGAACGTGTCAGCAGTGATTCAGAAACTCAGGATGCCTTCGAAATGCACTGACCCAAGTATGTTCACCTTACCCATTTCCATTGGTGATGTCAGAATTGAGCATGCTATGTGTGATTTAGGGGCATCGATAAATGTTTTACTGCTTTCCATATATACAAAGCTGGTAGGAGTGGGAATGGTGGACACAAAACTGGTGATCCAATTGGCGGATAGGTCGTGCGTTTGTCCCGAGGGAGTTTTAGAAAATGTTATAGTCAAAGTGCATGATTTTCACCGATTTCCATGTTATTAGAATGAGTGATAATGAATCTGTCGAGTCTAGCGGCGTGCTCTTAGGGAGACCTTTTCTGCGTACCGCTAAGACCATTATCGATGTGTTTGATGGGACAATATACCTGGACTATAATGGGGAAAAATATACATTTAGCATAGATAAAGTAATGAAGAAACCGTTAGATGTTGAAAATTTACATGCTATCGATGTTATTAACCCCCTGGTCCAGGAATATCTTGAGACCGAGTTAATGCAGGAACAGATCAAAAATTCAGAGTTAAGTCACTCTATTGATAGAGAGGTAGCTGGTTGGTGTGAGGTAATGCACACGAAGGAATTAACGTATGAAGAGCTAGCCGAAGATATATAAGAATTCTGTAGAAATCCAAAGTCAGCCAGGACAAAGGAATCTGCCCAGGTGGCTAGTATGGAAAGTTCCTCCGGGTCTGGGACGGAATGACAACAGATGCTACAAAAAAAAGAATCTCTTGCCCCAGGAAACAAGTACCCCCAAGAAGGAACTGAAAACTCTCCCGCCAGGCCTTAAGTATGCCTATCTAGAAGAAAATGAGACTTTCCCGGTCATCGTCAACAGCAACTTGACCAAGGAACGAGTTGTCCCTACTCTGGATAGTGAGTCTGATGAAGAAGAGATGGATGAGCAAAAGGAGGAGTTGAATTTTGAGCCAGCAGAAGTCTGGTTGATGAAAGGATTGTTGGAAGCAATAGGGAAGTTTGAGGATCCAAAGAGGGCGGCAACGTACAAAGAGCGGTGTGGTTCTGGCAAGCTAGCGAAATCCGGGAAACGGTACGATCGGGAAGAGTTAAGGGAGATAGACTCCGATGAGGAGTTCCGTCAGTACATCGGTGCAATTGGGTTTGACTGGCTTTTAAAACATAGTGACGCGGAGGTGCCAACAGCATTGGCACGGGAGTTTTTCTCAACTTTCCGCCTAAGAACCACCACCGATCTCGACGCGGATTCGATTACTTTCTGACTTTTTACAGAGGAACATGAAATGAGTATCAGAGAATGGTCCCTCCGGTTGGGGTTGCTTACCCGCACAAAAGACGACGAAGGCATTTGGAACGAGCACGTGGTGGGACCTCCGAAGTACAATCCTGGGTTCAAACCGCAATCTGCTTGGGAATTTGTCACCCATCCTAAAGTGGGGCAATTCAAGACTAGCTACTCGAAAGCCTTCCATATCAAAAACCGTATCCTGCGTTTTGCTCAGACTTTTATAAGAGCAAGAGCATGCAGTCAGAAAAAAAGCCTTTTTTGGGGGGGAGACGCTGGGGTTTTTGGCTCTTTTAGCTCACTTACTTCTACACACTTGGGGGGATGTCCGTGGAGTTGTAGGGGATTTCGGGTTTCACTTTCTGTTAGTTGTTGGGTAACACCGTCCTTGCGTAGGGCGAAGATACAATTTGCCGCTTTCATTTCATTTCCGTTTCTGCGAATTTCACCGAGCTTCGTTGTTCAAAGCTCAGCTCTGTTTTTCTGTCGAATTAACCAGGTTTTATGCAATTTATGTTTTCTGATATGACGATGTTTAATTTGAGTATGAATGATGTTTATTTTTGAGTTCGTCGTCATTTACTCGATTGGGTGCTTTTCGCATGTGCTTGTTGAATTGGAGTAAAATCGTTGACGATTGTTGTTGATCGGAATAGATTTGCTGAATTGGAGTTTATGGAGTTGATTTTGGTTGTTGTTGGGTTCGGATTGTTTGGATCCGGAGTGGATTGAGCATCCGACGTGTGGATCTGAACAGAGTAGTCGTAGTTTGATGCCTCATTTCCGTATTTTTATTTCCTTCCGTCTAGTATATGTAGATCTGTTTAACTTCCAGCTCATCACAAGTTTTCGACGTCTGAACTTTTACATTCTGTTTGAATTTGGAAATCTGCTCTGTTTTTCTTCATGTTCACGTTTGAATCAGGTAAGGAATGCATATTGTTGTTAGTTAAATTCGAAGTTTGTTATCTGCAGCTTTTCATTCGTACTTGCTGTTTCTGGAAAATGGTCCCCACTGTTTACTCGCTTTCTGTCTAGCTATATTAGGTAGTCGTTTATTCGGTCGGGAAAGTTAGTTAGATATCTCGTAGTTACAAATATGTTCCAAGCCTGCATGATGTTTACAGTTTCCTAGGTCTAGTGTTAGATTTAATTCCTGAGTCTAGTAATAGTTCCACCTCAACCCAAGTTTGCGTGGCAGCAGCCATTCACCTTTCCAGAGTCTTCTAAATGCTTTCTTACGTGTCCATCTTCGTGGGATCGATCCCTGTGCTAATTCATAGTATAGCGGGTTGAGGGTTTTGAATGTGGAATTTGTGTGTCCAACGACTGAGACTTCTGAGATCCTCCGAGTTCCTAGACCTTGTGATCTAGCGGATTCTCTGGTTTGAGAAGCTTGACTTAGCATAAAAGCACACACAATATTTCTATCAGCACTTCAGTGGGCTTCTTAATGTGGGCCTGCAACTTCCGGGCTGCAGTTAGGGCAATGGGCTCGGTTATTTGGGCTTGAGATTTTGGGCATCATATAGGGACATATTTATCCCACATTCTCCACATTGGCCCTATCGGAAGGCTGGTACGCTCTACTATTGTCATCGCCTAAAATGTTGCTCAACTGGGACTACCCACGATCAATGTGCAACCTGCGAATACACAAAAGAAGCTTGTCAACAGATAAACACTTAGTGCCCATATCCGAATGATTATCATCCGTATGAATCTTTTCAAGCAAGATATCACCTCGATCCACAATTTCGAGAATGTAATGAAAGCGCACATCTATGTGTTTCGTACGATCATGAAATATCGGATTCTTTGATATTTGCAAAGCAGATTGACTATCCAAATATACTACAGTAGGCTCATTCATAAAACCAATCTCTAAGTAATATGCCTTTAAGCCAAACAGCCTCCTTCATGGCTTCGGTAATAGCAATATATTCAGTTTCTGCAGTCAAAAGAGAAACAATAGGTTGAAGTTGGGACTTCCAAGAAATGCAAGATACACATAGGGTAAACACATAAGAAGTAGTAGATTTACGCTTATCCCTATCATTTGCATAATTTGAGTCCACATAACCACACAAAGATACATTCTTGCTACTCTTAGAGAAACACAACCCATAGTGGGAGGTGTGCTTAAGGTAGCGAAGTAACCACTTTATTGCTTTCCAATGGGGAAGGCTGGGGTTGGCCATATAACTACTAAGACAAGAGACAAAGTAGGTTATATCGGGCCGAGTGCAAACCATTAGATACATAACCGACCCTATTGCATTAACATACGGTATTTTATGCATCTCCCTAGATTGCTGTTCCGTTTTAGGTGATTGTTCCTTGCTTAATGTGAAGTGAGCGGCCAAGGGTACACTTGCTTGTTTAGCATTACTCATAGAAAACCTGCCAATGATTATGAATGTTGGTCTAGAATTAAAACAATGGACTTCCTACCTCTAGTGATGGATATGCTTAAAATCTTTTGGGCATCCCCTAAATCTTTTATGTCAAAATTTTCACTTAGGCAATCTTATACATGCTTAATAGTTTTAACACAAGGATCCATAAAAAGCATATCATCCATATAAAGAAGAAGGAACACCGGTATGGAAGCCAAATCCTTATAATACAAGCAAACATCAAATTTACTTCTTGTAAAACCTAGGTTCTTCATTGGTCAAACTTTAAATTCCATTGCTTAGGGATTGTTTCAAACCATAGAGAGACTTCTTAAGCAAGCATACGGAAACAAACTTGGGACTAATTTTAAAATTCACTCTTAAAAATAATCTCATATTTTTTGCAATCATCTTATAAACAAATTTGGGCATAATAAAAAATTAGTACACGCAATATATATATACTCCATGTATATAGTCATTATATTCGGCTAACCATTTATTCACGTGAATATTAAATTTTTCTATCATATTGCACTACCAATTTATTTGATGGAATTGCTTTTCCATTATATTGATAGCAATATTGCACATAAATAAATAATTTTATAATGTAGTTCTTGTTTGATTTTACCATACACAATAATTATATGATAATTATATTTTATGTTAAATATAGAGATTATTAATAATTATAAGACGATTGGAAATTAGATGACAAAATTAAAAATGCCAATTAAATTCATATCCTATGGCATGGAGTTTAATTTAATTGCATACTTATATCCTATAATACAGTACGTAGTACTCCTTTCATCCCATAAAAATATGTGCATTTAAAATTACATAAGAATTAATGTATAATTGGTAAAATAAGAATGATGAAGAGAAGAGTAGTTAAAGTAGTGTTAGTGTTTAATGAATTGTAATAGTGAGTTATAGTGGTATAAGTTGTAAATGAATTGATGTATATGAGTGTGGGGGCAAACAAAATCCCTTAGTGGAGAATAAACAAGAGTTGCAAGCATATATTTGAACTACCCCAGCTTCATTAGTATGAGACCTTTTGGGAAATACCCCAAGAGCAAAACCGTGAAGACTTTACCCAAAACGGACAATATCATATTAATGTGGAGTTCGAGTGTGCACCACCAATCCCCAACCAGTGGCAGGAGCAAAGGGGTATAGTTTTACCCCAAAATGAAATATTACTATTATACATTCTGTAATTATATAAGTTTTTTCCCTAGCCCAGCGGTAGATTCTTCATTTGACTATGTAGCAACACAAGTTTGATTCCCACTAAGGCTGGACTTTTTAGTCCCTATTCATCTTTTTGAAGTTAGTTAGTACAGTACCTATTTTTCAGTTACTTGAAGATTGCTTGAGTTTCTTCAAATTTCCCTTTCTAATAAACTCAAATTTCCCTTTCTAATGCGTCTTATTTTGTAAATATTTCAATTTCAAATCTATCTAACATATTATGCATTTTATTTTGAAAACAATTCCTTATTTTCTAAAGTATTATGCATTTTAATTATTTTCTAATCTTTTGAAGTATTACTCCTATTATATTTTACTTGTTATCTTCTATTTTTTAAATAATTGAAACATTACTCAAATAAGCCAAAAAAGATGATTAATTAGTAAAATTATCACAAAAAATGATTTATTGGTTAAGATAACATATACTCTACAAATGCTAAAGTAATTTATCTATAATATATAAATCTAAGAACCATTATTTTGAATAATGAAAGTTTTTAAGTAGTAACACTAAATTAAAAATAATTTACATTCATATACAAAGAATAATCTTAATTAAATAATAAAGATAAAATTTGATTGAGAGAACAAATTAAAGAGAAGAAAAAAGATCGCCAGATTTAAAGTTTCAAATTGCTATAATCATTTATCGTACCCCCAAACCGAAAATTCTGGATCCGCCACTATCCCCAACAATGAGTAATGAGTTGAAGACAACTTTTTATAAATGAAAATGCTCATTTTTTTTATAGGACAGACGAAAATGGAAAGTGCATATATATTTTATGGGACGGAGTAGGTATATTTTGTTAAAATATAGACTAAAGGCCCTTTTTGGTCCTAAACATATGACGATTTTACGATTTTGGTCATGCGGATTATCTTTAGAATTATTCGGTCCCTCACAAATAAACACGGGTCACATTTAGTCCGAATTGAACGGAACTGTTTAAATTTAGAGTAAAGGTCAATTTTGGTCCTAAGCATATGGCTGAAATACGAATTTGGTCCAAAACATTCACTTTTTAAAAATCGAGTCCTTAACAAATGAAATTCGTGTCAATTGGATCCATTTTTTACGGCTCCGTCAATTTTTGACGGTCAACTGTCGATTAGAGAAATTTTGACCTGATTAGACAATTTTAATTACTGTAGCATATATATATATATATATATATATATATGGGAGCATTAGGGAGCATCTTTAATTAGAGTACTAACGTACATCCAATCACGTGTTGCCACGTGGCACGAAAAATGTAATATTGTATACAGAAAAATGCAATATTGTATACAGAAAAATGCAATATTGTATACAGAAAAATGCAATATACATTTGTCAAGCTGTAAATGCATTTTCGTAGATTGCATTTTAGTTACAGGAAAATTGCATTTGTCAATCACGTGTTGCCACGTGGCACGAAAAACATAAATTGTCTACAATGCAAAATAAATTATATATAAATGCAATGCATCTATATATAAAATGCAAATAAACTGCCTATATCTAAAATGCAAAACTCAACAATAAAAAATGCAATCTGCATATAACAAAAATGCAATCTGCCGAAATTCATCTATAGCTTCTACAAATGTATAATGCATTTTTCTGTATACAATATTGCATTTTTCGTGCCACGTGGCAGCACATGATTGAAGGTACATTAGCACTTTAAAATTAGTTAGCATATTAGTACATCCCTATATATATATATATATATATATATATATATATATATATATATATATATATATGTGTGATCAAATACAAACCCCTGTCTATAATATAAACTACAAACTTTAATCCTACACACTCCTTGTAAGTAATCAACGGTTAGCAATGAGATTCATATGTCAATGTCAATGCCTAATACAAATTCTGTCACTGGGGGGAATGTCAATGTCAACGCCTAATACAAATTCTGTCACTGGGGGGAATGTCAACAATGTCAACGCCTAAAGTTTGAAGTTTGTATAGTTTGTATTAAGAGGGTTTGTAGATTATCATGACCCTATATATATATATATATGGGAGCCTTATTCTCCTATTCATTCCTTAGATTTAAGTTTCTTCTTAATCTGGATCGTTAGATCTGATGCATCAAGGGACCGGATGGCCTCTTGTTTTTTAAACCCGTGTTGCATTATAAGGAGGATTCTGTGCATTATAAGGGTAAACTAGTAAAAATACAAAATTGAAACAGCCAGAAACGGAAGGTGCGAAATTTAAGCAGGCTATTGATACACCCTTCCATCGACTCATTCTCTCTCATTCCAAACGCTCAAACTTCCTCTCCACTCTTCTGCCTTTCCGTCTCCCCATCTTCCAGTAAACGTCAAACCCTAGCCGCCACCACCATCAAAATTCGTCGTTTTCACCGTCCCACTCCGACTCAAAATTTGTCTTCACTCTTTTGGATTCCGTCTACCCATCCTCCACAAAACTTCAAACCCTAACCGCCGCCACCGTTGTCGTCGTTTTCATCGTCCCACTCGCACTCCGGTAGCGTGTATTTGAATTGTTCACCGCGTCGACAAGGTATGGCTGAAAAAGTGTTCTTGTTGATTAATTGAAACCGGTAGACGACGCTAGACCCCGACTAGTGGTCGATTTCATTATTTTAAACACGAACATCAATGATTTTAATGTCGACTTGGTTGCGACATTCCGAAATAAAAAATTGGTTGTCGTTTTGGTTATGGTTTTCTCTTACTCCGAAAACTGTAAATTTTTTCTAGCTTAAAATGGTGGAATCGACGATTTGATCTGTTGTTTTTGTGACAGATTTACAATGACAAAGAGAGGCAGTCCGTCGCGATCTCAACCAACACCGACAGCAGGTACCCAAGCAATTTGATTGCGTGTGTAATTACTTCAGTAGTTGTAATACTGGTTTGTGCATTATTTGATTGCTTTGATACATGATTAAATCTGGGCGTACACATTATTTATCGTGTGGTTTTTCCGTTTAAGTACTTGTATACATGGGAGATTAACTCAGTGAAGTATCAATGTGCGCATTAATTGATTAAAAATTTACATTATATATGTTCTGGGATGCATTATTTGTCTAGTATTTGGCATTATTTCTCTGTTTACTGGCTGGTGTGGGAAAATTGGTGAATGGAATATAAATATATGCATTATTTGATTGAGGCTGTGCATTATGTATCAAGTAGTTGTCATTATTTGCAATATAGTATGCATTATGAGAATTATATGTGTATATGGGTGAATTGTTGCTTTTGTCATTATCAGTCATGTGGTTTTACCTTTTTAAGTGCTCTTATACATGGGAGACTAACTCAGTGAAGTATCAATGTTCGCATTAGTTGATTAAAAATTTACATTATTTATGTTATGTGATGCATTATTTGTCAAGTATTTTGCATTATGTGTCTGTTTACTGGCTGGTGTGGGAAAATTGGTGAATGGAATATAAATATGTGCATTATTTGACTGAGGCTGTGCATTATGTATCAAGTAGTTGTCATTATTTGCAATGTAGTAGGCATTATTGGAATTATTGTGTATATGAGTGAATTGCTGCTTACCATAACTCAAAAGTTTGCATGTACATTATTTGTTTGAAACTGTACATTATTCATTTGGTACTGAGCATTATTTATTTGGTACATTATATATCAAATATTATGCATTATTATGTTCGTTATAATAATGTTCTGATGTTGTATGTTGACGATTCCACAACAGAGAAGCAGTTGTGACTGGACATAGACGATGTTGTCGATGACATAATACCCGTGGCACTAGCCACGAAATTGAGGGAAAGATTGGCCGAGGTAGGGCCAAGTACAACGCCCGAAGAGTGGGTCGACCATTATGGGCTGGAGTGAGTGAGCGTGTAGGCTGGGGTGAGTGAGGCTATGGCTGTTGAATGGATAATTATTAGCTGGAGTGGTTCTTTAAACTGTCGGGTTTTTATAGAACTCGTGTTGGAAAGTGGACACGTCCGAATTGTGGCTTGGTATCTTTTGAACCATTTGTTATGTGCTTTTTGCAAACAGAAACAATTCTCTGGTGATAGTGTTTGATGACATTAACTCGGCACATGTAATTGTTCTACTTTAAAGAATATTGAAACATCGCTCCATAGAAATGTAAAATAGGAATAAAATAATGTCGATAGAGTTCAATTTATTTTAATAATAATGACCAATAGACTGAAAGTAATGGATATAAATAACCCAATAAAGATAGTATTGGTCGTAGCAGTAGTATATTCATAATGTACAATCCATTAAGTGTGTGTGCATAAGAATGTAAAACTTAAAGGCCAACAATGTACATTATCGGTTTCGTAATGCAATGTATAATGTACATAATGTGTCTAATAATGAACTGTAAAGAAATAACTATATTGAGTCCAGTGCACTCCGATAATGTAAAACTTCTTTACCAATAATGACCGACAACAGATTACAAATGCAAACATAATGTGTACAACACATTACGTGCGTTTTAATGTAGATAAAGAAACGTATAATGTAGATAATGTGGCTAATAATGAACTGCAATGGAACATCTATATAGATTAATTGAAGTGCTAGAATCCAATAATGAACAACTTCTTTAACTATAATGGACGAAAACAGATTAATAATGCAATAATAAAATGTATAAAATGTTCACAGTGTGAATACTAATAATACTAAGACCACCAATTGAATCACATGACTAATCCGACTAAAAAACTAAAAAGACATCAAGCTGGCCACTTGCCCTTCCGCGTCTCTTTCTCAATCGTCATCTCTTTAAGCATTGGACTATTTCTTGAGTCGTTATGGCTCATCTCATCGCACGCCTTACACCGTCTAAGAGGCCTAGTAGCATCCTTTATAGCCTTCTCTCTCTTGGAAATCAGATGGCTCGTTGAGCTGCTAGCGTGGCCCTTGGTTTTCACAACATCTGGAGGATGCACCTCAACTACTTCAGGCCTTGCGAAATCTAGGGATTGGAATTTCTGACCGACGACAGGCTTCAACTCAGGAGAACAATCATGTACAACCACAACTGTACAAAAACAGAGAAAAAAATGGCTCAGCAAACATATACATTACAGCTCATGTCTCGTCCATTACTGATACTAAAACAACCATTATTTAGTATAGTATGTACATTATGTAAATTAGAAACAACTACTCCCTAGCTGAGATGATATCTAAACCCTCGTTGAATGACTGAAACTCGTGGCGTTTGGTAATGATTTTGTTACTTAGTACACACTATACCCTAGCCTAAGGGATTGTTAAACCTTTGGAAAAACAAGAAACGTGCGCCGAAAAAGCAAACACGACCAAAATTAATTTAAACTGGTCAGAAAAAATGTACATCATAGATCACAAATCGTGCATTACAGACCTTAAAACAACCATTATAAAATATATTATGTACATTATGTGTATCAGTTAAAAACTGCTACCTAGCCGATATGATTTCTACCCCCTAGATTAATGACTGAAACTCGCGTACTTTGACGACGATTTTAAGAATTAGTACATACTATACCCTAGCCTCAATAATTTATAAACCCTTTGGGAAAACAAGAAACGTGCGCCAAACAATCAAACACGGCCAAACTTAAATTAAATTGGTGAGTTAAAAAGTACATTATATATCAAAAAACGGGCATTACAGAACCTAAAACAACCATTATATACTATAATATGTACATTATGTAAATCAGTTAAAAACTACTACCTAGCGGATATGATTTCTAAACCTTAGATGAATGACTGAAACTCGTTGACTCAATGCGTACTACACCCTAGCCCCAAGGATTGCTAAACCCTTGGGGAAAATAATAAACGTGGACCGAACAATCAATCTCGGCCGCGTAAATTACACTGGTCAACAAACAATTACATTACAGCTCACAAATCGTCCATTATTTCACATAAAACAACCATTACACAATCACATATGAACATTATGTGTATCCGTTAAAAATTACAATCTTGTTGCTTTAATTTCTAAACCCTAGATGAATAAACTCGTGGACTCACTCCATACTATACCCTAGCCCCAATGATTGGTAAACACTTGGGTAAAAACAAGAAATGTGGACTGATATTTTACTCACTAATTTGTGTAACAAAACAAAACATAAAATACAATGAATTACTCAAGCAACTGGAAATTTCTGTAAACAACTAGCCTTGAAGATCATTGCAAGCAAAAAAATACATACCTTCTTCCATTGAATAGTAAAACGCAAGCAGGTATTCTTCAAATCGGTATTGTTAGAGAATTAATAACCAAACGGTTTTCTTCAATTACGAAAAACAGAAACGATTTTGGAACCTTCATGTGTTGAATGGAGAACAAACGCTGGAATGTAAGGGAGAAACGACAGATTGCATCGTACAATCATTGACAGAAACCGCTGAGATTTTGGAAGATAGAATCAAGGAAATTGCCATAACAAACACTTTTGTGTATACCAAATTTAGCCTTTTCGATTTTTTTAATGATTAAATTTAAATTCATGAGGCATTATTTTGGGCCATCAAATCTTGAAATTGAATGGACGAGATTAAAAAGAACAATAGAATAAAATATGTAAAAAGGATATGAATACATCCCTATATATATATATATATATATATATATATAGGGTCATGATCTATGGCAAACACCTCTTAACCATATAACTAGAGAACAAATAATAGCCACAAGATCAAAAAAATCAAGGGCTAGTATTAATTTTTGAATTTAAGGAGAAATTAGTTCCCTCAATCACAAATTTACTCTACAATAACAAGGCAGGGGTATAATGGTCATTGCATATCCAAAAATAGGATACGTCGGCAAATTAGAATTCATCTCCTCTTCTTCTCTTCTCCATCCTCATCACCGCCTTGTACCTGCCATTGTCGCAGCGGCGGCAGGAGATTCAACCTCATTGTGCGATTCAACCTTTTCTTCTCTCTTCTGCAAAATTCGCGCGATTCAACCTTCTCGTCGATGTTGGCGTCGCCGTCGTCACGTTCTGCAGGAATCGGACGCTGAATTGGAGGAAAAAGGCGTCGCTGATGGTGGAATTGGATGCTAGAGATGAGCGAATCCAGGTTTTGGAAAGGATTGTGGATAAAGTAGAATCGGAAGATTTGGCAGAGTAGGAAATGCAGATGTGCTTTGATGAGAAGGAGATGGTGATTAGGGAGATCGGCGGTGGAAGGAGGTGGATGGTCACAGCCATTGCCTACTTCCATGCTCACAGAAATCATTGATTTTTGTTGATTAGAGTTTCAGTTTTGGATAATTGTTGCTAAATAATGCACTTAATTTGCTTCAATTTTGTGTTTGCTGCACTGGCATATATTTTTGATCACTACTATTATGAGAATTTGATTTCTAGAATCTTGATGGTGCTTGAGTTTGGAATTAGATCACTTCATATTTATGTGTTGTTCTTTGTGTTTTGTAAACAAGAGTGAAGTAAAATAAGAATAAGAGTGATGTAATTTGTAAACAAGAGTGAAGTAAAATCAGAATAAGAGTGATGTGTTTTGTAAACAAGAGTGAAGTAAAATCAGAATAAGAGTGACGTGTTTTGTAAACAAGAGTGAAGTAAATTAACAATAAGAGTGATGTGTTTTGTAAACAAGAGTGAAGTAAAAGAGTGATTTGTTTTGTAAACAAGAGTGAAGTAAAATCGGAATAAGAGTGATGTGTTTTGTAAACAAGAGTGAAGTAAAATCAGAATAAGAGTGATGTGTTTTGTAGACAAGAGTGAAGTGCTTTCTGAACAAGAGTGAAGTGTTTTGTGAACAAGAGTGAAGTAAAATCAGAATAAGAGTGATGTGTTTTGTGAACAAGAGTGAAGTAAAATCAGAATAAGAGTGATGTGTTTTGTGAACAAGAGTGAAGTAAAATCAGAATAAGAGTGATGTGTTTTGTGAACAAGAGTGAAGTAAAATCAGAATAAGAGTGATGTGTTTTGTGAACAAGAGTGAAGTAAAATCAGAATAAGAGTGATGTGTTTTGTGAACAAGAGTGAAGTATTTTCTGAACAAGAGTGAAGTGTTTTGTGAACAAGAGTGAAGTAAAATCAGAATAAGAGTGATGTGTTTTGTGAATAAGAGTGAAGTAAAATCAGAATAAGAGTGATGTGTTTTGTGAACAAGAGTGAAGTGTTTTTTGAACAAGAGTGAAGTGTTTTGTGAACAAGAGTGAAGTAAAATCAGAATAAGAGTGATGTGTTTTGTGAACAAGAGTGAAGTAAAATCAGAATAAGAGTGATGTGTTTTGTGAACAAGAGTGAAGTGTTTTCTGAACAAGAGTGAAGTGTTTTGTGAACAAGAGTGAAGTAAAATCAGAATAAGAGTGATGTGTTTTGTGAACAAGAGTGAAGTAAAATCAGAATAAGAGTGATGTGTTTTGTAAACAAGAGTGAAGTAAAATCATGCTAGGAGTGATGCGTTTTGTAAACAAGAGTGAAGAAAAATCATGCTAAGAGTGATGTATTTCAGGGTTATGAATTGGAAGGTATCGAAATCCATTTGCCTTTGCTGAATAATTAAGCTACTTTTTGCCCGATTCCTCTTAATTTGTGCAATTTTTTTTAGTTTCATCTTCATAATCTTGCAAATATGCAATTCACAAGTGCTTAACAAACTGCGAATCTTGCAAATCATACAATTCACACGCACACAAATTCCTACTTGTATTATAATCACAACATACAATTTTCAGCTGCGTAGATCAAACAATACCAAAATAGTTCATACTTACAATTTACAATAATCATCCAATGAAATTATAGCCATGTATCACAAACTAGAATCGCCATTAACGAGGTGCTATCACAAACTAGAATCGATCAAAATGTTCGATTCTATGAACAGTGCAAATGATCAATTTCATAGTAATCTTAATTTGAATAGCATAAATCGCATGAATCCACCATAGTTCTTTCTTATTGAGATCAGATCTTGCAGATGCGATCAAATAATTTACGAAATATGGATGAATTGCAATTGCTAACTGCCGCTGTAACGTGGCGAATGCGCCGGGGAGCCTTGCGCCCGCTGCACAGGTTGAAGGTTTGAGCGTGGTGTTGGTAGGGTGGAGGCGGATGATGAGTTCGGCGGCGGAGCCTACATCGTCGCCGCCTTCATCGGTGAAGAACAGCGAGTCGCCGGGGGAGAATGTCGTTTTCATAATGAGAATGAAAGGAATCTGCGTAATTCATTTAAATTTGATAATTTAATTTCCAAAAATACCCTTGGCCTATTTTACATTATTAAAATAATTAATATTTATTTCATTAAGATGTGTGGCTGAGATTTGTTCTCTAGTTATACACTTAAGATTAGTTATACCTTGATCACTACCCTATGTGTATATATATATATATATATATATATATATATATATATATATATATATATATATATTTATATATATATAGAGTCTCATTATTCACAAATCCAGTCTTAAACACCGAACTAGAGACCAAATTTGGGCCCTTAGATCTAGGGTTTAATGGATAAGATTAGACCATGCTATATTAATTTCGCTCCTTCATTAGGTAGACAATTTACTTCAATGCAGGGGTATTTCGGTCAAAACATATATGAGCTCATCTCCTACCCCATCTCATCTTCTCTTACTTCCTCCGTCTAAATCTCTCTTCCATCCATCTCTATCTCTAACCAAAATTGAAATCCTTAGAACTCGTCGTCCTCAACGTATCTGGCCCTCCTTCGCGATACCGCTGCCGTCGCCGGTGTGAGACGGCATGTGCTGCCGTCACTCTCACGGCTGTCACGCCCTTTCAGCGTCGTCACCTCACCATAGTCGCAGATGCGTCGTACCAGCCACCATCGGTTTGCGCTCGGAGTTGTCTGACTCCACCTCTGCCTATTTCCACTCGAAGCTACGTTGTCGTCATCTCCTTCGTGCTGCATCTGTTCACCGTGTTCGTTGTTGCAGTCGGGTGACCACCATGGACAGAACTGTCTCGCTGTTGTTTCTGAGTACAAATAACTCTTGGATCATAAAATGATGGCCATAATTGATTAAAAAATGTGATGAGCAAGTGAGATTGGTGCGGAAAAGGTGATGCATTTTGTTTGATTACTTAATCCATTTGTTCAATTATTGGGGCAGAGTTTTGGTTTTCTAAAGCTGAAGGCTCTTCCGTGGACACTGCAGAAACGAAGTATTTGTAGAAGAATTTGGAGTCTTACTGGATGAAGTAAAACCTAGTATAATGAAGTATTAACATTTTGGAATGAAGTAATAAACCTACTGGAATAAATTGTACTATTATTTACAGTGAATAAAGTAAAAAACCTTGTTCAATGAATTTGAAAGAAACATGTGTTGAATCATGTGAAAACCTATTGGAATGAACTAAAATCCTATTTGAATTAAGTAATGACACATTTGAATGAAGTAATAAACCTACTGGAATAAAGTAAAAATATGTTCATTTCCAATTTATTACGTAATGGATGGAATGAAGTAATACACTTACTTGAATGAAGTATAAACATACTAGAATGAAGTAAAAATATATTCATTTTCAATTTATTACGTATTGTATTGAAGTAATAAACCTATTGGAATGAAGTAAACACCTACTAAAATGAAGTAATACCTACTGGAAATAAGTTCTGCACTGGTATTTTTCAATTTATTAGTACAATATGTTATACGTCAATATTAATAGTCATTTGGTTCTTTTCATTTCTAATATTATTCATTATATTAATTCATTTAACCAAGCTATTACTTAATTCAGATAGTTCCATCACTTCATCTATTAGTTTGTAATTTATTACTTCATTTATTTGTTTTCTGACAATATAATGATACATTTATTTGTTTGTAATTTGTTACTTCATTCCAGTAGTTTTGATACTTCATTTCCTTGGTTAATTACTTTATTACATGTGGTTATAACTTCATCAAGTACGTTATTTAGTTCATTACAAATATAATTTTTCGCAAACTATGCATACAACACGGTTCAATTCATATTACTTCATTACTTGATGTTATTACTCCATCAAGTGCGTTATTTAGTTCATTAAAATTATAATTCTTCACAAACTATGCATATAATACAATTATGTTCATATCACTTCATTGTTTGAGGTTATAACTTCATCAAGTGCGTTATTTAGTTCATTACAACATTAATTCTTCGCAAACTATACATACAACACAGTTCTCCAACTGTTCTTCTCCACTCCCCAAAATTCCTTCAATCTACAGCGACGATTTCCATCAGAAATCCTTCTAAATCAAACCGAATGACGATAAATTGTTCTCGAAGCTTCTCTAACCCGAATCAAGCAATATATGCATTTCTTTTTTGAATAATTCTCCCAAGTAGTATTTTTATTTTGCACTGCATGCTTGCAAGTAATCTGCATCACAACTAAACAATACGAAACTAGAAGAAACACACACAAAGATTAACACAACCAATCATATACCTCAAAGGTCGTGGATTTGGCAGAATTATTTTCTCACTATTATTCAATTCAGTCAAAAATATCGAGCCTCCTCGCGATGGAGATTTTCCAGTGCTAAATTGGATAAACTAATTAAGGCCTGAAAGTTACTAAAGTGGAATATGCACAACTCAAAACAACAGCTAATTTGGCTAGAATTCAGAAACTATAAAACAAATTAGGATTCAAACAAAAGCCCCAACGTTTCAGAGAGATAGATATCGATAGAGAGCAAAATTCTGATGAAAGTAATATTCAAACAAATTTCATAATCTGCAAACAATCGAGAACCATAGATGTATAACTATATCATAGTTGTTGTTTGCCCTAAATCTGTGACTTGGGTGAATGACCTAGTCAAATGAAGTAATAACCTAATAAAATGAAATAATGACCTAATCAAATGAAGTAATATAGAAATCTAAATAATGACGATTTCCATAATTCTTCCCCCATTCTTTCTTTGTTTAAAATCCTAGTCGAATGAAGTAATAATCTAACTAAAAGAAGTAATGTAATTGAGAGTTTGTATTTGGTTATGAGATTTATATAGTGAACATGGTGTGGTTTACCAACTTTCTCCTACTGTAGAAATAGTTGGCTATTTTGGAGAAAATTCAAACGATTTTAGTTCATGCACACTAATAAATTACTCGAATGTAGTAATAAACTACTGGAATGAAGTAATAAACTACAACAATGAAGTATTGAACATACAATGTTGATTAATAGGCAGGTTTAGTCTGAGCATACGAATACATCATAATAAAGAATAAATACTTCATTAATAAAACACTTCATATAGTCTATTTGATTTCATGTGTGCCAAAAATTTAAATAAATTCAAATTCAAAGTGTAGAACTACATGAATGAAGTAGGAAACCTACTGGAATGAATAATTTACTATAAGGAAATGTGCTCTTCTTCTTCTTCTTCTTCTACTTGTCACAATTCCTTGAATTAAGCCGACCAACCTCGCCACATTTGACACATTTACAGTTAGGCTTGGACATATTCTTTATTTCTTTCTCAAGTCGTGAAACTTCCTGACTACTTCAACCCTTAGCGGAGCATTGGAGGAGCGGCGCTCGACTTTGAGAGATTACTTCGAGCAGAGCAGAGAGTTGATTAGTAGATCGGATGGCGGACCGCCGCGCTGGTTTTCACCCTTGGAATGCCAGCACAGGCCGACGGCATGGGCGACGAGGCTGTACAGAAGGAACGCCGATGAGACATGGCGGAAGGAGCGTCGGCGCACGCCACAGCAAGGGCGGTCAGGCTGGCGGTGGCAGGCGGTGGCAGGCGGGCGGCGAAGTAGCGAGGCAGAGGGAGCGGTGGTCGTAGAAGCACCGATGAGGGAGAGAAAGAGAGATAGAGAAGAGGAAATGGTGGCGCCTCCTCTATAGGTTTAGAGAAGGGGCAATTGGGGCAGGTATGATGAGAGAGAATTGTAGAGAGAGAGAAGTTGGTTGGATTTGGGAAGGGAGGATGAGCGCTACACATTCCTAAACTACCCTTTACCAATTTAATTGAATAAAAAAAATCAGAAATTATTAATAACCATTAGATGTGGTTAATGGATGGATGAGATTTGGTCTCTAGTTTGGTCTTTAGGAAGGGTTTGACATTGATCACAACTATATATATATATATATATATATATATATATATATATATATAATATTGAAAAATTTTGAAAATGCAAAATTAAAAAATGCAAAATTGAAAATGAAAATGTAAAATTCAAAATTTTAAATTATAACAAGTTTCTGATATTTAAAAATAAAAACAAGTATCGCGATTCACTTTCAATTTTCCATTTCTCCCTTTCTTTCTTCTCTTTCTTTCTCAGAACCCCAATTTTATCTTTCTCTGCAACACCACCATACATTGTCCGACCCATCGGATATTCGGATATGGTTAAGTCAAGGAGGCGACAGCGCGCAAGACCTTCGATTTAGCTACGTTTTCTGCAATTGCAAGAAGGTGGCGTCGCTTCGTATAGTCACCAACCAAACAAAACCGACAAGGGAGAAGCTTTACTTAGTATGTGAGAGCAAGGAATGTTGTTTCTTCAAGTGGTGCGAGTCAATTCATGAAGTCGAAGGTTGTTCTTCGTCAACCTTAGTGGGTGGTTCCTATTTTGAGGGTTTAGCACTGAATTTATCTGAAATAAAGGATAAATTTGAGAAATTTGTGAATGTTGTGTCGTATTGTCTATGGTTTGTTGTTGTTGTAACAATTGTTTGTGCATTCAAGTAATTTGATGGATTTGAATGCAAATTCCTTATTTTGAATGATGAATTTTGGATTTTTGATGTATTTTGAATCTGAATTGATTTTGTATATAGAAGGATGTATTTTGAATCTGCTACATACCATTATGGGATGGATTTTTGAATTTCGATTAGCAACTCTGGATGGATGTTTGATTGTGAATCTGAATTAGAAAACAAACAACTTCATAAACATCAAAGTAGTCCATGATATTAATAATCAAGATCAAATCGGTCCTGAACATTTTACAATTGAATTCAAGGTCAGTAGCGTATGATGTCAAAAAACAAGTTTATGTGACACTGGCACAATCAAAACCATCATCAAAGTCAAGTATTAACCATCAAACAACAAGTACCTACCATAAAAAAACAAGTACACACCATCGACATAATAAACTACAAACTAGTCCTTGATATTCATAATCATTAAGTAGGCCCCAAATTCCCCAATTTTATTTCACTCACATTTTATTATAAAACTAATATATATGAGTAGGCTCATATTCCACTAACTTATTCAACTCACTTTTCTTTGCATTTCTTAAAACCCCGTGCCATAACTAAATATCACTCCTATTGCGGGACGGAGGGAGTAGTTCTCAGTAAACAATACTCCCTCCGTCCCTGAAAAGTATGAACATTTGGTTCGGCATAAGTTTTGATATATTATTAGAAAAGGAAGAGAGAGATAAGAAGAAAAAGTTTTAAAGTATTGTTAGTGGAGGATGGTCTCACCTCATTAGAGAGAAAGAAGTTCCCAAAGTTAGAAAGTTCATACTTTTCAGAGACGGAATAAAAAAGAAATACTCCATCTGTCCTATAATAAGAGTCACACTTTTCCATTTTGGTTCGTCACACAATAAGAGTCACTTCATTTTTATCATAAATGGTAAGTAGGTTCCACATTCCGCTAACTCACTTCATTCACATTTTATTATGAAACTAATATAAAAAAAGGGTCTCATATTTTACCAACTTTTTAAATCTTTAAAAGTAACTTTTATTGTGAGATGAAGGAAATTTTCAGGGATGAAAAATGTATTAGGTACTGCTTCTACTACTTAATAGAATATTGAAATAGAAGATACTTGAAATATTATTAGTATAGAATAGACCGAGTAGTATCTCTTTTGAGAGAAGCTTCACCGAAAGGAATATATAAATTTTTATAAATGAAGTGAAAAGAATAAGACTACTCGTAAGAGCATCAGCAATGGCGCCCGTCCCGGAATTCCTCGGTGGGCGTCCGCCATTGTGCATGGTATGCACGGATACGGAATTCCGCCAAGGACACCGCAGTTCCACGGCGTTACGCGGAATTCCGTCGCGACGGGCGTGCGGACGTCCGCCATTGCGTTGACTCTCACGGACGTCCGCGCGGAATTCCCGTTTATTGCATTATTTTTTAAAAAAAATTTCTATATAAACGGCTCGTTGAACTGCATTTCATTCGCACCACTTGTTTTAACAAGTTTCTCTCTCTACATTTCTTTTATATATCCGGAATGGCTGGTAGTGGTATTGGCAGTGGTAGTGGTAGTGGTGGGCATTGTGAACACATGATGCGTCTGATTCATGCACGTGTGCGGGAATCAGCGGAGAGGGAGGAACAAGCGGCCGCGGCCTTGGCACCGACGGTACCTCGACCCATCCATCGTCGAACTATAATACCCCGGGACCACCTCGCTGCCCACGCTCGGTTGTATGAGGATTACTTTGCGCCGAAGCCACGGTTTGGGGAGAACCTGTTCCGGCGACGGTTTAGGATGCATCGTCCGCTCTTTCTGCGTATCGTGGGTGCTTTGGAGCGTCGATACGGGTATTTCAGGGTGCGGGAGGATGCGGCTGGTAAACCCGGCCACACGCCGATTCAGAAGTGCACTGTCGCAATCAGGCAGCTGGCATATGGAGGCGCGACCGACATGTTCGACGAGTACCTCCACATCGGCGAGACGACTGCCCGCGATTGCCTGAAGTATTTTTGTCAGGGCGTTAGGGAGATATTCGGGGATAGGTATCTTCGGAGGCCTACCCCCGAAGATTGTCAGGCTCTGCTGGATATGCACGGGAATCAGCACGGGTTTCCGGGGATGTTAGGCTGCATAGATTGTATGCACTGTGAATGGAAGAACTGCCCCGCTTCCTGGAAAGGGATGTACACTACTGGTTTCAAGGCCAAGAATCCCACGATGATCCTTGAAGCGGTAGCTGACTACCGGCTGTGGATTTGGCATGCCTATTTTGGAGTAGCCGGGTCTAACAATGACATTAACGTCCTCTAGTCGTCGCCCCTTTTCAACGAGCAGCATTGGGCGTTGGTCCGGCCGTCAACTTCGTCGTCAACGACAACCAGCACAATATGGGCTATTATTTGGCGGATGGGATATACCTTATGTGGCATGTCTTTGTGAAGACGATCAGATGCCCAGCAGATGAAAAGAAGATATATTTTGTGGGTCGCCAGGAGGCAGCGCGCAAAGATGTGGAGTGGGCATTTGGTGTGCTCCAGGCTCGATGAGCGGCAGTGAAGGGTCCAACACGGCTGTGGTATGTTGACAGCATCGCCGACATCATGTACACATGTATTATCATGCACAACATGATTGTCGAAGATGAAGGTCCAGCACTGACTGATTGGACCAATGATGATGCTGGTGCTGCGGGTCCAAGCCACGGCGTGGCCACTAGCAATGTACGCATGGGGACACCCCATGACGAAGTCGATCGAGTCCGTGCATTTGCCGACATGCGCCAAAGACAAGCCCATGTTCGGCTTCAGAACGATATTATTGAAGAAGTATGGCAGCAGAGGGGTCGTCGTTGATGTAGTTTTAAATTATTGAAATGTTTATTTTTTAATTTGGTGAAAGGTACTTTTCCTTTTTTTTATTTAATGGAATTTTTTCCCTATTTGTGTCAAAATTTTAATTCCGTAAATTGTTTAATTCCGGAAATTGTTTAATTTGTGAATTTGTGGTTTTTTTAATTGTGGGAAGTCTCGGGAAGTCCTTGGGGATGTCCACCACTGTGCAGTGGGAAGTCTTTAAGACGTGACAGCGCAGTGGGAAATCCGTATGATATGGCAAAAGGTGTTTTTCGGGAATTTCGCGCCAGCTGATGTCTAAGAAAAATTAAGATTTTCAAACTAACATTTTGATAATTTGTAGGAAATAAATAAGATTTTCAAATTAACATTTAGATAATTTTAATTAATTTCACTTGCCAAAAATAGTATTGAGGTCTCTGGAATTTGGTGGCGGCGGCACCCCAACTCAACATCAGTGTCTGTGCTCCAGTTTTCATAATTTTTTACTAATATATTAAAAATGTCTGTTTATTCGTCAAAATCAAGTTAGGATTATACCAGAAGATGACATTCAATTCGATTCCTCACTGTTCAACATCTTGGAGTTTAGCTGAAGCAACTCCAAAACCTATTAGTAGATTTTTTACTGCTGAGGAAATTTATGCCTAAACTAAATTTTGATATCGAGATTGGATGTTTTATCCTTCAAATTGCTAAGTTTATAGTTATATGAAGTTAGGCGCTGGCTTACGGAATCAGTTGACTCCGTTTAGAAAACACAATTTTGCTGAATTGCGGCAGGAAAACACAGAAAGGGGGAAACGCAGTTGGTAAACTTCTTCAACTCGTTCAATATTGTTTAACTTTGATGTATTTGTGGAATCAGTTGATGATCAGTAGGAGGACTCTACAACTCGCCGTTTAATCCGAACTAATTGATTTGTCTGTAGCTAGAATAGAGCGGTGTAATGCCCTCGGAAATGAGGGGCAATGTTGCTGACGAGGTGGGGCAGACCTCACTAGACATGTTAAAGAATACGCCGTCGAATATAAGGAGGTTGGCTCATGAGATTGAGCAGTGTGAGGCAAGGCAGAAGTACCTTGCCCGCACTAGGAGCCCCTCTGATGGCGGCGACCTTAGGTGGTACTTCTGTAAGGTTCCGTTGGCCGAAAATGGTTAGTTCTTGCTATTTTGTTTGTTCAGTGTGTATGCCTTCTTATTGCAGTAATTTCTATGTTTTGTTGTGGAATGTTTGAAATGCTGGTTTATGCTTGTCTTTTATCTCGTGTAGTTAGAATTGGAGTTGATGTTTTTGCCTCTGCTATTCTATTTTTTTAGTTTGCTTGGAGTGTTTGAGGTGCTAGTTTTGGTTGTCTTTTATTTTAGAATGGAAGTTTTTGCCGTTGCTTTTCCATAACTCACCATGTTAAGTAGATTGATCAAATTATGAGTGTAATTTGTGATATTCTTTCTATTTTGTGTTCTAATTATGGCTGCAGAGGAACTCTTATGAATTTAGGGATATTTATTCAGCTCCTGCCCTGGTGAAATTTGATTGCTGATAAATAGGGAAAGTCTTGGGGTTAGTCTATGATGTTATTAATATGATTGGCTAATACATGAAGGAATTGTATCTTCAGCGTATGACATTATAGTTATGCTGATAAGCAATAGTTGTTATAATAGATTTAGATTGTACTAACACCCAAGTCTAACTTATGCGAAATGGCTTTTTCTGGATGGTTGATTTCTGTTTGGCCCTAATGTGACAATCTTATTGGATGCCACATCAGAGAGGTACTATTGGCCTTGCCATCATGCCGGATCTTGTTATATTGTACTTTTCTTTTTGTCAGAACTTGCCGCATCAGTCCCTCAAACTGAAGTTGTAGGGAAAGGTGACTATTTCAGATTTGGTGTGCGTGATTCGCTGGCAATAGAGGCTTCTTTCTTGCAGGTCAGAAAAGTTTCGTACTTTGAATGTGGTTCTCTTGATTTCTTTAGCTGATCACTGTAGAATTAGTTTGTGTATGGAGTATTGTACTCACGCATATCTGCTATATTCACAGAGAGAAGAAGAGTTGCTTTCTGCTTGGTGGAAGGAGTATGCGGAATGTAGTGAAGGTCCTAGAGGGAAGCATGGTATTGTTTCCATGAAACTTTCTTCAGACTGTCCTGATTGTCAACTATCCACCGCTGAAGAAGAGAGAGTTGGTGTACCAGTAAAGGGAGGGTTGTATGAGGTAGTCCTTTCATCTGTTGGCTTCTCATAAATTTATTGTTCATTTTCAAATGAGTTTTCTTGACAATCTCTTGTTTGTTGCAATTAATTCCCTTTGTCATGTAGTTTCTTTGTGCTTATTCGCTAGTTGTTTTAGATATTTGATATGAAACTGATGTTTGATAATTTGTTTATTCTTTTACCTGTTTTTGGGGGAATGAGATGAAATGTTGACTAAGCTCACCAGAGTCTTTCCTCTCCTCCCCCATGTGTGTGCTTGGGTTTGGAAGTGAAATTGGGTAAACATAAAAAAATTGAATATCAAGCATTCACTATATTGTAGTAACTGATTATGTTTTTATTCTATATTCCTTTCATCTGTATCCAGTTCAACCTAATGGTTGACAAATGTTCTTTACAAATAGGAAAGTCTAGATGTTGACAAATTGCACCTGTACAGGTAGATTTAGTCAGACGACATTGTTTTCCTGTTTATTGGTACGGAGAGAATCGAAGGGTGCTACGAGGCCATTGGTTTGCTCGTAAAGGTGGTCTTGATTGGCATCCAATTCGTGAGGATGTATCTGAGCAGTTGGAGTATGCATACCGAAGCCAGGTGCTCGTGAACTCTCTGTATTGTTCTCTTTTGTCAGTCAACTGCACTATTGCAGAGATATCTTATAATTACTTTGTTTATTTCTGAAAGTTAGTTACTATGCCTATTTTATATAATTATTTTTCTCTTCTGTGATCCAGTTTGAGTAAGCTTTCAAAACTATTAACTATATCAGCATATTTTTCATTATGAGTTTTGTTTCCTTTTTCCAATCTGTCAGAATATTTTAGGGCAATTTAGTCTGAGAAGAGTAACTGATGAAGCTGGAGATGCTTTCTTTTCCAGGTTTGGCACCGAAGAACTTTCCAACCATCGGGTCTTTTTGCTGCTCGAGTTGATTTACAAGGCTCAACCTCAGTACGTAGCTATTTTGGCATAAGCTTTCTCTGAACTTGTTATTAGGGATTCATAACTTATAACTCTATTGGTTGCAGGGGCTGCATGCCCTTTTTACAGGGGAAGATGATACATGGGAAGCTTGGCTTAGTGTTGATTCTTCTGGATTTTCTAACATCGTAAATATTGGATATAATGGCATTAAATTAAGACGTGGGTATGCTCCATCTGAGTCGAAGAAACCAACGCAGGTATCCATAATTGTAACATTTGTATTTTCTGTACAAATACTTCAGGTCATCTTTTTTCTCCTTGCTTTAGACGACTTTCTTAATAATGTGTTTTCTCTATGCTAGAACTGTATTTGTAGATTGATGGTGTTGTTTATAAACACCAACCACATTGGACCCATCAATTTTAGATGAATTTTATATTTAACAAGGGGAATTATGTACTTAGTTGCTTCAATGTAAATGACAAAATATTAGTTCTGATACAGATACCTTGTCTCTCCCAAAAGATTCTATCACCGAGAACTATTCACTACATCATTACAGTTAGTTTAGGATTAAAATTTTAAATGATGATAACCTTACAAGATGAGTTGCTGGGAAGGGTTTATTCTCCTCAGCACCTTTCCTCAGCCTCACACCTAATTCCACATTCTTCATTATGCTTGCAGTATTCAATTATTCTAATGATGCTTAGCATTTCTAAAACCATAATTTTACTGTGTACAAGCACATTGCTTTATGAATTTATGTGAAAGCCTTTCCTAACCATCTTAGCTAAATCAACAATATTTCATCACATAATTTGCAATTTGTTTCAGGATGAATTACGTCAACAAAAGGAGGAGGAAATGGATGATTATTGTTCACAGGTACATTGCATGAATTGATAATAGGGGTATTTTCATTTATATAATTACAGTTGTCAATCCAACTTTCGCTATTGAAAGTCCTTGCATTTTTTTAACAAGCATGATTATTACCACTATCTCTATCTGCGGTGGTTGACTTTCTTTTGATCACAACATTTAGCTTCAGCATACTGATGAAACAGATCTTAGAAACATATGCATAAATAATATATGCTTCAATACAAGAACACTTGGAAATGGATGTAGGGGTCTCGAGAGGTTTTATGGGTTCCTCATCAACAGCACTTTCTTTCTGTTTATCGACTTCAAAATTGTTTCTCAAACTGAGACCGTTTAAGAGTTCCTCTGTGGCACATGCTTTTTTATGCAGGTTCCTGTGCAACATTTAGTTTTCATGGTTCATGGTATTGGTCAAAGGTTGGAGAAATCAAATTTGGTGGATGATGTTGGAGGTTTTCGCCACCTTACAGCAAGCCTTGCGGAAAGGCATCTGACTTGGCACCAACGTAGCACTCAAAGAGTTCTTTATATTCCATGCCAGGTACTTTAGTGCACTTATTGGATTCGTTACGCGATGCTTGCTAGTTTGGATTTGTATTGTCAGTTATGCATCCATTGTGCTAACCTGAAGGTATTAGCTCCTTGATTATGATTAATTGTTATTTCTTTTCTTTGACTAGTGGAGAAAGGGCTTGACTCTCAGTGGTGAAGCAGCGGTTGAGAAAATCACTTTAGATGGTGTGCGAGGGCTACGAACAATGTTGAGTGCAACAGTTCATGATGTCTTATACTATATGAGCCCTATCTATTGTCAGGACATTATTAACTCGGTACCCTCTGATTTATTACTTCTTCTCGCCTCTGTTGTTAAATTTCTGATTATATTAGCTGGAAATTTCTCACAAATTTTCAAATGTTCTTAAATCAATTTTCCTGTGCTCATGTCTTGTTCAGGTATCCAACCAACTTAACAGATTATATCTAAAGTTTCTTAAGAGGAACCCTGGATATGATGGAAAGGTATATTGCAAGATGAAAACAGAAACCTTCTCTATATCGACGCCAAGTTGAATGTTTGAGCTTATTGTTTAGACTCGGCCGCTCATCAATGTATTGACTCTTCAGGTTTCAATATATGGCCACTCTTTGGGAAGTGTTCTATCATATGATATCCTTTGCCATCAAGATACTCTTTGTTCACCATTCCCGATGGAGTGGATGTACAAGGAACAAGAACAAAGTGAGACACACTGTTCTATGAGGAGTGACTTACCACATAACTGCAAGGCCACCTTCGATGTTGGGGAAGGCCTCAACTCAGACATGGATCACGAGAGTGTTGCGAACTTTGGAGGTGAAATAGTTGTTGGTATTACAGATATGGAACGAGAGAAAAGTGAGGGACATTGTTCCGTGGGGAATGACTTATCACCTGACTGCAAACACAAGAGAGTTGAGGACTCTGGAGGTGAAAGCATTATCAGTGATACAGATAATTCCAACCTAGTGGAAGAACATGTGGATGGAGTTTGTAATCAGTTGGGTCCTCCTGCATGGTCAGAGTCAGATGAATCAACTACCAATGATACTAGCGACCAGCAGAAAAATGATGCCTTCACTTTAGATGAAAATCATAATCAAACTCTCGACTCTTTGAATTACAGAGGATACTCTGAACCTGAGATGATAAACGACCCAAGAAGCATGAAAAGTGAGATTGAAACATGTGACGACGAACCAAGTGGTGAGAATATCAAAGATAATCGCGAAGGCGAAGTGATCAAATCACTTAGGGAAGAGGTGGTTGTGTTATTTTTCGTTCCATTTCTCGCCCTCTTATCTTAATTCTTTCTCACACTACCCTTATCTCTCAGATTGAATTGCTTAAATCAAAAATCAAACAATTTGAAGCAGGAATTGATGATATAGGTATGGGTTGTGTGATTTCAACGTGTCATACGACTTATTTAAGCATGTTAAATCTTGAATGATTTTACTAAGTTGGTTCTCCTGCTTTTGATGTGAACTAATGCCAGTGGATGCACATGACGGTAAAAGTGCTGTAAACGAACCTGATAAAAATGTTGTGGACGAATCTGATAAAAGTGTTGTAAACGAACCTGATAGTGTTGAAGATGGGTGTAGAGATACTGTGAAGAGTTACACCCCGCAAATAAGATACACAAAATTAGAATTTAAGGTGACTTTCTGTTATTTCTTATGCTTTAGTTACTTGGCTTAAAGAGTATTGATGAATACACTTGCTTTTGATGTCAGGTCGATACATTCTTTGCCGTGGGCTCACCCCTTGGAGTGTTCCTCTCCCTCCGTAATGTTCGTATTGGCATTGGTAATTACTGGCTTTGAGCTTTAGATACCTTTACCTAATTCCTAAATTTTCATTCACCTCTTGTTGAATTGTTATGTTTCTTTTGAATGCCAGACTTGTTGGCTGGAATTGAATTTTTTGTCTAAAATATTTTCTGCTGTCTTGGTTGGTAGGCAAAGGGAAACACTATTGGGAAGAGGAAAATATTAATGAAGAAATGCCAGCATGCCGTCAGATGTTTAACATTTTTCATCCTTTCGATCCTGTCGCGTATAGGTGATGTTTTACCCTTTTACTTTGATTAGAATTATATCACATGGTTTTTATTTTATAGTAGTATTTTATTTTAAACAAACTTCATTAAGATAATAAAACTTTTGTTTACACAGAGTGGAGCCGCTAATCTGTAAAGATTATGACAACAAACGTCCTGTTATTATTCCATACCATCGAGGTGGCAAACGACTATATGTGGGGTATCAGGTAATCCACTACCCTAAGAGCTAGTTTCTTAGACCATAGATGCGGCAGGTGTGTTCCTCTTTGTGCTCATGCAACGTCATACAGGAATTTAAAGAAGGAGTAGCCGCCCGTTCTCAAGCCTTCATGGATCACCTGAAAACTGTTAGGGTGGGTGTTTTTAACGTATTGATTTAGTTTAAGAGATCTAACTCTCACTTAATATATAATCTATCAATCTTACTGAAAGCTCCTTCGGTCAGGTTAAAATGCTCACAATGTGTGAGCCGAGAAGCAATGATGGCAGTGATGGTAAACCTATATTCCTCCTGCTTTTCATTTACTTCTTTGTAGACTGACAATCGTGAGGCTTTTTTTCTTTTTTGTCGAAATTTTGGTTGCAGATGAATGTGAGGATTTGCAAGAAAATGGAGAAAGATGCTATGGGTCTGTTATGATGGAAAGACTAACAGGATCCGTGGATGGGCGTGTCGATCATGTATTGCAAGTACGACCTTTTCGCCTTCCCTTTCAGTGAGCTCTATAAGATAGAGCAGAACGTGGGTTTGGTCTTTTATCTTATTAATATTGGTTTGGTGTTTCAGGATAAAACTTTTCGACACCCTTACATATCGGCCATCGGGTCGCACACGTAAGTAGTGAAGTGATTATTCTGCCCACTGGAGATGTGGAGTGCGTTTTTGATGGTATATTTGTGTGCAGAAACTACTGGAGAGATCCAGATACAGCTCTTTTCATGTTGAGATACTTGTATCGCGATATACCGGAGGAACCCGACGAGCAACGGGAGAGTAGATGGTCGGATCCAAGGGAGGTGGAGGATGAGGAAGCTCCCTTGACCTTTGCTGACAACATGTCCATCAAACATTTCTCCTACAAAGCCAAGAACATTATCAAGACCAGATGATACTCAGCTTCACCTATAACGCTGAGTGATTGCTGTGTGTTGAAGAAGGTGAAAGTGCTATTTCATGTATTCGGGGGACTAAAACTGTACATACAGACGTGTATAGATGTAGATAAATCTAGCTTCTCTTCCACTTAAATGTATGTAATTTCTTAATGTGTTGATAGTTGATACGATCAAATTTTGCTTCGGATTTGGACAATATATATGATGAATTTTATAGAAGAGAATTTATGGCCGCACACAAGATATAGCGCTTTTCTTTTGCCCTTGTAAGTTACAATTCACTAAGGGGGCGTCTGGTAGCCTGAAAATGGTCTGAAACACCAATTCCTTCACGCCATTTCCGTCGTTTGGTAACCCGAACACCAGTCCACCGACCCGGGATTCATCAGCCGGGTTTCAGCCCTACATCTACTACTATCAGCCTATCAGTGTCAAGTGTATCACGGTGGTGAGCAGGTATAACATTTGGGCGTTTCACGATTAGTCTGAAAACACTGCATTTGTACAATTTTGCCCTTCGAATTGTTCAAACCTTTCGTGATTCTTACCGTTGGTCACTCAATTCCGTCGATGCAACTTCGACGCTCGTCAGTTCGACTCAATTTAGATCGCCGTTCGTTGGCTTACCATAGTCCGGGTAAGTTTTGATTCGAATGTTCGATTATCGTTTGCAGTGTCGATTTGTGGTGTTTTCTCCGTCGATCTATCAGTTTTATTTTTTGAAGGTGGATGTGGTCTTCTTGCTCAATTGAATTCGTTCTGATTGGAGCAAATATTGTTGCTTTGATTCGAATGTTCAATTATTGTTTGGCTATATTTCTATTTGGAAGAACACATGAGGACATATAGCCGATTATTGTTTGTCGAATACGACGTCCAAGTATCAGAGGCAGACTGCTTTCTGCCGGAAAGATGCACTTGCAGTTATGCCTACTGTGAAGAGGAAGGAAGAGGAAGAATCTACCTCGAAATTAGGCATTGTGCTTGAAGTGATTGGTGCAATTGTGGCGATATTGGGTGTTTTGGGGATGTTGATTATTGTTATCTACAGAAGGCTGCAGAGGAAAGGGCATGATGAATTCAGAAGTGAGAGTTTTGTGATGGAGAAAGTAAGCATCAATCATAGTAAAATGAATTGTGTTTTAGTCTATTTTTGATCTATGAAATGAGTTTGGTGTTTGCACTTTTGATCAGGGCATGTTCCGCAGCCGATGAGGATGGCATCGATAGGGCTGCCCCCGTACCATAAGTTCACACTCGAGGACGACGAACAACTTTGATCCATCCAATCTAGTGGGAGAAGGGCAGGTATGTGTACATATTGTTCTGTTTCACTTTGTGTTTGTGTTGAATAGTAGTATGATGTTTTGTGTGAATTATGGAAAAAATGTTGATGAGCAGCTATATAAAGGAAGGCTGAGAGATGGGTCTGTGGTGCTTGTGAAATGCCTGAAGCTGAAACAGAAGCATTCTCCTCCTCAAGCTCTGCAGCACCACATGGAGGTGATATCCAAGCTGAGGCACTGGCATTTGGTGAGCGTGCTAGGCCACTGCATTGTCCCACCAAATTGGAACCTGCATCGATAACTAAATCATCAACGAGAGGGGCATGCACACGGTTCAAAAACCGCCAGTTCCAGTTCGGAACCGGCGGTTCAAAGTTTAACATTTTCATGAACCTGAACCGGCCCGCCAAGGGTTCCGGTTCCAGTTGAAAAAACCGCCGGTTCAGAGGTTTATAATTTTTTTTTTGCATTTTCTTATTTATTTATCTATGAAATGTGCGTAAATAAAATTCAAAAAATTACGATGAAAATTGCAATTTTATTGAGATTACAAGTTATTACAATTACAAATCACAAAAACCTTGAAGTCTTGAAGTCTTAAAAAAAAATTTAAATACAACGAGAATAGTAGTCTACAAGACTACAACGAAGCTAATTACAAATTACAAAAAAGACTTGAAGTTCTGAACAATAAATTTATAAGTATATATACTCTTAGTCGGCGAAGGAGATGTTTCTACATAACTAAATTGAGAACACCTTTAGCAATTCAACCTTAAATGTTGAGTTTAGTCTAACAATCAACAATTATAGTAGAATTGTCAAAAGTTTCTCAGATTTAGTCTTATAGAGAAATTTACTTCACTGACTAGAGTATATACAAATACAATTATTTAATTGTATTTGCATATTTTTAAAGTAGAAACAAAAGGGAAAAAAAAGAAATTAATGAAAAAGGACTTGAGCTCAACTTAAATTTAAAATTTAAGTTGAGGTGCATACGTATCCCCAATGCTCATTTGCATTAGGGAATCAAAGCCCACGTAGTTCTCTTACCTTACTTACCTATTTGGCTTGGCCGGCGGTTGACGGTTGGCCTACGATTCATCCCCGGTGAAATCTTCTTGTGATTCCTCCTGTCAATCATCCCAATCATTTTCTTGTTCTCTAACGTCAGCTTTGGCCCAATCATCAAGTAACATCACGGCTTCCATATTTTTCGCGGAGAGCTTACTTCTCTTGATTCATCCAACACTGAAAGCGGACTCGACGGCTACAGTGAAAGCCGGAACCGAAAAAATCTCCTTGGCCATTGACGCAAGTATGGGAAAATCTTTCTCGTATGTTCCCAACAATCGAGGACGTCAATTTGAGCGGGAGGAGTAAGACCTTCATCACCAAAGGAAAAGATTGAATCGAAATATAAATCAAACTCACTTACCATACCTGAGGTCGACCTTCCGCCGGTGTTGTAGCTGTATAGGTCGGCTAATTGGGATTGCGCGTCGGGGTAATCATAATCAGTTTGAAATGCGAAGCCAAAATTATGTTGTTGAGGAGGGGTAAGTCTTCTGACTTGGTGGGTAATGTTATACTTGGTTTTATATTCGGTGTAGAGAGCACGCAAGTTAAATTCGAAGGTTTGTTGGACAATTGACCGGTCCGGGAGGTTTATTTGAAATGTTGCGGTTAGGTTTACTCCCCATTGGCCATTGGTATCCGCTTACAATGCTTGAAGTGGACCTAGATCAATAGAACTCAAATTGTTATAATAAAAATCTAAAAACCTGGAGGTACCGACTAATTTCCATTTTGGATCCAAGACCTTTGCAATCAAAAACACCGTTGGAAGCTCACTGAAATACTTAAGCCATTTGTCAATCATATAATGTAAAACACACATCAATTCAGGAGAAGAGTAACACATTTTTCATCGCAGTTTTAAAACCAAGTGATATATACATGCAATGCTCTAAAACACGAACATCAGTGCAATAATAAACACCCGATAATTCAACAGTCGCATTTTTGAAATATTTGAATAATTTAAATAAACTCACGCTATGATCCCAACAACTATGCGATAGATATAAATCAGAAACGGGACAGGTTTTAAAAAAATCACACAAAGAATTTTTATGCTCCAAAGTAGAATTCTGACAATCATATGTCGAATTACATCTATGAGACACATCCATGGTAAAATTCGTATATCTTACCTTCTTTTGATGGCAATACTTCTTCCAAACTTTGCCAATAGGCGGCTTTTGATGAATTAATCTAACCGCGGTTATAATAGGACTAACATGCTTTTGCCATAATTCATGCGTATCTTATACACATAAATTCAAAATATGACATATGCATCTTTGATGAAAATACTTACCACCAATAACCGGAGCACAAGCCGCAATCAAGTCATTAATACTTGCAGTGTTAGCAGTTGCATTATCAAAACCAACAGAAAATATCTTATTGCATAATTGAAATTCATTCAAAACTTGAATAATTAAAGAAGCAATTTCGGGTGCAGTGTGTGGTGTCTCAAATTCTCTAAAACCAATCAAACGCTTGTTCAAAGTCCAACTATTGTCCACAAAGTGAACCGTAATGCCCATGTATGAATGTCTATTAAAAGAATCAGTCCATACATCTGAGCAAATGTTTACTTTGTGTCCCAAGTTGAGTAAATAACGTGATAATTCAACTTTTTTCTCCAAATATTGTCAAAGGGTAGATCATTGAACGATCATTTGACCTACTCTTTTGACAGCTAGGTTCAAACCACTTTGCATAGTAACCTCAATTTTTTTGTCATCATAAACATTAAAAGGAAAATGCTTCATTGCAGCCCATCTAGTCATAACGTCAGCAAAATTTTTAGGATCATAATTAAAAAGATGTGTACCTGACGAACCTGAGCCACCGAGTTGGAAGTTTAGTTGGGTTTGGGTAGCGGCAGTGCCACATTCTACTGGATGCTTTGTCACTAAATGACGACGGAGGGTGCCATATCCCCACCACTCGCAAATTGTAGACTTTATCACAATAGTTACAATATGCATGAAACGCTGATGTCTCTTCTTGAGAGAGCGGACCATTATGACTTGAAATTACCACCGGGACCTTCTTGTAGTGTTTAACAAAAATATCAGATTTCAATGCTTTTTAGTGGGTGAAGGGGGAGGCATGTCCTCATTTCCGCCGGTGCTAGACGGAATACGAGAACAAGATCTATCATCATTGTTGTCTGAGTCCGACGATATAGCCACGTCGTACTCGTCATCTTGTTGCACGGAACTACCACCGCCCCCCACCTTGACCCATTTGAGCGAGTAGCATGACGGTCCTATGATCTTCTTCTATCTATAAATATTATATAAGTTAAAGTTTTAATTAGGAACACAAAAAAAATTAAAAAACTCAATCTTATGAAATTATGAATTGTAAAAATAATTTTATTTTTAGAACTTACTTGCATGCGTTCAGCCGCCACTCGGGAAACCTCTTCCATAACTTCTCGACGGCTGGGTCGCTTTGATTTTTGGGGACGACTACTTTGATCTTGGGAAATTCCTTTGCCCCAATAACTACGTCCCGGTCCACCACGAGAAGAAGACATAATGCAAAATGAAAGTAGTATGGAATATGAAGTATTGTAAAAATGGTAAATTACGAACACAACAACAAATATAGTAGTAAACAACTTGAGCAATTAGAGAGAATAAGGATAGAGAATAAAGAAATTGAGATTGATAAGGAAATCCTTGTTCACAAGAATGAGGTGAGTAAAAATGATGGGGGAAGTGGGGTATTTATAGGAGTAAAATTGGAAGAAATAAATAAAAAAAAAGTTCAAATTTCAAATTAAAAAAAAAACTTAGTCCACTGTTTCTGGCCGGTTTTCTGGCCTATACGCTGCCACCTGAAAAAGGTCCCGAACCTTTGGAAACCGATGGTTTTTGCCGAAAACCGCCGATTTTTCTACACACCTAGCCTGGAAACCTACGCCCTAGCTGGAATCCTACTGTTGGAACTGCTGAACCGCCGGTTTGAACCGGTGAACCGACGGTTTAGAACTGCCGGTTACGGTTCACAATTTTTTTGAACCTGAACCGGCCCGCTTGAACTGCTGAACCGCCATCCTGTCCGAACTGCCGTCGCCGGTCTGGTTTCGATTTGTGAATCGGCGGTCCGGTTCTATTTGTGCATGCCTAGAGAGGGGTAGTTTAGTCAAGGTCGATTTTGTTTCCTTCGTTCTCCGTTTCAACCAAACGCTGGAAATTGGGCCAAACTTCCTACATGGGCTGAACCAAAGACTCTACAATTGTATCCACCAAATCATGAAAGCCCATTTACCATAAACCCATATTAAATATTTTACCAAAAAAATGCTGAAACGAGATTTGGATGATGAATTTTATAGAAGAGAAATTATGGGAGCACACAAGATATAGCGCTTTTCTTTTGCAAAAAAAGTTAATTTTATTTTTTGTTACTATACTAGTATTTTGGATTATGTAGATTGAAATTGAAATCAGTAATGGCAAGGTCCGTCCCATTCCGCCTACATCCTCGTACCCCCGTTCTCCTACTTCACTCCCCCTTTTCCACCTCCCTCGTCTTTCACGTCAATCCGTCTCTTCCCCACACCGATTCCCCTCTCTCTCCTCTCCCACAATCACCACTCCCTCTTTCAATCCATTTCCCTTTTCCGCGCCGCCCAATTTCTCCATCTCCGCTACCGCGATCGCATCTTGAGCTGAAGAAGGCGCTGCCACCCCTAGTGAAAGTTATATGCAGTGTCTGGTCGGGCTTTTGGCAGTGGCAGTGGACTTAGAGGATTAGAGTTGACTGCTAAGGAAGATGAAGAAGGGGGGGGGGGCACTATCTCCCCAGCCACTTGCCAGAGATAGGAAGTAGAACCTTGGGGTGATGTAGGGTGGTACTGGTACATGAAGCGAAGATGGTGGGTGTTGTAACATATGGGTCAACTGTTGTCTCTACACAGCTAACAGGGTAATCGAATGTTGTAGGTGCCGATGACTTCTTTAATGTATAGATTGGATGATATTTTGAAACCAGTTCCCATCTAGGTGTACCATTCATTGCCTTGTCTAACCTAACCTAACCTAACCTAACCTAACCTATCCATTGTCTTCTCTAACCTATCAAGACTACTCTCCATCTGCCCTGTGGTTACCATATATTTTCACCACTTTTTTGAGACTGAAATACATATTGAAACTATCCTCTTATGAGGCCACTCTCTACAAGGCCCTACCATAAATTGCCATCCATATACTAAACTCAAGATTTCCCCCCACTTCTCTAAACTAGGTGACCATAATAGATGACATTTCTACTTGGAGCTACAAATAGTAATTAATATTATTGATTGCATCTCATGATTACTAATTGCCGTTGCAATTATTATTCTCCACTTTTAGCCATTAGCACCAATTGTCCAACTTGGATGTGTAATATAAATGCGCTATCAGTTTGGTTCATGGAAAGCCCTGATGCTCCATACTCCCCATTATTTTCTGCATTTCTACATTGCTATTTATATCTTGCTTTGGCTTGGTGGGGAGTGGAATCCAATTTTCATCAGGATTTTAGTGTTTATTATCCATATTTTGTAGCTGTGTATCCTACTCCATGTTTTTGGTTATTAAAGAGTAACAATCCTTTTTAGGTTTGGAAGAAATGCATATAATGATCTGTTTAAACGGTACACTTGGAGTTAATTGTGAGTTTGCATGAGTTAATCTTTTCTCATTACATGCAAAATATCTAGAAAATGCTTTGAAATTGTCCCGCTTCCATTAAAGGAAAAATTGATGGACTTTAGTTGCTAACCATAGAAGGAATGATTGAACAAATGCCCTTGTGCAACTTTCGATAATGGATTGACTAGTTTGATCTCTAATTGCTGACGGAAGGCACAGATTGCTAATCATTGTTGCCTCTTCCTTGTATGATATGAATACAGCCTGCTCTGCTACTGTAATACAATACCTGAGCTAAGAACCTAACTAAGGCAGTATGGCATCTATAAAGCAAGGACTATATGGAAGTGGGTTCTAACTTGCTTTGCCGGCATGAACAAAAACCATTAGGAAGGATCCACTCTTGGCTAAGCTCTTTGGGCAGACTTTCTTTATCCACTAACTTATTCAACCCACTTTTCTTTACATTTCTTAAAATCCGCACCCACACTAAATGTGACACTTAATGCGGGACGGAGGTAGTATATTATACACCCCAACCCCACCCCTCATATAAAAAGGGCAGCACCGAAGAAAGGAAAGAGCGAGATGGTGGTTTTTGAATCGCTGATTGAGCTTTCTACAAACAAAGCAAGCTACAACATTTATCTTATCTAACCTTCTTGCCTGTGTATAGCTCCCCTCTATAACTTGACACAGGCTCTGAATTTTGAGATTCACACGTTGCTAATTATTTTGTAAACTGTAGTGCTTAAGTAATGGTGATTGTGGTGCAGTGAGTTAGAAAATTTAAAGTATGATTGTTTCTGTAAAGATCCCTTCGTAGGTATGTGATGTTTACTTGAGCTTGGTTTATGGATACCTTATTGATTGGTTTTGCTAAGAAGTGTGGCTGATAGAAAATGATTTGGACGGCTGCTGGATTTACCACTGTTTTGCTAAAGAAAAGCAGCTCAGCTACTTATTCAGCCACAGAAACAACTCAATCGAACGAATCACATATAGAAGAGAAGAAGCCCTTTTCTGTTGAAAACTTGATGTTGGGTGCATTTGAGAAGCTGTTCTCCTTTCTTCTTAACTTGCCTGATGCAAACTGGTCAAAGCTCATTCAGTATCAATAGGAATTGAGTGTGTGTTTGAGGTAGCTCAATTCTAGTTTTTTAGGTTGTTGACGCTGTTGTTTCATTGTGATAAATCTCTCTATCTGCATTGCATCATAACGTGAGTAGTGAAGCGACTGAAAAAGATCTCTCATATTGCTTTGTGTAACAGGAGACTGCGAAAGATCATATCCATCCTCTCGAGGGGTCAGCCACCTTGTCCTCAACTGTATCTGTATAGTACTGGAGATAAGGTTATCCCATTTCAAAGAGTCGAGACATTCATGGAGGAGCAGAGGAAAAATGGGAAACACGTCTTCTCTTTTGATTTTGGCTCATCTCCTCATGTCGATCATTATCGCACATTTCCTCATGTGTATGCTTCTCAACTCGACAATTTTTTGAAAGAATGTTTGAGCTTTGTGGAGAAGTTGTAGAAGGGTATGTTGCTTCTTTTGGTCGAACCAATAGTAGTACTAATTTTTATTAAGAACAACTCATATTTGCAACAATTCCTTTTAACCACAAGCGTCATTTTATATTTGTAACACTATTATATCATATGTAAGAATATTAACACAGTATAAAGAGAGTAGCATTGAATTTATTTAACTTTTTATAAATGCATAACTCGTACCGTACGTACCTTCACCTGAAGAGCATATTTGGGCTCTGTAGGTAGTAGTCCACCAGGTGGTATCTCGCATTTGATTGGTCTGAGTTTTAAGATATACTCCCTCCATCCCAGCCTAAGCGAGACGTTTCTATTTTGACACAAAAATTTAGGTAGTGGTGTTTAGTCAATTAAATTATTAATACTAAGTAAGAGAGAGAGTAAAGTAAGAAAGAGAAAGAGAGAAACAAGTAAGAGAGATGATAAAGTAAGAAAGAGAAATAGATGAATAAAGTAAGAGAGATGATAAAGTAGGAGATATAAGAGGATAAAGTAGGAGAGATGAGTGAGTTGACTATTACCAAAAAAGGAAACGTCTCACTTAGGTTGTGACGTAGCAAAAAGGAAAACGTCTCGCTTAGGCTGGGACGGAGGGAGTAATATATTTAAAGGAGACTTTTGGGAGTATATAGTTTCGACATGTTTCTTCGTCCGCTTACGAATAGAAGATAAAACTAGTGAAAGGTCGTCATTCTGACCACGTACGCGATGTAATTGAATAAAATTAACGCAGATTGATCAAGAGGATAATGGCCGACTAATCCAACAGACACCGTTTAAAATGTTGTGCGAGAACTTGCAGACGGATCAAGCAACAGAATTCTAGCTGATCAGGATGACTCCACGAAGCCTAACTAGAACTAGGACTTTCAAGACCTTGACCCACAATACTACTCCCTCCGTCCCCAAAGAGTATGAACTTTTGGTTAGGCACGGGTTTTAATAAATAAGGGGAAAAGTAAGAGATAGAGAGAAAAAGGATAGTGGAAATAATGTTAGTAGAGAGTGGGGTCCATATTATTATAATGATATAGGTGTTAATGGTAATGGTATAAGTTTTAAATAAAATGATGTATATGAGTAGTATGTTGTTTGAATTTTTTAAAATTAGAAAGTTCATACTCTTTAGGGCCGGACAAAAAAGGAAATAGTTCATACTCTTTGGGGATGGAGGGAATATTAATTAGCAAAGGGAAGTAAGGGTCGAATCTCACAGAGATGGAGGTGTTTCAACATGTGTTGTAGACAATTTAGGGATGGCTGCTGCCACGCATACAGAGTGGGTTAAGTTCCTATCTACTTGACGGAGTGGACTAAAGAAACTAAACTAACTGATCCATTAAACTAAACTATGCTAAGACTGATTGACCACTCGCGATTCCTAATTGATCAGCTGGATTAAACTGGGAGAGAATCACACTGAAACTTTCCTGAAATAGCCAAACAAAAGGTAAAGTAAAGGGGGACCAATCCCCCTCAACTAACAATCCCTACAAAAGCTGCCGAAAAGTAAAAGTTAGACTACTTCATCTTCTTCATGTGATCGACGAAAAACAAAGCATAAACAGGATTTCAGACATCATTAGAACAGAGCATATTTCAGAAAACACGTAAACACGAAAAATAAAGCTTAAAACTACATATCTAATCTAACTGATCAACTGGGAATTACGTCAAGGCAGAATCAAAACATAATCATGCAGAAGGAAAACAAAACAATCCAGATCTACGAACTCAAACTCGACTCCAACACAAATCTCCCATTGTTAAGCGCAAACAAGCTCATATCGGCAACATCAGATGTCAATAAGCTAGATCTAAAACAATTCCAAACACAATCGATTCCAATTCCTAACAACCCGTCATTTGCTAAACACATCCAAACAGTACAATCCAAACATCAACAACAAGAGAAAGTAAGGGAAAACAACAGAAAAACTTCCATAGTATTAGAAACAAGTTCAAAACAACAGATTCAACGTCAGCTTCACAGCTACGAAGTTTAAAACTAGAGAATACTTCAAAACAAGAATTTATCCAACGGAAATTAAAGAGAGATTGTTTCCTCGCCCACGTAGGACGGTGTTACACAGCTAAAACGAGAACAGATCACCACCACAGCCAGAATTTCACCACTTCTTCCAAGTGTGTAGAGACTAATCTAAGGATAGGGAGAGTAAATGTGAGCTCGGAGACTTGAGCTAAGAGAGAGCTGCCTCATTCTTCAATTCCCCTCCCTTTATATAGGGAGGCTTGAGACTCTAATCCCTACGACAGTCCCTCTTTGAAAGGTCGGTTGTGCCCTTGTAAAAGGATCCTTAGAATATGCTCTTTGTCTCCTTTCCACTCTTGTTGCTTTCTTCTTGATTCTTGTTTCACTCCAATTCTCCTTGATCCTGCGTCCGCCTGGTCACTTCACATAATTTTCTGGACCTGGCAGCTTTTCTACACACTTGACTCAAGATTACATATTAGTTTCCCGAGAACACAAAATTTTACCCCAAAACAGATGTATGAAACGAGCCTTATCAACTAGAAATTTCAATTTTTGTATAATACCCTACGTCCATTCAAATCCCCCTTCGTCCACCAATATAAGACCAATTTTGACCAAGCAAGAGTTTCAAGAAATATAGTAGACTGTGAGTGAAGAATGTTAGTAGAAGGTGAGTCCTACTCTTATATACTCCCTCAATTCCAAGGAAGATGACCCCCTCTTGGGACGACATGAGATTTTATGCATGCTAATTTTAAAGTGTTTAAAAAGGGAGAGAGAAAGTTGTTTGGTGTTTAAAAGTAGGACAAATGAATAAAGTAAGAGAGATAAAATGTTGTTGATGTTTAAAAGTAGGAGAGATGTAAAAAGTAAGAGAGAAAAAGTTGTTGGGTGTTTAATGTAAGAGAGATGAATAAAGTAAGAAAAGAAAAGATAATTGAATATTTTAAAAATTTCCTACATAAGAAAAGGGTCATCTTGGTTGGGACGAACGAAAAAGAAAAATGGGTCATCTTCGGTGGGACGGAGGGAGTATTAGTTTTAGATTGAAATGTGATTGAAATAAAGTTAGTGGAATGTGAGGTCCATTACTAAAGGTAGTAAAAAAAAATGAGACATTTATTGGTGAACGGTGGGACGGAGGAAGTATAACACAACTCTCTAACAACTCATTTTTCGCAAAATATTAGGATGTACCTGCAATTATAACATGGAGTATAACTCAAAATAGAGGGAGTTCTTTCTTCCTCTCAAAACGTTGACAATCAAGTAATCAACTATAAACCTCCCAATGTGCCACATGACCGCATCAAAGAGCCTTATTCTTGTTCTCAGTTACAGATAAGACAAGACAGTATTATGGCTCTATGCCTGGACAAGGTGTGGTAACATTAGAAGAGCTAAGGTCCAAGTTTTTTACGAAGTACAATTCATCCATGAAGATAGAAAAGTTGAGAGATGCTATCATGTCCTTTCAGCAAAGGATTGATGTGACGTTTTTCGAAGTATGCCAATGTTATTCGGAGATGCTAAGGAAATCTTCGAGCCATGATCTAGCAAGATGTCGAGATTTGATAAATTTTTACTAAGGTCTGAACAATGTAAGTATGAGATTGATCAATGCAAGCACGATGGAGATTTAGTGAGCAAGACACATGACGAGGTGATAACTTTATTCCAGATGTTGGTTTGAAATCAAGTACAACCCGAGAAGGGTGGCAAAAAAGAAAGGTGATACCTTAAGAGCTTCAGTAGAATCCGAAAGGATGAATAATTTTTTAGAGAGTTGTGTTAGACTTGCATTTCTCGAATACAGAGGCAGGCGAGGTGCATGGCTCACCATAAGGGGGCGTGTTGAAGTCGAGCTATTCCACCAAGTAAAGGGAAGATGGTGCAGCTGAGAGAAAGCTTAGTTGTTAGGTTGTTGGATAGTTAGAAGGTTGATGAGAGGGTTAATTAGTTAGTTAGAGTAACTTATATCTAGTGTAGCTATTGTTCATGCTTATACATGCAAGCATATGCATGTGTATATAAAGTTTTAAGATGTATTTTGTAATTCAGATATTCAGAAAATAAAATGTTGAATCACCTATTATTACCATTATATTCTCTGCTTTTTATAATCTCAGTTTGTAAGAAGTATTCAGCTATGCAAAGAATGTGAGGAACAAGAGGATTAACGTTGTTAGAACGAGAAAGAAAGAGGCTTTGGTGTTGAAACTCGGCATCTTGGTGTTGGGGCGGAATGTGGGTTTAAAATTGTGCAATGGGAGGCAAATATAAATGGTGAAGTCAATGACGGTTCCAGAAAATGAAACTTGTGGGGTGGAGGAGAGGGAGAGGCATGAGACAGTGATGGATATTTGGAGGAGTTTGAACAAGCCAACATGGGTGTGTTGGTGGAGGCTCAAGACCATCAGATTGATGACATACCAGCTTCATTAACAGCCTGTTCTTTGCAAAGCAGATGAGAGGCTCAAGGCCATCAGATTGATGACATACCAGCTTCATTAATAAATCGTCAACTCCATTTGTAAATTTTGGGAAATTGAGATGAGTGACGTAGCAATGGAGATGTCATCAACGAGTTGAAAGTATGCAAGTCGCAGTAGCTTCGCCGAGAGATTATAGATATCAGAATATCACTTCACAAATTGCTAATTCTATCTCCATGCACCATTATGTGTACCTTAAAATTACATATTAGGGTTTAGGCTAACGGTAAGAAAAAAGAAAGATAAATAAACAAATTTATGAATCATAATCAGTTGACAAGTAAAAAGATCATATAATGCTTACCTTGTTCACACTTAATCAGCGGTTGAAACATAAACCTTTAACAAATCAGAAACAAATAAAACAACCCTAATAATCCAAATCTAATCGGACAAGAAATCATAAACTAATTAATAAAATAAACACGACATCAAAATTTAATTGAAAAGCAAATTATACGCAATCTTGAGTGGTAAAGCAATACTCAGTGTAAGATTAGAAAGGAATTGATATTTCACCTGCAACGGCGGCAACAAGAGTTGAAGGCTATGGGTACATCATTTTAATTTCAAACTTATATTATATAAACTACTACCTTTTACTTTACTCTCTCTTAATTTATTCTCTCTATTTTATTCACTTTTTACTTTATTCTCCCTATTTTTTTCCCTCTCTTACTTTTTTTATCTATTTATTTAACACACTCAACATTACTTTCTTAAACTCCGTGCCGAAAAGTATTGCCTCAACGATGAGGGAACAGAGGGAGTATTGTTTTCTTAATATTTTAATTTCATATCTTTATGCATATCATTAAACTAATTAAATATTATATGTATGCATATAAAATCAAAATTAAAAATACCGGGTATGTTCTTCTCCAAGATTTACTCATATGTTGTTTACTTGCGGAAAATGCTTAAATATATTTTTAGTAGCTTATTTTATTTTAGGCCTTATTGGGCCAAATATATAGATCTATCTAATTATTTTTGTGCTGGACTGTGATTGTAACTTGTGCCTCATTTAATCAAAACTTTTGGTATCTTTTTATATGAATCATAAATTATATAGACCAGCTTCATTAACAGCCAGTATTGAAAATTGAATTCTAAAAAGAGTCTCTCGTAAAATTTATATGAATCATAAATTATTTATAATTTTGTCTGTGGGATTATTATTGCACTTAGAAGAAATATTAAAAGATAAATTAAAGAGAAGAATGGTGATGGAGTCGGTGCAGTTGAAATAAGGAAGAAGGGATATTATGGTTTGGTGCACAGCGCCATCTGTTATGCTTCCTAGCACAACATAGACTCTCTAATCAACAACTTGCCTAGGGATATCTGTAATCTCTCGACTCATTCTCCAAGAAGTTACTGTTGAAAACGTGGGATTTTGAAAAGCTTTAAGCTTTTCATTTTCTAAGTCTTTTGGCTTTTCATAACCTCCAAAATATTTATGAGGTTCCTTAATAACAAGACCTCTCATATGGTCACTCCTATCCTATAAATAGGTGTGGATTTGAGAGATGGAAAACACCAACAACAAATCATTCTCTCTTCTATCTAGCTCTCAAGCATTCTAGTTCGCATCATTAGGAGCATTGCATTGCTCGGTTCTCGCCTCCAATTCAAGTTCGCCGGAGCCTACGAGTTTGAGGTGCTTCAACTCAATAGGAGAAAAGTCATTTCATCTTTGGGGACGTTGCGCCAATCCGTGAGCACTAGCCGGGGCGTATCTCGTCATGCGGAGAGAGGGATACCTCGACTCGACTTAAAGAAGACTATAGTTTGCTTCTTGTTCCTTTTATTGTATTTACTTTGTTTTATTTACTTTCTAGTTTTTGGTTCTTTGTAATAGCAAGAGTTTGCCCATGTAAAAGGTTACAATATTTCCAACAGTTACTTCTACTCGCATAATTATAACTCGTTGGCAGTATCTTCTGTTGTAATTTGAGATTTGGGATTGTATTGTTTTTTCATTGATATTGCGAATGGAAGGTACATGTATTCTCCACCTTTATTTAGACTATGGAGTCTCTATAAAGGAAAGAATAATATGTCTAACTTACATCAATCTAAATAACGTAAAAGATCTTACCTACTTTCCTATAATATTTGGTAATATTTCTTCCCTTGTTTAACACTCTCCCTCAAGTTGAGTAACGGGATTTCCGATGCTTAACTTGTCAAGAACACTCTGGAAATTTTTAGTGCCTACTGCCTTGGTCAGTATGTTGGCGAGTTGATCTTCAGATCGAACAAAAGGAAGTGCAACAATTCCAGCCTCGATATTCTCCTTATGAAATGTCTATCAACTTCCACATGTTTCGTTCTGTCACGTTGAACTGGATTTTTCTGAAATACTAATTGCAGCTTTGTTGTCACAAAAAAGTTGACAAGTTTTTGGTGACAATAGGTCTAACTCCATTAATCTCCTCAACCATAAAACTCCAATTAATCCACTTTTGATCCCTCTAAACTCAGCCTCAGTGCTGGACAGTTGAAGAGTCTCGAGTTTATGTCTCAGCTAACATACAAATTAAACAGATAGGGCAGCATGATCAAGATTGGACTGTCAACGGATCAAATAAGCTACGAACTCGTCGTTGGGTGTGCAAACTGAGAGACTCAGGCTTTCAAGACCTTACCCCACAATACTATGAATTAGTAAAGAGAAGTAAGGGCCGAATCCCACAGAGACGGAGGCATGTTGAGTTGTATTCAGGACATTTGGGAAACTTTGGTTGCTGCTACGCTTTTACAGTGGGTTAAGTTTACTCTACTGGTTTGGACTGATCAAGTCATGGATTCTAACAGATCAACTAAACTAGGCATGCATAAAACAAAGTCATATTAAACTGATCAACTGGGGTGACACACTAAAAGGTATTTCTGCAAAAAGTAGGTGGGACCACTACAGTAAAACTGAAACGATGAAAAAGGTGACAGAGACGGTTATGCTAACTGATAAGGCTAATTTCATGCATCGGTCTAGGGGTTTTATTTCGTGAAATTACTGGGTCTAACGCATGTTTTTAAGCCAGGTGTGTGAAGGTTTTCGCTAGATCCAGGAAAAGAAGAGGACGCTTGCATAGTCCCTAGGAAACTGGCGAAAGAGCGGACATTATGAAAGAAATTGCTTGACGGAGGAAGCCTCGGAGTTGAAGGGTAGAATAGGGATTCTACGAAGACTCTAGAAGGCTATGTCCGCATCTATAAAAGGGAGAAGCATGCAAGCTGGAGGGACTTTCTCGGTGGAGGCCTCACGAACAGCCTGTTGCTCAGTTCACTTTTCACATACTTGGTTCTAATTCGCGGAGGATCTCGGGTTCGCGCTGGGGTTCACATTTAGCTTTCCGATAGTGTTTGTGGGTTGTAACACCGTCCTTCTTTGGGGCGAAGAAACAATTTATTTCTGTTTTTCTTTTCGTTTCTGCTGAATTCGCCGAGCTTCGCTGTTCGAAGCTCGGTCCTCTTTTGTTCCTGGATATTTCTCTACTTTTATGCAAGTTTCATTTTCGCTTACGTCGATCGTGATGATATCTGTCGATTGATTGTGTTTACTTGAATTCTGGAGTTGGATTGTTGGAGTTGGTTGTTTTCGTGGTTATTTTCTGGATTATTGCAGGTTAATGGTGAGATCTGGAAGAATGGAGTTTGTTTGTGGATGAATCGGGGTTTTGTTTTGCTGATGTTGTGGAGTTGTTTGTGATTGTTGGAATTTGGAGTTGATCGGAGCAGATCTGTGAGAATCGGAGTTATGGAGTTGATTTTGTTGGTTGTTGAGTTCAGATGGCTTGGATCCGGAGTGGATTAAGCGTCTGAAGTGATTCTGAGTAGGACTGTTTTAATTTTATGCCTAGCTTACGTGTTTTCATTTCATTTCGCCTAGTTTATGTAGATCTGATGTATTTCCGATTCATAGCAAGTTTCCGGCGTCCAAATCTTTATATTCTGTTTGAATCTAGGAGTGTGCTCTGTTTTCTTCATCTGCGAGTTTAGTTTAGTTGCGAAGGTACATGTCGTAGTTAGTTGGAGCATGGGTTGGTTATCTGCAGCTTTTTACCGTACTTGCTATTTCTGGAAATATGGTCCCCACTGTTATTTGCTTACTGTTTAGCTAGATTAGGTAGTCGTTTGCTTAGTCTAGGGAGTAATTGTGTCTTTCGGTATTGATGTCTGATTCCAGTAAGTTTTCTGTGTCCTAGGTCTAGCGTTTACATTTTCTTGCCTAGATCTAGTGGTAGTTTAAATCTCAACCCTTTGCGTGGCAGCAGCCGTTTGTTTCCCATAGTCTCTTAGCACTACTTTAACGAATCCACCTCTGTGGGATCGACCCCACTTCCCTATACTAATTCATAGTGTTCGGGTTGAGGGATTTATTTTTGAAGGGGAGTCGAGTGTGTCCAAACGACAAAAACACTGTAGTTCTCTAGAGTTCCTGGACCCAGTGATCCAGCGGATTTAAGGAGCGTTGTCTCTGGACCGAGCTTTGCATTAATTCTCATATGTGCACACTCGCTTACGCCTGAGTCTAGTCATTCGACATTAGAGTCGAGCGAAGACCCACACTTCAAATGCGCGCCGTTGCCGGGGATGGATGGCGTGCTTAGTGTTAGTGTTCAGAGTCTGTGGTGTAAATAGTTTTTGATTTGTTTTCTTTCTCTTTTGTTTGCAAGTTTATGAGCAGAGGCTCAAGATCTACCTACTGGAGCAACTCATCTGGGTGGAAACACGGCCAGTTTGATTGGCGGGTTAATGATACAGTCTCTACTGTGACCACCAGATCAGGGTTCACCACGGGAGGTCCGTTTCCGAGTGAATCCACTAGCGACGAATCTTGGACGTCATCAGGACGCGAAGATCCAGAATCACCACCCGAATCAGAAAACAGAGTCAGAAACAGGGGGGGAAGCGAGGAAGTAGTTCATGGCGGCAGGTGGTAGACCCGGATCCGAAATCGCTCTCTCACTGCCCATTTAGATGGAAAAAACCAGCTCAAGCTATAGTGTGAATCCACGCCAGAGGACTATCGAGATCAAGACAAAACGTACTCGCATCTTGCCGACGTTCTCTGGGCGTAGAAATGAGTGTCCGTATGAGTTCTTAAATGAATTCAGTAGTTATGTGGTATTCAGAAGAGGCCGAATGATGCAACAGAGGAGGATTATCGCCTACAAGCGATTCCGTTACCTTGAAGGGGGAAGCTAATACGTGCTATTGAGGGTTGCCTCCGGATTCTATCCGCACGTGGAGGGACTTCAAGTTAGAATTCTTAGATTATTTCTTCCCATCCAACAAGACGAATGCACTTAAGAAAGAAATACTAGAGTGTAAGGCAAGATTACATTATCGTTGAGTCAGTATTGGTCGAGAGTTAAGGGTTGTTGGGATGCATGCCCGAATCACCGAAGGATAGAGGCAGAGACCTACTCTCTGTTTTACGAAGGAGCCACTCCCGAGTCAAAGGACTTAATGAACTCCTCGAGTGGGGAAATTTCACAAGAAAAGGGAAGTGAGGCAAGAGAGATCCTAGAAGGGAAGAGATGATTGACGTTAAGATGTACTAAATTGACTAAGAAGGCGTACTGTACACCCCTACCCGATCGGCGAACGGTCGAATAGAAATGTCACAATTACGGTGCCATAAATTATGGTCAATTAAAAACCAAACTTAATTCATTAACCTATCAGCAAAAGTTCCAACACTATTTACAAACACAGCGGAAGCTATTACAAATATTCAAATACTATACATGCCACATCTAACATAAATTGACACAAACGCCGCAAGCAGTGATCAGTGACCCACCGAGGATGCAGTGCTGGCGAAGAAACGAAAGAAATATCCAAAGGAATCCACGATCCAATTAACCTGTAGCAAACTCAACACTTCAGCCACAATTTCTCTAACAATCAAAAATCATACAACTTAAATTCTTATTATTATATTTACCAATCATTACCGCATATATCATATTATTATTGTCTTATTAATTTCTAACATAAATTGGGCAACATCTCCTCTATAACCAACATATGCCCAAAACCCAACAATAGGCAATACAGATAATCAGACCATCCATTTCGGATGCATACAGATAATCCCGGGAACAGACCACCCATAGGGTGCAGATCAGACAGATCAGATAACAGACGATCCTCGCTTCGGTTATCCAGAAGACGAGAGATCACAGATGATGCAGCGCTGCTGTCCTATGGCATGCCAATTGTACCCACAGAATACACTCAAGCACGGGGCGTAAACACCATCAAATTTACTCATTTTCATCTCAATACATATTCTCAATTATTTCTAATATAACACATCGACAACTTATTTTCACACCATATCATATCGAATTATAGATTAAATTCCGACATTCTCAAAATCCCCAGATTCCCAACAACACAGACAGATCATACCTCATCACAGATAGATAGATAGATAGATAGATAGATCAAGCATCATCACATTTAATCATATTTGTATACATCTCATCATCATATATCATTTATCATATCCTTCTTAATGCTCATTTCCACATTATCTACAGTCACAACCATATTCTTCCCTTTTCACATCTCATTACCAAATCTTTCAATAATTCATCATATTCTCATGTTTTACTTCACAAGTCTTTTATCACATAATTACTCATAATCTACTAAGATAATAATATATCAACACAGACAACAAATCAGACCTCATCACAGATAGATAGATCAGACATCATCACATTTAATCACATTTATTTTCCATCTCCACAACGTATACTCTTTGCACATATTTCATTATCAAATCAATCAACAATCCATCATATTCTTATATTTTACTTCATGAATATTTTATCAAGTATTAATCATAAATTATTTAGACAATAAGTCCGTAATAATCACGGAAAAACACGTAAGAGAATTAGGCCCATTTAGTGTTGAGCATGCTACCTGGATGACGTTATTTCCAAACCTTTCCATTCGCATTTCTTCTTTCGCCGATCCTTTTTCTTTCATTTGCTAACATTTGGGTGTAGCTACCTCATAGAATTATAACACAAATTAATTTATCGAGAAATAATATTACTATAAGCTAAACTCTCCCCCTTTATCCTCATCTAATATCCTAGATGAAAGTAATTCCATGATCTACCAATTTACTTTAATATTCAACTACATTGGACTGTTTTTCTCGTTAATGTTATGTAATATTTAAAAGGCTTTAGACGCAACCTAGTATTTTTCAAATACCCTTGGAAGTTTAGTTTACAAGGCAACAAAATTCACTCAAAATTCCTAATGGGTCGAGAGATATTCTCCTTTCACCACAGACTACCAAAATCGAGTAGTTTTGGCAATAGTTTTCTACCAATTTTTATAAATAATATTTGTACTCTTAATTAATCACAAATTCGAGAACAACTAAACACCTTATAGTTAATTTCGAAATTATGGAATCAAGTTTTCATCGACCTAAATTCCCTGAATATTTCGGATAACACATCCAAAATATGACAGTACCAGAATTTTGACAGTTCGTAGTTGTATTGTTTTATACCATTTATACACATAGTAAACGAACTCCTAAATTCTCCATACGATTCAGGATCCTCTAGACGCATCATAGTTATTATAGAAATTGTTAAACCAAAGATTTAACATATATAAACATGTTTAATAATTCAAACTAGGAGGCGTAGAACCAGGGTTTGATTCTAATCAAGATTTTTATTCAATTCATATTTAATCATCTTTTAAATATTCATTTCATCTATTGGGAACATATAACACCCAAATCATATACTTAAGGTATATTTTCAGTTCCATTAGCAATTCTAAAAAAATTTTCATAACTTCAAAATCAAGGATAAAACATGTTTAGGGCATCTAAACGTAACATATTCTACACTAATACAAGAATTGAACCATCATTTGTTCAAACACATCAAGGAGGATCCCTGTAGTTTTTTAAAGTCCAATATATATTTTTTCAATCTTCAAAAACAACATAGAATGAAGAGCTACCTTGATTTAACACCGATTGCGCGATCGGGTATTCAATACGTTGAGAAACAGAGCTAAAATTTGAAGATGAAAGCTTGGAACTCCTTGGCTATGGAGGACACGACTTTTGGGATGAAACTGAGATGAATAGTGTTATTTTTGTTTATAAAAGTTCCCAAATTATTAATTAATTTCATGGTATTTTTGTGTACAAGTGGCATTCATCAAATCATGGCATAGTTATTTTATATTTCTCTAGATTTTTCTATTACTTTAAGGCATATTTTGAAGTCAAACATGTCCAAAATGCTGGAAATTTCGTGCCCTATGATTTAAACAAGATATTTTATTTTATTTCATGTGAAAAGACGATTTTTTTGCCATTCTACCGTATTCTATTTATGATTCCCGATTCAACTCCGATTTTCTTCTCTTCTCACCCTCACTATACTTCTAATACTACTTTTTAATGCTACTTTATTCCTTATTCCTTGTTACTTATTTGGCTCTTTTTTTTGTTATCGAATCAACCACATATAATTCGAAATAGACAATTTTAACACAAACCTTATCTTATTTATAATATAACTCATATATTATTTCTAATATAATCTCATCACCTTTTATATCCTTATAAAAATTATCAACAATATTTTATCGACTATCATTATTTCAATATCGATTTATTCGTCGAAAGCCGAGTCGGGATTTCTTACCTGAAAAAGGAATTGAGTCTAGAGTTATTTTTGGATGTTACACGTACGATAACCCTAGGAATGCAGTGAGAAGAGGATCGGTGCATGCTGTGAGAGAACAAGAAGATGACAAAGTCGAAGCAAGGATGGATAGGCTCGAGAAGGCTCTTTTGAACGCGATTGAAAAGGCGATTCCACTGGCTTCACAAGGGAAGGAGAAATCTCCTGGTCCAGGAGATAATCAAATTCAACAATATTACGGGACCCAGGAAGGAGATTATCAGGCCCAGGTCAATGCAATGGGAAGTTGGAATCCCGATGGGAGCTGGAATCCAGGGAGACAGAGAGATGCGCCCTGGAGAAACCATCCAAATTTCAGATGGACTGACAATGAACAGAATCAGCCGGCACCGCAACAAAGTCAGCAGTTTGCACCTCAGCCCGAAAGACAAGGTAATTGGTCAGGAAGGAATCAAGAGGGGCAGGGCAACTGGATTAATCGGAACCAAGGAGACCACTCGAGCTGGGGAAACAGGAATCAGAGCAGTCAAGGAAACTCTTATGTACCCCCACACCAAAGGAATTTTCAGAACAATTACCAGGGCCAAGGAAATCAATACAATAACTCTTCAGGCGGTCAAGGAAACGCTCGTCAGAATCAAGCAAGTGGACCGACTCTAAGTATCGGCCCAGGACCCAGTCAGCCACCGAAACCACCAAAAAGTATCGATGATATGGTGCACGACCTCGTCAGTTCTCAGCAACATATGCAAAACAACCTGCAATCGAACAATGACGTAGTGCACAAGCTTCAAGATGCTCAACAGGAGCAGAAAGCAGCCATGGATATGCTGGCTAAGCAATTGTCCCAGATAGCTACTTCTTTGTGTGATATGAGGGGAAATGAAGGGAAGATTCCCGCCTCCGTAAGGCCACCGGACAGAGCTAATATAAGTCAGATTACCTTGAGATCCGGGAAGGGATATGATGGGCCAGTGGTAAGAACAAAGGAGGTGACAGATCCCAAGGAAGACAGGGAAGAAGAGGATACAATTCCTAGGCCAAGACACTTGGAGGGAGGAAGTCCCTTGGTCAAGGATGACCTTAAGACAGGAGATTTAGAGAAACCTTTGCCTAGATCAACTGAACCATTCTTCCTCGATCCAGAGCCGGAGTTGGAAGATGAGGCAGTGGGAAAAGAAACTGGAGAGTTATCAGCTGAAAGTTCTACCGGAGCAGGGAAGCGACTGAAACCCTTTCCGAGTCGGGGGGAAGCCAAGAAACAGAAGGAAGAACCGGTAGACTTCATGGACATTTTTGGGAAGTTGGAAATCAATCTGCCATTCTTACAGGCCCTGAAGATGCCAGTCTTTAGCAAGTTCATCAAGGAATTTATAGCTGGGAAGGCTAGGCCCAGTGGGAAAATTCTGATAGGCGAGAACGTCTCCGCAGTGATTCAGAAGAGGAAGATGCCTTCAAAATGCAATGACCCAGGTATGTTCACCTTGCCCATCTCTATTGGTGATGTGAGAATCGAGCACGCTATGTGTGATTTGGGTGCGTCGATAAATGTGTTACCACTTTCCATATACAAGAAATTAGTGGGGGTAGGCATGGTAGACACGAGGGTTGTGATTCAACTGGCGGACAGGTCATGCATCTGTCCTGAAGGGGTGCTTGAGAATGTGATAGTCAAGGTACATGACTTCTTGTACCCTGCTGATTTCCATGTGATTAAGATGAGTGATAATGAGTCTGCAGAGTCGGGCGGAGTACTTTTAGGGAGACCCTTCCTACGTACCGCTAAGACTATCATTGATGTTTTTGATGGAACAATTTGCCTTGATTATAATGGGGAGAAATACACATTCAGCATTGATGAGGCAATGAAGAAACCTCTTGACGTTGAAAATTTGCATGCTATAGATGTTATTAACCCTTTGGTCCAAGAATACCTTGAGACGGAATTAATGCAGGAACAGATTGAGAACTCCGGGATGAGTCATGCCATTGATAGAGAAGTGGCCAGTTGGTGTCAAGCAATGAACACAAGCGAGTTATCAGATGAGGAGCTAGCTGAAGCAATTCTAAAATTCTGTGCAAATCCGGAGCTAGCTAGGTCAAGGAATACACCTTATGTGGCGAGTGTGGAAGGTTCTGCTGGGTCGAGGAAGGGAATGACAACGGAAGTAACAGAGAAAAATCCCTTGCCCCAGGAAAAAGATGTTCCCAAGAAAGAGTTGAAAACACTTCCACCAGGCCTAAAGTATGCGTATCTAGAGGAGAACGAAACTTTCCCTGTGATTATCAACAGCAGCTTGACCGAGGGACAAGAAGAGGGACTGCTGAAGGTAATCCGAAGAAACAAGAAGGCTATTGGGTGGACACTCTCTGACTTGGTAGGAATTAGTCCAGATTTGTGCATGCATCACATCCGCTTGGAGGAAGGAGCAAAAGCCTGCAGAGATCCTCAACGCAAATTGAATCCTAACATGAGGGAGGAAGTGCTGAAAGAAGTATTGAAACTACTCTCCCTAGGAATCATTTATTCCATACCAGACAGTGAATGGGTGAGTCCAGTCCATATGGTACCCAAGAAGTCAGGAATACAGGTGGTCAAGAACGACAAGAATGAATTGGTGCCCACCAGACTAGTTACTGGGTGGAGGATGTGCATCGATTATAGGAAGTTAAATGAAGCGACCAAGAAAGACCATTTCCCTCTACCTTTCATTGACCAGATGCTGGAGAGGCTAGCAGGCAAGCAATACTTCTGTTTCCTAGACGGGTATAGTGGGTATTTTCAAATCTATGTGGATCCCGAGGACCAGGAGAAGACAACTTTCACGTGTCCTTTCGGCACGTACGCTTACAGGAGGATGCCGTTTGGCCTGTGCAATGCGCCAGGCACTTTTCAGCGGTGTATGATGAGTATCTTCTCGGATCTTTTGGAGGACTGCATCGAGATTTTTATGGACGACTTCACTGTGTACGGGAATTCATTTGACTCATGTTTGGCTAGTTTGGATATAGTATTGAGAAGGTGCCAGGAAAAACATTTGGTTTTGAACTTCGAGAAATGCCACTTTATGGTCCCTGAGGGAATTGTCCTTGGGCACGTAGTCTCGGAAAGAGGTATACAGGTAGACCAGGCAAAGATTGAGGTGATCTCAAAACTGCCTTACCCGACGAATCAGAAGGAGGTGAGAGGATTCCTAGGGCATGCAGGATTCTATAGGAGGTTCATAAAAGATTTCGCAAAAATTGCTCAGCCACTCACCCACTTGTTGCATAACGATGTTGATTTTGTCTTTGATGAGGAATGCAAAAAGGCTTTTCAGTTGTTAAAAGACAGGCTAGTATCTGCGCCTATTATTAGAGCGCCCGACTGGAATCTACCCTTTGAGATTATGTGTGACGCAAGCGATTATGCCGTGGGAGCGGTGCTAGGTCAAAGAGTTGATGGGAAAAGCTATGTGATCTTTTATGCTTCAAAAACGCTGAATCAAGCTCAGAGAAATTATGACACTACTGAAAAGAAATGCTGGCGGTAGTATACTCATTTGAGAAATTTCGCCCGTACTTGCTTGGGTCGAGGGTGATAGTCTTCACCGACCACGCGGCTATAAAGTACCTGTTGGCAAAGAAAGAATCCAAGCCGAGATTAATCCGATGGGTGTTGCTTTTGCAGGAATTCGATTGGGAAGTCAGAGACAAAAAGGGAACAGAAAATAAAGTAGCCGATCATCTGAGCAGGATATTTCAAGGGGAGACCGAGGAAGCAATACCGGATGCATTCCCAGAGGAACATTTGTACTACGTAAAAAAATTCCTCGACCTATCAGCTGGGAAGAGATTATGGTGTTAACAGGTCCAGGGGATGCCGAAAAAGGGAAATGTCATCAAAACGCTGAGCCATGGTTCGCAGACCTGGCAAATTACTTAGTCACTGGAGAGGTGCCCAGTTCGCAAGTAATTTCCCGGGCCCAGAAGATGAAATTGAAAAGCGAGGCCAAGAACTATTTCTGGGATGACCCGTATTTGTGGCGAATGGGAGCCGACCAAGTAATCCGGAGGTGTATTCCGGAGTGGGAACAGAGGGATGTGCTGAATCATTGCCATGCCCTAGCTTGTGGAGGTCACTTTGGACCTAGGAAGACCGCAAGGAAGGTGTTAGATAGTGGTTTTTACTGGCCTACATTGCATAAGGATGCGTTCGAGTTTTGTCAGAATTGTGAGAGGTGTCAACAGACTGGGGGAATCTCCAGAAGAGATGAAATGCCGCAAGTCCCGGTGATCGTTTGTGAAATTTTCGATGTTTGGGGAATGGACTTCATGGGTCCATTTCCATCTTCATACGGGAATACATACATACTAGTGGCAGTGGATTATGTTTCGAAATGGATAGAAGCCAAGGCGACCACATCTTGCGAAGCTAAGGAGGTATCGAAGTTTCTTAGAGCTAATATCTTCAATCGGTACGGAGTGCCCAGAGCTATAATATCTGACAATGGGACGCATTTCCGCAACCGGACTATTGAAGCTTTGATGAGAAAGTATGGCGTCCACCACAGACTGTCTACACCTTATCATCCTCAATCTAACGGCCAGGCGGAAATATCCAACAGAGAGATAAAGGCGATACTGGAAAAGACGGTTAATCCGTCTAGAAAAGACTGGAGTAAGAGGCTTGGAGACGCACTATGGGCTTACCGGACGGCATACAAGACGCCTATTGGGATGTCACCATATAGGCTTGTGTTCGGCAAAATGTGTCACTTGCCCGTGGGAGTAGAACACCGAGCATATTGGGCGGTCAAGGAGATAAACATGAGACCCGAATCTTGCGAGGAAGAGAGGAAATTGCAGCTGCAGGAGTTGGAGGAGCTAAGGCTGGAGTCATATGAATCGGCAATGTGGTACAAAGAGAAAACAAGACTTTGGCATGACAAGAACCTCCGAGTCAAGGAATTGCAAGTTGGGCAGAAAGTTCTCCTATTCCAATCCCGGCTCAAGTTGATGCCTGGTAAGCTGAAGTCCAAATGGGTCGGACCATACACTGTTGTGAGTCTTCGTGCAAATGGAGCAGTAGAGATCCAGGGAAGTGCTCCAAACTCTACTCCATTTCTTGTCAATGGCCATAGGGTGAAGGTATTTAGGGATAATTCGGAGATGTGTGTAGTGGACGAAATGCCACTACGCGCACTCCCTGATATCGCCTAATCGGTCTGGGAAGTGAGTGTTCTTAGAGAATTTCCTAGGTCCAGCATCCAAGAAGTTTTAACATGTCCTGACCTAGGGAATCTTGAGAACACTTGAACATAAAATGTAAATATTTAATCGCTTTCTTTAAAATCAAGAAAAACCCAAACAAATCAGAAAAAAATAATCTTCCAAAAATATTTTCGAAATACTAGACTCCTTAAGGAATGTTTTTGATACTGTCATACCCTAGACCCGGGGAGTCTGGCGTTTCAATTTTTTTTAGTTTAATGTTTTTCTCTAAGTGTGATTTTGCAGAAGGAAGTTACTTGGGCAGGGAATTGAGAAGTAAAATTTTGGAGGGAGTTGGCACCGGCTCGGATTTCAAAAGACACCTTTATGGGAGGCGTACAGTCGCTGGCGTCATGCCTGCAACCCGCCTGCAAAACAGTCCTCGCCCATACTTATCGGATAATAACCGTGTTCTTTTATTTTTTTTTACTTACTTACTCTCTCTCTACATCCCAAATTCTCTCTAGGTTTTCTTTTCTAACCCTAATCAAAGAAGTTTCCGTCCAAGTCTTTGTCAAAAAAAATTTTCTGCAGAATTCTCCATGGATAACAAGCAAAGTGCCGGGAACACCTCAGGATCCGCCGATTCAAGTGCGGCGGCGTTTATGGCAGACATGCTACAAAAATTTGGGGGACCAGAAAAGGCGATGGAGGCGTTTGCCATGTTCGCGGCTGTAATGGGGAAATCCGTACCAACCGCCTCAACATCCTCCGCACCACCACCAGAGACCGTTCAAGAAACCACCGCTGAGCCGGAGGCCGTCGCAGAACCCACTGCCGCCGTTTCAGAACCAACCGCTGCAGAAACTCGCGAAGACGAAGCAGATCTGGCCGCGGGGTTGAGTTGTTGGCCGTAAGTGCACCCAGGTTAGGATCTGCCACTGAGGGGGAAACCCCTGTTTTAGAGGATAGAGTGGTTGGTGTTTCTGAGGGGGAAACCCCTGTTACTGATAGCCGTGTTGAGGGGGAAACCCCTGTTTTGGAGGAGTTTGTTGAGGGGGAAACCCCTGTTGATGGAGTTGAAATTCCAGAGGGCAACGAAGCCCTAGATGCTGAAAGAAATGTGGAGGGGGAAACCCCAGAAGTGGTTGGGGGCGACGAAGCCCTAATTACTGAGGAAGATGTCAGAGAGGGGGAAACCCCTGAGAAGTCTGCGGGTACAGAAACCCACGTTGGAGAAGGTTTGGAGGGGATAGAGACCCCTGTTTATTTTTCAGGGGCAACCCCATTGTTGAACGAGGAAGGAGAAGCCCTCGGTGCTGAGAATGTCCAAGAACCCGTCGATGTCGGGTTGGATTTGATAGTGGATCTGACTGATGTCCCCGAAGGGACCGATTCACCGGTTAACGCAAGGGAAGCGCGGAGACAGGCTCGTCGGAGCCTGCTTGATGAGATAGATGAAACCGTCCAGCAGACGGAGGAAGAAATGCTGGGTCCAGAAGCCACAGCACCTGAGCAGGCAGAATCTCCCAGACCGAGCAGAGGGGAGAGTGATGCAGAGGAACGCCGCCACGCGGCCGAGAAGAAAAGGAAGGGGAAACAAATTGCTCCTTCCAAGACCAAGAAGGCGAAAGGGAAATCCACTGAATCCCCACTTCCTCGACCTGCCAAGGTACCATACGCTGCAGAGCCCGAGGATTCTGCTGGGTCTAGTGACTCTGAAGAAGAACAAGAAGAGGAGCTCAACTTTGAGCCAACTGAGATCTGGATTACAAGAGAGCTCCTGGACGAGATGAGAAAGTTTGACGACCCGAAACGCGCAACCATCCACAAGGAGAAGAGTGCCCAGGGCAAGTACGCTAAGTCTGGAAAAATGTACAGCTCATCGGAGCTCAAGCAGATCGCTTGCAATGATGAATTCCGAACTTATATCGACGCAATCGGCTTTGATTGGTTGCTCAAGCACAGCACCGCCGAAGTTCCAATCGACCTGGCAAGGGAATTCTTCTCCACCTTCCGATTTAAGTCCACCACCGATCTGAATGCTGACTCCATCAAATTCCGGCTCTTCAATGAAGAGCATGTGATGAGCATCCGTGAATGGACTCTACGGATGGGACTGCTTACGCGCACAGAGGATGATGAGGGTTTGTGGAGCGAGAGAATGATTGGTCCGCCGAAGCTGACGCCGGGATTCAAGACGCAGAACGCATGGGAGTTTGTGGCTCACCCTAGGGTAGGTCAGTTCAAAACCAGCTGGTCGAAGGCCCACCATATTGAGAACAGGGTCCTGCGATTCGCCCAGACCTTCATTAGCTACAACCTGATGGGCACAGCCAACAACGCTCTGACGACCCCCGACTTGTACTTTACTTGGTGCATGGCCAAGGGAGTACGTGTTCACTTGGGCTATTGGTTAGCCCAAGCCTGCCATCAAGTGACAGCCAACCCTTCCCGACATCTTTACACATGCCACCTTCTAGGGGCTTACCTGCAACGCAACGTTATTATGAAAATCCACAAGTCCTGCAGAGAAGTGAAGATGTGTCTACCCCCGGAGGTGTTCAACGTGGACTACTTTTTCAATAAGGGGCTGCTCATTACACAGGGAAGGGACGTGTGCTTTTATGAGGTTGGTCAGTCGGAGGCGCAGACGAAGCAGGAGCCTGAGATGGTGGAGGCGAAGGATACTGCTGACATGGAAGCCGGAGCCAGGATAGAAGTAGAAGAAGTAAGGAAAGAGGTTGGATGGATGAGGTCAGAGATGAAAATGGTTTTGGAGGGGATTGTGGCCCTACGGGGTAAAGGAAGGGACAGTGCTGAGGATGCAGAAGTCAGAAAGTTAGTTGAGGAAGTGAGAAACGAAGTAGAGAATGTGAGGAAGGAGGTAATCGGTGTACGAAAAGAAGTGACGGAGATACGGAGGGAAATGGGGAGAAGTAGAGAGGAGGTCGTAGCCCTGAAGGGGCGTATCACCGACCTAGTGGCAGAATCGTCAAGGCGTTCCGACAAGATGGCGGAGGCCGTCGCACTGATGATGAAGATGACGAAGTGGCTTCAAGCGAAGTTCCCCGAGACACCGAAGGGACTTCCTGAACCTAGCGGCGGTTCCAAGACGCCGGGTCAAGGGAGTCTAGCTGTGCAGAAGCCGCCACAAGCCCAAAGGCCTCAGACCACCCCGTCTTCCTCCAGGCCCGTGCTTTTGAAGAAAACCGTACCCCGAACCACAGAAGATCAGAAGGAGACGCCGGAGTCACCGGCAAGAAAGAAAGTTAAAATGACCCAACAGACAGTGCCACCCAAGTCTGGCTCCCGGGGGCCAGAACCCGAATTGAATTTCCCCCAGAACCAAGTAACTTTTACTTTTCTGTCTTTTACTTTTCGTTTTCTTTCGCTTGTGTTTTTATGTGCCAGCATGCATCGTTCTGTATATATGTGTTATACCTTCCTACACTTAGCCCAATTTTTGGTCTAAGTGTGAGAAGGGGTTGTTTTGTCTTGGTTTTGTATGTTGCGCCTTCTCCCACTTAGCCCGATGTTCGGTCTAAGTGTGAGAAGTTTGTTTTGTTTTTTTGTTTGCGTTTGTGTCTGTTGTCTGCTGTTCTTACTTCCTTTTCCCCCTTCACTAGGATAGCTTGGGGACAAGCTTGAGTGAAGTGGGAGGGGGGGAGTAAGTATGGTGTTTGTGTTCTTTCTGTTTTAAGAGTCTTTAGGATGTGTGTTTCGCATGAGCTAGTGAGATAATAAGGCAGGTTTCCCTTAGTGAGAGCGACTGAAGAAAGAAAGCATGTCAACTTTGACACCTTCTTCCTTAATAAACCAAAGGCGGTCTGAATTGGGACGATGGAAAAAGCCTTAGATAACCCAGCTGTGCAGCCCTACTATAAGAGCGAGTTATAAGCCTAAACACTTTTTTGTGCTAACATGTAAATTGGGCTGCCACTTGATGCTTAGGGAGTAGAGTATGAAGGAGAAAAAATGGGTTTCGGAGGTATAAGCTGGACGAAGTCCAGGAAAAGGTGGAATAAGCTGGACGAAGTCCAGGGGAGGAGTAAAAAAAAAAAAAAAATTTGGAGGTATAAGCTGGACGAAGTCCAGGGGAAAAGGGGATATAATACAGAAAAAATAAAAAAATAAATATATATTAGTATCCTCAAGGGCAGGAAGCAATTTCAACCTGACCCAGGAAAATCAATGGGAAAAAAAAAGAGAAGTAAGAAGGGTAAAACTCTCATAACCAACGCATCAGTGGCATAACTTTAACTGGGGAGCGTTTTGATCCTAACATACCTGGTGAGGAATGAGTGATCGAGAACGAACCTAACAGCTGGGGTGTCAATAGGCTATCTTGACGAACTGACGGACCGTTTAGGTAGAAGAGGGAAGGGGGAAGATTTGAAGACTGTAGACGATCGGATTGAACTTAAGCTTGTGGGGACGGTTGCCTAAAAGTCGAACCTAGTTCATGCTTGTTTGTGTTTTGATTCTTTGTGTTGTTTTCTTTTATAAGTCTGTTTTTTTTATTTTGCCAGTTGTCTAGGTCCAGGAGTCTGTTTTTGTTTTTGTTTGTAGAGTCGTTCTTGGGGACCGTGCATTGAAATTCGCCTTATTTCTTTCTCTTGTCTTTCATACTTGAGGACAAGCATGGTTTAAGTGTGAGCAGTTTGATAAGGCTAATTTCATGCATCGGTCTAGGGGTTTTATTTCGTGAAATTACTGGGTCTAACGCATGTTTTAAGCCAGGTGTGTGAAGGTTTTCGCTAGATCCAGGAAAGAAGAGGACGCTTGCATAGTCCTAGGAAACTGGCGAAAGAGCGGACATTATGAAAGAAATTGCTTGACGGAGGAAGCCTCGGAGTTGAAGGGTAGAATAGGGATTTCTACGAAGACTCTAGAAGGCTATGTCCGCATCTATAAAAGGAAGAAGCATGCAAGCTGGAGGGACCTTCTCGGTGGAGGCCTCACGAACAGCCTGTTGCTCAGTTCACTTTTCACATACTTGGTTCTAATTCGCGGAGGATCTCGGGTTCGCGCTGGGGTTCACATTTAGCTTTCCGATAGTGTTTGTGGGTTGTAACACCGTCCTTCTTTGGGGCGAAGAAACAATTTATTTCTGTTTTTTTTCGTTTCTGCTGAATTCGCCGAGCTTCGCTGTTCGAAGCTCGGTCCTCTTTTGTTTCTGGATATTTCTCTACTTTTATGCAAGTTTCGTTTCGCTTACGTCGATCGTGTGATGATTTCTGTCGATTGATTGTGTTTACTTGAATTCTGGAGTTGGATTGTTGGAGTTGGTTGTTTTCGTGGTTATTTTCTGGATTATTGCAGGTTAATGGTGAGATCTGGAAGAATGGAGTTTGTTTGTGGATGAATCGGGGTTTTGTTTTGCTGATGTTGTGGAGTTGTTTGTGATTGTTGGAATTTGGAGTTGATCGGAGCAGATCTGTGAGAATCGGAGTTATGGAGTTGATTTTGTTGGTTGTTGAGTTCGGATGGCTTGGATCCGGAGTGGATTAAGCGTCTGAAGTGATTCTGAGCAGGAGTGTTTTAATTTTATGCCTAGCTTACGTGTTTTCATTTCATTTCGCCTAGTTTATGTAGATCTGATGTATTTCCGATTCATAGCAAGTTTCCGGCGTCCAAATCTTTATATTCTGTTTGAATCTAGGAGTGTGCTCTGTTTTCTTCATCTGCGAGTTTAGTTTAGTTGCGAAGGTACATGTCGTAGTTAGTTGGAGCATGGGTTGGTTATCTGCAGCTTTTTACCGTACTTGCTATTTCTGGAAATATGGTCCCCACTGTTATTTGCTTACTGTTTAGCTAGATTAGGTAGTCGTTTGCTTAGTCTAGGGAGTAATTGTGTCTTTCGTATTGATGTCTGATTCCAGTAAGTTTTCTGTGTCCTAGGTCTAGCGTTTACATTTCTTGCCTAGATCTAGTGGTAGTTTAAATCTCAACCCCTTTGTGTGGCAGCAGCCGTTTGTTTCCATAGTCTCTTAGCACTACTTTGCGAATCCATCTCTGTGGGATCGACCCCACTTCCCTATACTAATTCATAGTATTCGGGTTGAGGGATTTATTTTTGAAGGGGAGTCGAGTGTGTCCAACGACAAAAACACTGTAGTTCTCTAGAGTTCCTGGACCCAGTGATCCAGTGGATTTAAGGAGCGTTGTGTCTGGACCGAGCTTTGCATTAATTCTCATATGTGCACACTCGCTTACTCCTGAGTCTAGTCATTCGACATTAGAGTCGAGCGAGACCCCCACTTCAAATGGCGCCGTTGCCGGGGATGGATGGCGTGCTTAGTGTTAGTGTTCAGAGTCTGTAACCATCACCGCAACTCGGGCACAAACTTAATTGATCCCCCTGGGTACCTCTTGACATATTTATAGAGATTAAAATCAAAGCTACTAAGATAAACATGGAATAATAACTACTAGGATAAAGGTAACGCCTATATATCATGCATTAAGCACACCTTTAACGCTAAGACTCTTGTTCCTCCGTTGCTCCTCTCTACCTAATGTTATTTTTCTTCAAGCACGGTATGATGCCTTATACTTAATTCTGCAATTCAATGGTCCCAAAGAAGTGTGAATTCCTTTAGTATCATAATATCACTTGTAGTTGATCACAGCATAACCTTGACCATGCATCCACTAACACATGAGAAAGCAGGTCTTTCTTTTCGGTTGCTCAATGTACGGAAAATGGCCAAGTGAAAAATCTCCTGAAACGAAATCTCATCCATATGTGAATATCAGAAACTTGTACAAAATTAATGCGGTTTAAAGCTAGATATAGATGTCCGGTTAACTACAAAACTTTATGTAGCTTAGAATTAAGACCTGTACTACACTTGAGTACAATGGGATATTTGTACACATGCTTAAGAGAAGCAAGAACAGGGAAAGGAGCAGACATAGAAGCACATTTTGCCATGGTGATATATGACTGTTAAGAATATTAGTATTCTTTCTCATATCGGTGATGTGACTTAGCCTAGCTTAGTGTTTTGTACTATATATATATATATATATATATATATATATATATATATATATACATATAGGGTTGTATTATATACCAAACTAGTTTTAAACACTAAACGCCAAACACATCATTATATAATAACGCGGAGTTCATTACAACTTTATTTGTAGTTCATTATAGGGAATTCTAAGATTTAAAAACAATGACATCATCATGCATAATTTAGAAATCTGAAGTTCATTATATGTTTGTTATTAGTTCATTATAATGAACTCCATGTTATCATATAATGATGTTGTTCGGCGTTTAAGGTTTAAGAGTGGTTTGGTATTGATCACAATCCTATATATATATATATATATATATATTATATATATATATGCCTGTGTTGAGTAATAAAATAAACCAAATACACTACTACTTTCTCTACTATGTCTATTTACTTTTCCGCTTATATCTATATTTTACTGTTCTACAATGACTACCTGATCAATCTTGTAGTTTGAGTTGTGAATAGACTTGATCACATCATTTACTAAGTTTATGTTGCCGTTCCTCATAAAGGAGATAGCAAACTTCTTAATGGCTGGCTTAGGGATTAACTCTGCATTATCCTGATGAAATGAAGAGCAATAATTACATAGGGCAGAGAGAACAATTATCAACAGAATTCGTACCTTGACAACTAGATATGCATCTTTAAGAAGTCCACCTGAAAGTAAAATGTGTAAAATTTTTCCATGAATGGCCTTATTCATCGTTCTCTTACTATATTTCAGCATAGTATACACTGAAAATGCTTCTGAATATGCACCCATTGAACCGAGAGATTTCCTCAAAGAGACACAGAGATCCTGCAAAGATAAATAAATGTGGAGCTAATTCAATGAGTTGTACTATTCTTAGCATGTCCTATCATAGTAGCTGGAGTCATTTTGATACCGCTCGCCCATGGAAGGTGTATACGCGGCGTGATCGCAAAGACAAAGATTAAGGAAGATTAAGGAAAATCCTGATAATCTATTATTATTGTTTTCTTATTATTATTGTTATCTTTGATTGCTTGATTAGGATTTGATTGTGGGATTAGTCAATGATGGGGATTTGATTGATTGATCAGTCAATGATTATGATTTGATTGATTGATTAGTCAATGATTGAGATTTGATTGGCTGAGATTTTGATTTGCTAGGTCCTATATAAGTGATGGCAGAGAATAGAAGAAGGCATCTCTGGGAAATCATTGTAAACCGTGTAACCGTGGCTTCAAGGAGGATTATCATTGTTTACTGATTCCTTTTATCCTATTTCCATTCCACTAAATACTCTTACCCTTCGTTTGCCTTCTGTTATCAAATAATTGGTGTGTGTGAAAGTTGGGCTGCCTTTACTCCATAACAATTTGGTGCGGCGAACGATGGTCGAGACTCGCTCATCATCTGCCCAGTCAGACGACACACTTGCTCGTGTCGCTGGTTTGGAGAAGGCAGTAGCAGCCTTGGATTCCTCTCTTGATGCACGTATTGCCCGTTGCCTAGAGACTCAACTGGGTCCCATTTTGCTCGAACTTAGAGGCACTCAGCCGGAGAATCCTCCTCCACCTCCCCCAAGTGACCAATCTTCTGATTCTTTAGGTCAGATCTCTCCACCAGGTTCTCAACCATCCATGCCACTTCCTCCGTTCGATGGAACCGATGCTATTGGGTGGCTCGCCCGGGCTAGCCAGTACTTTATGGTGAACAAAACTCCCACTGCCAAACGTTTGGACCTCGCGCTCATCGCCTTGTCAGGCCCAGCTCTCCCTTGGGTCCAAATCCTAATGCGTCGCTATCCGTCTCTCTCTTGGGATCAATTTGCCCATGAGCTACTTGTCCGTTTTGGGGACAATAATGCCCGTGATGGGTATGAGGCTTTGGCAGCAACTAAACATGTTGGCTCTCTTTCAGACTATATTGCAGCTTTCGAGTCACATCTAGCACAGTTGCCCGACCTCACCGATTGTCAGTTTTTGGGGATTTTTCTGGCTAATTTACAGCCATCCATTCGTTTACAGTTGCGTGAGAACATCACGAACTATTCTGATGCTGTTCAGATGGCGAAACGATATGAGAAATTATATGCTCCTTTGGGCTCCACGACGAAAAACTCATCGAGCAATTTCTCAACCGGTCGTTCTTCCTATCAATCGTATTCGAGTCCCGTTCAGACTGCCTCTAGGGATTCTTCTACATCCATTACAGCCTCTCTCCCGAAGGGCCCGCGCCCGCCCCGTCGTTTTCGCACCATGCCACAAGAGGAATATCAGAAGCATCTTGCAGCGGGTACATGTTTTCGATGTGGACTCAAGTACAGCCCTACCCACCGTTGTCCACCCAAAACTTTGCAAGTCTTCATCACGCACGAGGAGGACGATTCCACTGATGACGACCACCAGAATGACAACAATGAAGAGGGTGCTCTTCCCACTAGCAATGGGTCATTGCTTCAGCTACAGTTATCTGAACTATCCTCTAATGGTTTAGATAGTTGCCACACCATGAAGTTATCCGGAATCATTGACACATCCAACGTCACGGTAATGGTAGATAGTGGCGCTAGTCATTGCTTTATCGCCGACCATGTGGCTACCCGACTCGGTCTTGTCATCACATCCACAGCTATTTTTTCTGTCCGTTTGGGTGATGGGACTAAAGTGCGCAGTGGTGGGATTTGCCACGATGTCAAGTTGTTATTGGCTTTGGAGCCATTTCTACTTTCTTGTTATGTCTTTCCTCTACGAGGGGTGGATATCATATTGGGAATTTCTTGGTTGGCTTCACTCGGCGACGTCAAAGCCAACTGGCGGGATTTAACTATGGAGTTTACACTGTTAGGCCGCTTAGTACACTTACAGGGGGATCCAACTCTCACCCGCCGGGCTTGCACGCCATCTGAGATCCGCTGCTTTGAAGCAGCTGATGACTCTTGGCTCCTTTGGTCACTTGACGCAGATCAGACCACAACAACTTTTGGGTTTGCCGAAACCCTTCCAGCCGCCTCTAAACGTCAACTCCAGGCCCTCATTGAAGCTTTTCCGGCAGTCACTACAGCCGCTGCCTCACTTCCTCCTCACCGGCCCATTGATCATTGCATACCCCTACAAGATGGCTCTCAACCAGTCTCCGTTCGGCCCTATCGATATAATCATACCCAGAAGGATGAAATGGAAAAATTGGTGTCCGAAATGCTCACCGCTGGAATCATACAACCAAGCACCAGCCCGTTCTCGAGTCCGGTCCTCTTAGTTCGCAAGAAAGACGGTTCATGGCGATTTTGTGTTGCCAAGACTGCTTTCCGCAAGAAAGTAGGGGTTGCGATTTTGGTTGTTATTGGAGAAGAGAGTAGGGGTTGAAATGTATCTTGTAATTTAACCTTCTAATTTAGTAGTTATATGTGAATTAGACTTATAAAGCATGAATTGTGATGAATTGGAGTTTATAATATATAGTATTCAATGGATTAGCAGTGAATCATTTGGTTTATAATGTTTTGTTGTTTTGATGATGAATTTGAATGTATATGTTATGTGTATTGTAAATGTGAGTTTGTAATTGTTGTTTTGTGAATATGTTATTAGATTAGATGGAGACTTCAAGTTCAAGCGGACAATTATTATATGGACCCGAAGACCCGTCCGTGCTATATCTGCAGAAAAAGCACATTTCAAATAAACTATTGAAAGATGGCACAATACAAGTTTTCAAAGTTCGCAGGACTGAAAGTAAGACTTGGGATGTCGACATTCATAAGCATGTGAGGTATTGGCTTGACGCCTTTGGTTTCAAAGGCGTGATGGATTGTGGAAAGTCGATGAAGGTCGACAATGAGCTGATCACGACTTTGATTGAGCGTTGGATGCCGGAGACGCACACTTTCCATCTATCGATTGGAGAGGCGACCATGACCTTGGAAGATGTGCAAGCCATTTGGGGCATGAGAGCGGACGGTCGCGTTTTCACAGGGTGTGACCATCATGTCGGATATCCTGATTGACCTAGCAAGTGCCGAGATTTGTTGGGATGGATACCGGATACATCCACAGAGACAAAGCAAGGCGGTTTGCTGATGACCGCTCTGATCAACCAGACGAGGATACCTTTGGGTGATGAACTACCTACATACGTATACATTCAAAGGGCACATATCCATGCCCTAATTTTGTTAGGAGGTCTCATTCTACCAGACACCACGGGGTGTAATGTCACGACCGCGCTTCCTAAGGATAGGAAGCACGGGAATCGCGACTAGTGGGGAATTAAGAAGCGAAGAAGAAAGGGAAACAATCAAAGAAGTACGACATATCGGTCGAAATACGAAATTTCATTTATCAACAGGGTTCCAAATCCCGAAGGTACATAACGTGAATGACATGGTTTGACAATTCAAAGGAAATCAAAGAAATTCCTAAACTTGGCATAGCGGAAGCATTTGAGAGTTAGCTACTACTATGTATGAAGACACAATAGCAACCGGATCATTTATTGAATACTGTCTCTGTCCAATGCTCAACATCCTCCGTCCCCCGTCCCCGCTCAACCTGCACATAGGGAAAACATATGCAGGGGCTGAGTACTTGATGCACTCAGTGAACTCATGCCCTGAATACATTCATCGTTAAGATATGTCAAGCCATCATTGAGTGAAACTCGGGTTTTACTTTAAAAGCCGAGAAACACTAAATCATTCCTTAAAAGGTGTCTGCAGACACATATCATTATCATCCTCCATCATATACCATATCTGAACCATCATATGAAACGAGAATGTGGCCACAAACTCGATCACTGGACCGGCCGACCACAAAGGAAGGCTCACGATCCCCATCAGTGCACTAGTCCGAGTAGGGACTCACTCCCTAGTCAGACCCGAATTCGTTAACCATCAAAGTCTAGTAGGACATTATCCTAGTAGACAATCAGATAGGCAATTCAAAACATAAAATACGGCATGACATACTATTTTAAACCGCCCTTATTTCACCATAACATATCATTTCAATTAAAAGAGTTTAAGTAATAAAGCCCACCTCAAAAGCTTAGGATTTCCGTAAAAAGTTCCCCGTTCTGACTTTTAGCGTGCGTGCAAACCACCTTCTCGGAAAATACATAAAATTCATATCAATCTCGGTAACAAAAAAAACCATTTTAGAATGCATGCACTCTAATTAAATCTTTTAATTCGTTTTCTCGGTTTTCGTGCATTTTCAGTTATTCGGCGGCCGCCCAAGGCGTCGCGTGCGACGCCGGTTGGCCGCTTACGCTCGTTCTTTTCCTCCGTTGGCTCCTCGTATTTTCCATGTCGTCGGAATAATTTCTAAAAATTATTCAAGCGCATGCTTAACTTTTCGTAATTATTTACCGTTGAAAAAGTATCATTTCATACTTAGGTAAATTATTCATTCTTCAAAAAGTCTTCCGGGAATTAATTAAATAATTCACCACGATTATTTATCGGCCCAACGATTTAATTAAAGTCCAAGAATTAAAGAGTTGCCCCCAACCAAAATCTCCTTAACATAAAAAAGAAAGGCCCATTCTTATTTTCTCAATTTTTACCTTTAGAGTCCAAACAATTGAAAGGTTTGGCCCAATTTCTACAAACAACAAAAGAGGCCCAATCTTCTTCACTCTCCTACCCCACTTCTCTCTCTCCTCTTATCTTCTTCTTCTTCTCTATCTTCTCTCTACCCGCCTCTCTCTCGGGAAAAAAAAAGAACGCAGCAGCCGCCTCTGCCGTGAAGACACGCCCTCGTAGCTGCTGAACCGGCCTGCTGTTCGTCGGCGTCTCCACTCCTCGGCGGAAATCGCCGCTGCAGCGAGGAGGGAGGACGCCGTGTGCTGCCATCGCTGCTCACTGCCGTCGCTGTGCGGTCGCTGCCGCCGCTGACCGCCACTGCTGCTCCGTCGCCGCCTGGAGTCAGCCGCCGCTGCTGCTCCGTCGACAGTTGCTGCTGCCACGAGGAGGAGCCGCTGCTGTCACCGGCAGCTCGCCGCTACCGGCTGCTTCCTCTTCTCCGGAAACACTCCGAACCACCCCGAATCAACCCGCAACAAGCGTTCTCATTATAAAGTTAAGTTCTTTCGTATCTTCGATTGTGTTCGGCGCTTGTTCGATTGGTTGATTGTTAATTGGTTGAGTTGGTTATGGAAAGGAATTATGAAATTGATATATGCAAGCTATCATTTAATCATGCTTTAAGATTTAGAAAAGAGTATACCTCAAAAAAGGTTGATTTTGGTGGTGAAAGGACAAGAATGGTGAAAACAAGAATGAACTCTTTATCCTCCTGCTTCCTCTCGGCTCTCTCTCGATTTCTCTCACCCTCTCTCTCTCTTTTCCTTGTCTGAAGTTGTGGATGTGAAGTGTTAGAGAAGAGCATAAGTTGAGGAGTGGTGGTGACTCTTGGTTTGTGGGTATTTGATGGTGGGAAGGTAGAAGGTGGAGGAAATGGGGAAGTCCCCCCCATGAAGTGGAAAAAACCGTCGGCCACCTTGTGGGGAAAGAGGAAGAAGAAAGCTTTGGGCTTGGAAAAAAAGTAATTCACTTCTATGTTGTGGGCTCAATTAATTTATTTTGTTTTGAGTTAAAAGATAATATGTAAGCCCAAGTAGTAACATACTATTATTTGGAGGATTTAAAAAGTAATAAGAATCCAATTATTTTGTATTTAATTGGACTTCAAATTTATTTTGGAAAGTCCAAAATAAATTCATACATATAATTTTTTTTCGTTATTTCCCTCGTCAATTAAAAATTCACGGGAACTTTATAAATTCGTTATCTTGTCTTCACAACGATTAAAAACGCCCAACGCAAAATTATACTATTGGTGTTGTTCCAAATATAATTCCTTCGACCGTTCCTCGATTACGTGCGTCATCTTCATAAAAAGTACGGGCGTTACATTCTACCCCACATTAACAGAAATTTCGTCCCGAAATTTGCTCATCTCATACTATCATCAATCATACTCCATTCATCATCACGTCCAACATCATTTGCATAAACATTTCTCATTTAAAAACATTTTACCTTCTCTCTTGTTGAGCGCGGCGAGACGTCACGCCCGCATTTTCACCACATTTTGTTGCTCAAGATCCAAAATCTAGAGGTATAGCATAATGTTCGATCCCTTAGCAACTCGCTATTAGCGGTATGTAAAAGCTGAAAATTTAACACCTCGTGTTCGTGGTTATATCGTTGCCTCTAGTTGGTGTATCACTTTTATGCATATCTGATTATAGAAACTCTTTCCCCCCGTGCGCATTCGATAAGCTCTATCTCACCCTTTTCTCCAAGTCTAGTATCAAGAACTCGAAAATTGATCAAGCAGTCTTACTTGGATATGAACTGATTTCAAAAATTGTAGCAACACTGCTGAAAGTGTCTTAATCAGAAAGGCTGCAGAATTAATCAAGAAAACAAGAACAACATTTCTAGCTTGACTCTTTTAGATCTCATCACCTACTTGCAAAAAAAAATGGTTGTAAACAAAGCAAGGACTAAACCATTGAACTTAACACATCATATTGAGAATTAAATGGTTTTAAACGGTATCAAATCAAATCCATAGAGCTTGGGAATTTACTTCTGATGAGAGCTCGAAAGAATACGAGATAGGTCATGAAAAACAGGATGAAACTGAATAAGTCTCAAATTCTATAAAAAGTACGGGCGTTACATGTAAGGTTCTCTTTATGTGGTTGAATGCATTCGAGGATCCGGACGAGGTGTGATAAGGCTAATTTCATGCATCGGTCTAGGGGTTCATTTCATGAAATTACTGGGTCTAACGCATTGAATTAAGTCAGGTATGTGAAGTTTTCGCCAGATCCAGGAAAAGAAGAGGACGCTTGCATGGTCCTAGGAAACTGGCGAAAGGGTGAACAATTGGAAAGAAAATTGCTAGACGGAGGAAGCCTCGGAGTTGAAGGGTAGAATAGGGATTTCTACGAAAACTCTAGAAGGCTATGTCCGCATCTATAAAAGGAGAAGCATGCAGGCTGGAGGGACCCCTTCTGGGGTGGAGGCCTCACTAACAGCCCCTTGCTCGATTCACCTTTCCACACACTTGACTCCAATTCGCGAGAGATTTCAGTTAGCACTTGGCTGGGGTTCACGTTTTAGCTTTCCGAGAGTGGTTCGAGGGTTGTAACACCGTCCTAGTTCAAGGGCGAAGAAACAATTACATTCCCGTTGCTATTTACACTGATTCCGCCGAGCTTCGCTGTTCGAAGCTCGGTTTTCTTTTGTTAACCAATATTTCCTGTTTTATTCCAGATTTTACTTTCACTTATGTCTATTGTGTTCATTCTGGTTTGCTGGTTGAGTTCGCTTGATTTCGAGTTGGATTGTCGGAGTTGTTTATTTTTTTTGCAGTTGGTTTCTGATTATTTGCTGATATTTTTCGTCTGGATCTGAAGAATGGTTCTGTTTTTGGATAAATCAGAGGTTGGGTTTTGCTGGAGTTTGTGATTTGTTTGCAGTTTGTTCTTGATTGATTGAATTTGGCGGTGATCGGAGCAGATCTGTTAGAATCAGAGTTATGGAGTTGATTTAGTTGATTGTTGAGTTTGGATTGCTTGGATCCGGAGTGGATTAAGCGTCCGACGTGATTCTGAGCAGGAGTGTTTAAATTTCATGCCTAGCTTACGTGTTTTCATTTCATTCCGCCTAGTTTACATAGATCTGGTTTATTTCCAATTCGTAGCAAGTTTCCGGCATCCCAATTTCTATATTCTGTTCGAATCTGGGAGTATGCTCTGTTTCTGCATTTGCGTTTCTGAATCTGTTAGGAACTTTGCATGCGAAGCTAGCTGGAGCTGATCTGTTATCTGCAGCTTTTTACCGTACTTGCTATATTTGGAATCATGTTCCCCGCTGTTTTATTCTTTCTGCCTAGTCTCAATCAGTTAGTTATTTACTCAGTCAAGGAAGTGATTGTGTCTTTCGGATTTGATGTCTGATTCCAGTAAGTTTTCTGTGTCCTAGGTCTAGCGTTTACATTTCTTGCCTAGATCTAGTGGTAGTTAAAATCTCAACCCCTTTGCGTGGCAGCAGCCGTTTGTTTCCATAGTCTCTTAGCACTACCCTGCGAATCCATCTCTGTGGGATCGACCCCACTTCCCTATACTAATTCATAGTATTCGGGTTGAGGGATTTATTTTTTTTGAAGGGGAGTCGATGTGTGTCCAACGACCAAAGCACTTTTGTTCTCTTAAGTTCCTAGACCCAGTGATCCAGTGGATTTTAGGAGCGTTGTGTCTGGACCGAGCCTTGCATTAATTCTCATATGTGCACACTTGCTTACTCCTGAGTCTAGTCATTCGACATTAGAGTCGAGAGGCAGGCCCAACTCTACTTCAAATGGCGCCGTTGCCGGGGATGGATGGCGTGCTTAGTGTTAGTGTTCAGAGTCTGTGGTGTAAATAGTTTTGATTTGTTTTCTTTCTCTTTTGTTTGCAGTTTATGAGCAGAGGCTCAAGGTCTACCTACTGGAGCAACTCCTCTGGGTGGAAACACGGCCAGTTTGATTGGCGAGTTAAGGATACAGTCTCGACTGTGACCACCAGATCAGGGTTCACCACGGGAGGCCCGTTTCCGAGTGAATTTACTAGCGACGAATCTTGGACGTCATCAGGACGCGAAGATCCAGAATCACCACCCGAATCAGAAACAGAGTCAGAAACAGGGGAAGAAGAGGAAGTAGTCATGGCGCAGGTGGTAGACCCAGATCCAGAAATCGGCTCTCTCACTGCCCATTTAGATGGAGAACCAGCTCAAGCTATAGTGATGAATCCACGCCAGAGGACTATCGAGATCAAGACAAACGTACTCGGCATCTTGCCGACGTTCTCTGGGCGTAGAAATGAGTGTCCGTATGAGTTCTTAAATGAATTCAGTAAGTTATGTGGTATTCAGAAGAGGTCGAATGATGCAACAGAGGAGGATTATCGCCTACGAGCGATTCCGTTTACCTTGAAGGGGGAAGCTAATACGTGGCTATTGAGGTTGCCTCCGGATTCTATCCGCACGTGGAGGGACTTCAAGTTAGAATTCTTAGATTATTTCTTCCCATCCAACAAGACGAATGCACTTAAGAAAGAAATACTAGAGTGTAAGCAAGATTACGATGAATCGTTGAGTCAGTATTGGTCGAGATTTAAGGGGTTGTTGGATGCATGCCCGAATCACCGAATGATAGAGGCAGAGACCTACTCTCTGTTTTACGAAGGAGCAACTCCCGAGTCAAAGGACTTAATGAACTCCTCGAGTGGGGGAAATTTCACAAGAAAAGGAGAAGTGAGGCAAGAGAGATCCTAGGGAAGTGATTGACGCTAAGAAGGCGTACGATAACCCTAGGAATGCAGTGAAAGAGGATCGGTGCATGCTGTGAGAGAACAAGAAGATGACAAAGTCGAAGCAAGGATTGATAGGCTCGAGAAGGCTCTTTTGAACGCGATTGAAAAGACGATTCCACTAGCTTCACAAGGGAAGGAGAAATCTCCTGGTCCAGGAGATAATCAAATGCAACAATATTACGGGACCCAGGAAGGAGATTATCAGGCCCAGGTCAATGCAATGGGAAGTTGGAATCCCGATGGGAGCTGGAATCCAGGGAGACAGAGAGATGCGCCTTGGAGAAACCATCCAAATTTCAGATGGACTGACAATGAACAGAATCAGCTGGCACCACAACAAAGTCAGCAGTTTGCACCTCAGCCTGAAAGACAAGGTAACTGGTCAGGAAGGAATCAAGAAGGGCAGGGCAACTGGATCAATCGTAACCAAGGAGACCACCCAAACTGGGGAAACAGAAATCAGAGCAATCAGGGGAACTCTTATGTACCACCACACCAAAGGAATTTTCAGAATAATTACCAGGGCCAAGGAAATCAATACAATAACTCTTCAGGCGGTCAAGGAAACGCTCGTCAGAATCAAGTGAGTGGACCAACTCTGAGTATAGGGCCAGGGCCCAGTCAGCCCCCGAAACCACCAAAAAGTATCGATGATATGGTGCACGACCTCGTCAGTTCTCAGCAACATATGCAAAACAACCTGCAATCGAACAATGACGTAGTGCACAAGCTTCAAGACGCTCAGCAAGAACAGAAAGCAGCCATGGATATGCTGGCTAAGCAATTGTCCCAAATAGCCACTTCTTTGAGTGACATGCGGGGAAACGAAGGAAAAATTCCGGCCTCAGTAAGGCCACCTGATAGAGCTAATATAAGTCAGATTACCTTGAGGTCTGGGAAAGGATATGAGGGACCGGTGGTGAGAACAAAGGAGGGGACAGATCCTAAGGAAGGCAAGAAGAAAGAGGAAACAACTCCCAGACCCAGACACTTGGAGGGAGGAAGTCCCTTGGTCAAGGATGATCTTGAGGAAAAAGATTTGGAGAAACAATTGCCTAGACCGACCGAACCATTCTTCCTCGACCCAGAGCCGGAGTTGGAAGATGAGGCAGTGGGAAAAGAAACTGGAGAGTTATCAGCTGAAAGTTCTACCGGAGCAGGGAAGCGACTGAAACCTTTTCCAAGCCGGGGGGAAGCCAAGAAACAGAAGGAAGAACCGGTAGACTTCATGGACATTTTTGGGAAGTTGGAAATCAATCTGCCATTTTTACAGGCCCTGAAGATGCCAGTCTTTAGCAAGTTCATCAAGGAATTTATAGCTGGGAAGGCTAGGCCCAGTGGGAAAATTCTGATAGGCGAGAATGTCTCCGCAGTAATTCAGAAGAGGAAGATGCCTTCAAAATGCAATGACCCAGGTATGTTCACCTTACCCATCTCTATTGGTGACGTGAAAATCGAGCATGCTATGTGTGATTTAGGTGCGTCGATAAACGTGTTACCACTTTCCATATACAAGAAGTTAGTTGGGGTAGGCATGGTAGATACGAAAGTTGTGATTCAATTGGCGGATAGGTCATGCATCTGTCCTGAAAGGGTGCTTGAGAATGTGATAGTCAGGGTACATGACTTCTTGTACCCTGCTGATTTCCATGTGATTAAGATGAGTGATAATGAGTCTGCTGAGTCGGGCGGAGTACTTTTAGGGAGACCTTTCCTACGTACCGCTAAAACTATCATTGATGTTTTTGATGGAACAATTTGCCTTGATTATAATGGGGAGAAATATACATTCAGTATAGATGAGGCAATGAAGAACCTCTTGACGTTGAAAACCTGCAGGCTATAGATGTTATTAACCCTTTGGTCCAGGAATACCTTGAGACGGAATTAATGCAGGAACAGATTGAGAACTCCGAGATGAGTCATGCCATTGATAGAGAGGTAGCCAGTTGGTGTCAAGCAATGAACACAAGTGAGTTATCTGATGAGGAGTTAGCTGAAGCAATTCTGGAATTCTGTGCAAATCCGGAACCAGTTAGGTCAAGAAAGACACCGTATGTGGCGAGTGTGGAAGGTTCTGCTGGGTCGAGGAAGGGAATGACTACGGAAGAAACAGAGAAAAATCCCTTGCCCCAGGAAAAAGATGTTCCCAAGAAAGAGCTGAAAACACTTCCACCAGGCCTAAAGTATGCTTATATAGAGGAGAACGAAACTTTCCCTGTTATTATCAACAGCAGCTTGACCGAAGGACAAGAAGAGGAACTGCTGAAGGTAATCCGAAGAAACAAGAAGGCTATTGGGTGGACACTCTCTGACCTGGTAGGAATTAGTCCAGATTTGTGCATGCATCACATCCGTTCGGAGGAAGGAGCAAAAGCCTGCAGAGATCCTCAACGCAAATTGAATCCTAACATGAGGGAGGAAGTGCTGAAGGAAGTATTGAAACTACTCTCCCTAGGAATCATTTATTCCATACCAGACAGTGAATGAGTGAGTCCAGTCCATATGGTACCCAAGAAGTCAGGAATACAGGTGGTCAAGAACGACAAGAATGAATTGGTGCCCACCAGACTAGTCACTGGGTGGAGGATGTGCATCGATTATAGGAAGTTAAATGAAGCGACCAAGAAAGACCATTTCCCTCTACCTTTCATTGACCAGATGCTGGAAAGGCTGGCGGGCAAGCAATATTTCTGTTTCCTAGACGGGTATAGTGGGTATTTTCAAATCTATGTGGATCCCGAGGACCAGGAGAAGACAACTTTCACGTGTCCTTTCGGCACGTATGCTTACAGGAGGATGTCGTTTGGCCTGTGCAATGCGCCAGGCACTTTTCAGCGGTGTATGATGAGTATCTTCTCGGATCTTTTGGAGGACTGCATCGAGATTTTTATGGACGACTTCACTGTGTACGGGAATTCATTTGACTCATGTTTGGCTAGTTTGGATAGAGTATTGAGAAGGTGCCAGGAAAAACATTTGGTTTTGAACTTCGAGAAATGCCACTTTATGGTCCCTGAGGGAATTGTCCTAGGGCACGTAGTCTCGGAAAAAGGTATACAGGTAGACCAGGCAAAGATTGAGGTGATATCAAAACTGCCTTACCCAACGAACCAGAAGGAGGTAAGAGGATTCCTAGGGCACGCAGGATTTTATAGAAGATTCATAAAGGATTTTGCGAAGATTGCTCAGCCACTCACTCATTTGCTGCACAATGATGTTGAGTTTGTTTTCAATGAGGAGTGCATAAAGGCTTTTCAACTACTGAAAGATAGACTAGTATCGGCTCCCATTATCCGAGCACCCGATTGGAGTTTGCCATTTGAAATAATGTGCGACGCGAGTGACTATGCAGTAGGGGCGGTGCTAGGTCAAAGAGTTGACGGAAAAAGTTACGTAATTTTCTATGCATCAAAAACGCTCAACCAGGCCCAGAAAAACTATGACACCACGGAGAAGGAAATGTTGGCAGTCGTGTACTCTTTTGAAAAATTCCGACCATATTTGCTTGGGTCGAGGGTGATAGTCTTCACTGATCACGCTGCAATAAAGTACTTACTGGCGAAGAAAGAATCCAAGCCGAGATTAATCCGTTGGGTGTTGCTTTTGCAAGAATTCGATTGGGAAGTTAGAGATAAAAAGGGAACTGAAAATAAAGTAGTCGATCATCTGAGCAGGATATTTCAAGGGGAGACCGAGGAAGCAATACCGGACGCATTCCCTGAGGAACATTTGTACTACGTGAAAAAAATTCCTCGACCTATCAGCTGGGAGGAGGTTATGGAGTTAACAGGTCCAGGGGATGTCGAAAAAGGGAAATGCCATCAAAACGTTGAGCCATGGTTCGCAGACCTGGCGAATTACTTAGTCACTGGAGAAGTGCCCAGTTCGCAAGTAATCTCCCGGGCCCAGAAGATGAAATTAAAGAGCGAGGCCAAGTACTATTTCTGGGATGACCCGTATTTGTGGCGAATGGGAGCCGACCAAGTAATCCGGAGGTGTATCCCGGAGTGGGAACAGAGGGATGTGCTGAATCATTGCCATGCCCTAGCTTGTGGAGGTCACTTTGGACCTAGGAAGACCGCAAGGAAGGTGTTAGACAGTGGTTTTTACTGGCCTACATTGCATAGGGATGCGTTCGAGTTTTGTCAGAATTGTGAGAGGTGTCAACAGACCGGGGGAATATCCAGGAGGGATGAGATGCCGCAAGTTCCAGTGATTGTGTGTGAGATCTTCGATGTTTGGGGGATGGACTTCATGGGTCCATTTCCATCTTCATACGGGAACACTTACATACTTGTGGCAGTGGATTATGTGTCAAAGTGGATAGAGGCAAAAGCAACCACCTCGTGTGAAGCTAAGGAGGTAGCAAAGTTTCTTAGAGCTAACATTTTCAACAGGTACGGAGTGCCCAGAGCTATAATATCTGACAATGGGACGCACTTCCGCAACCGGACTATTGAAGCTCTGATGAGAAAATATGGTGTCCACCACAGACTGTCTACACCTTATCATCCTCAATCCAACGGCCAGGCGGAAATATCCAACAGAGAAATAAAGGCGATACTGGAAAAGACGGTTAATCCGTCCAGGAAAGACTGGAGTAAGAGGCTTGGAGACGCACTATGGGCTTACCGGACGGCATACAAGACGCCTATTGGGATGTCACCATATAGGCTTGTGTTCGGCAAAATGTGTCACTTGCCCGTGGGAGTAGAACACCGAGCATATTGGGCGGTCAAGGAGATAAACATGAGACCCGAATCCTGCGAGGAAGAGAGGAAATTGCAGCTGCAGGAGTTGGAGGAGCTAAGGCTGGAGTCATATGAATCGGCGATGTGGTACAAAGAGAAAACGAGACTCTGGCATGACAAGAACCTCCGGGTCAAGGAATTGCAAGTCGGGCAGAAGGTTCTTCTATTCCAATCCCGGCTCAAGCTAATGCCTGGTAAGTTAAAGTCCAAATGGATTGGGCCATACACTGTTGTGAGTCTGCGTGCAAATGGAGCTGTAGAAATCCAGGGAAGTTCTTCAAACTCTACTCCTTTTCTTGTTAACGGTCATAGGGTAAAGGTATTTAGGGATAGCTCGGAGATGTGTGTAGTGGACGAAATGCCACTACGCGCACTCCATGATATCGCCTAATAGATCTGGGAAGTGAGTGTTCTTAGAAATTTCCTAGGTCCAGCATCCAAGAAGTTTTAGCATGACCTGACCTAGGGAATCTTGAGAACACTTGAACATAAATTGTAAATATTCAATCGCCTTCTTTAAATCAAGAAAAACCCAAACAAATCAGAAAAAAATAATCTTCCAAAAATATTTTCGAAATACCAGACTCCTTAAGGAATGTTTTTGATACTGTCATACCCTAGACCCGGGGAGTCTGGCGTTTCAATTTTTAGTTTAATGTTTTTCTCTAAGTGTGATTTTGCAGAAGGAATTCACAAGGGTAAGGAGTTGTGGAGTAAAAATTTTGGGGGGAGTTAGCACCGGTTCGGATTTCAAAAGGCACTTTATGGGGAGGCGTACGGTCGCAAGCGTCATCACCTGCAACCACCTGCCAAAACGTCCTCTCTCATGCCTACACTATAATCGTTTTGCCTTTTTATTTCTCGTTACCTATTCTCTCTCCAATATTCACAAACACAAAAATCCCCAATTTCCTCTCCCATTTTACTCTCTCTAACCCTAATTTGCTAATTCCGCCCCAAATTCTTTACAAAAATTCCCCAAAACAACATCCATGGAAAACAAACAAGGAACCGGAAGCACCTCAGGGTCCGCCGACTCTGGGGCGGCGGCGTTTATGGCCGAGCTATTCCAGAAATTTGGGGGTGCGGAGAAGGCGATGGAGGCATTCGCCATGTTTGCAACCGCAATGGGTAAATCCGTACAAGCTGCTCCGTCTTCTAGTGTACCACAACCGGAGACCGTCTCAGAACCCGTCGCCGAACCCGAAACCGTTCAAGAAGCCATCGCCATTCCGGAACCCACTGCCGTACCAGAGGAGACAGTTGCTCCGGAGACCACCACACAACCGGAGGACATTCAAGAATCCACGACCCCTAGCCCGGAACCAACCACCGCAGGGAATCGTGAAGACGACTCAGATTTGGTCACAGGGTTGGAATTGTTGGCTATGTGCGAACCAAGATTAGACTCTGCAACTGAGGGGGGAACCCCTGTTTTGGAAGAATCTGTGGGGGGGGAAGCCCCTATAGTTGGTGAAGGTGGGGGCGACGAGGCCCTAAATTCTGAACAAAATGTGGAGGGGGATACCCCTGAGAAACCGGTGGGTACTGAGGCCCACGTCGGAGAAGGATTTTAGGGGGTAGAGACCCCTGTTTACATCTCGGGGGCAACCCCATTGTTGTCCAAGGAGGGAGAAGCCCTCGATTCTGAAATTAGCCAGGAACCCGCTGACGCCGGGGTGAAGTTGATTGTGGATCTGACCGAGATCCCAGAGGAGACCGACTCGCCGGTCAACCCCAGAGATGCTAGGAGGCAGGCTCGCCGGAGCCTCATTGATGAGATTGATGAAACTGTGGAGCCGACGGAGGAAGAATTGCTGGGTCCAGAGACCGCAGCCTCTGAACAGGTGAACTCTCCCAGACCTGGCAGGGGGGAGAGTGATGAGGAGAAACGTCGCCAAGCGGCTGAGAAGAAAAGGAAGGGGAAACAAATTGCTCCTTCCTCGACCAAGAAGGCGAGAGGGAACTCTACTGAATCCGCGCTTCCGCCGGCAGCTAAGGTGCCATATGCCGTAGAAACCGAGAGCCCTTCTGAGTCCAGCGACTCGGAAGAGGAACAAGGAGAGGAATTCAACTTTGAGCCAACCGAAGTGTGGATAACAAACAGCTTGCTAGATGAAATGAGGACGTTTGACGACCCAAAGCGCACGGCCATTTATAAGGAGAAGAGTACTGAGGGGAAGGTCGCTAAGTCCGGAAAGATGTATAGCTCATCGGAGCTCAAAACGATTGCTTGCAACGATGAATTCCGGACTTATATCGACGCAATAGGCTTCGATTGGTTGCTCAAGCACAGTACTACCGAGGTTCCGATTGACCTGGCCCGAGAATTCTTTTCCACCTTCCGATTTAAGTCCACTACCGATTTGGATGCCGACTCCATTAATTTCAGACTTTTCAGTGAGGAACATACGATGAGCATCCGGGAATGGACCTTGCGGATGGGTTTGCAGACGCGAACGGAGGACGATGAAGGCCTGTGGAGCGAGAGGATGATTGGTCCCCCGAAAATGACGCCGGGATTCAAAGCGCAAAGCGCATGGGAGTTCTTGACTCACCCGAGGGTGGGTCAGTTTAAAACAAGCTTTTCGAAGGCACACCACATCGAAAATAGGGTCCTGAGGTTTGCCCAGACTTTTATTAGTTACAATTTAATGGGCACAGCCAACAACGCTCTGACTACCGCCGATCTGTACTTCACATGGTGCATGGCTACGGGGGTAAGAGTTCACTTGGGCTACTGGATAGCCCAAGCGTGCCATCAAGTGACTGCAAATCCTTCCCGGCACCTATACACGTGCCACTTGCTCAGAGCTTATCTGCAGAGGAATGTGATCATAAAGATCCATAAGGCATGCCGAGAGGTAAAGACATGTTCGCCCCCTGAGGTTTTTAACATGGATTATTTTTTCAATAAAGGGTTGCTGATCGCACGCGGAAGGGAAGTATGCTTTTACGAGGTTGGGCAGTCAGAGACTCAGGTGAAACAGGAATCCGATGTGGTGGAAGTGAAGAATACTACTGGTTTGGAAGCAGGAGCCAGGATAGAAGTAGAGGAAGTGCGAAAGGAGGTTGGTTGGATGAGGTCAGAAATGAAGATGGTTCGGAATGAAATTGTGTCCCTGCGGGGTAAAGGGAAGGATAGTAGTGAGGCTGAGAAAGTGAGGAAGGAAGTCGCCGGAGTACGAACGGAGATGGAAGAAATAAGAGTAGAAGTTCGGAAGGTTAGGGAGGAAATGGTGACCCTCAAGGGGCGCATGTCTGATCTTGTGGCGACATCGACCAGATGTACTGAAAAGATGACGGAAGGTGTTGAGTTGATGATGGCAATGACAAAGTGGCTTAGAGCAAGGTTCCCAGAGACACCGAAGGAACTTCCGAAGCCTAGCGGCGATTCTACAACGCCAGGTCAAGGAAGTCTGACTGCGCAGAAGCCACCGCATGCCCCGAGGCCCCAGACTACTCCATCTCCATCTCGGCCCGTGATATTGAAGACAACCGTACCCCGCCTGACAGAAGAACGACAAGAGAAGCCGGAGTTGCCAGCCAGAAAGAAAGCTAAGGTGACCTACCAGACAGCGCCACCAAAGTTTGGCCCTCGCGGGGGCCAGACCCCGAATTGAACCCCCCACGGAGCCAAGTAACCCTTATTTTTTTATTTTATTTTCCATTTTGTTTGTGTTCTTATATGCCAGCATGCTCTGTAATTGTACATATGTGTTGCCTTTCTTACATTTAGCCCAACTTTTGGTCTAAGTGTGAGAAGGGGGTGTTTTGTTTTTTTTTTGCATGCCTTAGTTTGTTTGTTGCGCCTTCTCCCACTTAGCCCGATGCTCGGTCTAAGTGTGAGAAGTTTTGCTCTGTATTTGTGTTTGTTGTTGTTTGCTTTATCAGTCTGCTGTTAGTACTTCCCTTTTCCCCCCTTCACTACGATGGCTTGGGGACAAGCTTGAGTGAAGCGGGAGGGGGGGAGTAAGTATCGTTTTTGTGTCTTAGGATGTGTGCTTCGCATGAGCTAGCTAGATAATAAGGCAAGATCCCCTTAGTAAGAGTGATTGAAGAGAGAAACCAGATCAACTTTGACACTTTCTTCCTTAATAAGCCGAATGCGATCTGAATGAAGTTAGGACGATGGAAAACGCCTTAGATAACCTAGCTGTACAGCCCTACTATAAAGAGAGTTATAAGCCTAAACACTTTTAGAGCTAACATGAAACAATGGGCTATCACTTGATGCTTAGGGAGTAGAGTATGAAGGAGAAAAAAAATGGGTTAAGGAGGAATAAGCTGGACGAAGTCCAGAAACCGGAGGTATAAGCTGGACGAAGTCCAGGGAAAGAAAAAAAAATAGGAGGAATAAGCTGGACGAAGTCCAGGGGAAAGGGGTTGTAATACAGAAAAATGAGGAAGAGAAAAAAAAAATCGTAGCCTGGCCTAGGGAAATTCATAGGAAAGGAGGAAGAATAGGGAGAAAACTCTCATAACCCGACGCATCAGTGGTATAACTCTAACTTTGGAGCGTTTTTTATCCTAACATCCCTGGTGAGGAATGAGTGATCGAGCGAACCTAACAGATGGGAAATCAATAGGCTATCTTGACTAACTGACAGACCGTTTAGGCAGACGAAGGAAGGGGGAAGATTTGAAGACTGTAATCGATCAGATTGAACTTAAACTTGTGGGGATAGTAGCTTAAAAATTCGAAACTAGTTCATGCTTGTTTGTTTTGTTGTGTTTCTGTTCTTTGTGTTATTTTCTTTTCTAAGTCCGTAGTTGCTTAGGTCTAGGAGTTTGTTTTGTTTTCATTTTTTTTACTTGGTAACCATGCATTGAAATTCGCCTTATTCCTATTTTCTTGTCTTTCATACTTGAGGACAAGCATGGTTTAAGTGTGAGCAGTTTGATAAGGCTAATTTCATGCATCGGTCTAGGGTTCATTTCATGAAATTACTGGGTCTAACGCATTGAATTAAGTCACGTATGTGAAGTTTTTCGCCAGATCCAGGAAAAGAAGAGGACGCTTGCATGGTCCTAGGAAACTGGCGAAAGGGTGAACAATTGGAAGAAAATTGCTAGACGGAGGAAGCCTCGGAGTTGAAGGGTAGAATAGGGATTTCTACGAAAACTCTAGAAGGCTATGTCCGCATCTATAAAAGGGAGAAGCATGCAGGCTGGAGGGACCTTCTGGGGTGGAGGCCTCACTAACAGCCCCTTGCTCGATTCACCTTTCCACACACTTGACTCCAAATTCGCGAGAGATTTCAGTTAGCACTTGGCTGGGGTTCATGTTTTAGCTTTCCGAGAGTGGTTCGAGGGTTGTAACACCGTCCTAGTTCAAGGGCGAAGAAACAATTTACATTCCCGTTGCTATTTACACTGATTCCGCCGAGCTTCGCTGTTCGAAGCTCGGTTTTCTTTTGTTAACCAATATTTTCTGTTTTATTCCAGATTTTACTTTCACTTATGTCTATTGTGTTAATTTCTGGTTTGATGGTTGAGTTCGCTTGATTTCGAGTTGGATTGTCGGGGTTGTTTATTTTTTTTGCAGTTGGTTTCTGATTATTTGCTGATATTTTTCGTCTGGATCTGAAGAATGGTTCTGTTTTTGGATGAATCGGAGGTTGGGTTTTGCTGGAGTTTGTGATTTGTTTGCAGTTTGTTCTTGATTGATTGAATTTGGCGGTGATCGGAGCAGATCTGTTAGAATCGGAGTTATGGAGTTGATTTAGTTGATTGTTGAGTTTGGATTGCTTGGATCCGAAGTGGATTAAGCGTCCGACGTGATTCTGAGCAGGAGTGTTTAAATTTCATGCCTAGCTTACGTGTTTTCATTTCATTCCGCCTAGTTTACGTAGATCTGGTTTATTTCCGATTCGTAGCAAGTTTCCGGCATCCCAATTTCTATATTCTGTTCGAATCTGGGAGTATGCTCTGTTTTCTGCATTTGCGTTTCTGAATCTGTTAGGAACTTTGCATGCGAAGCTAGCTGGAGCTAATCTGTTATCTGCAGCTTTTTACCGTACTTGCTATATTTGGAATCATGTTCCCCGCTGTTTTATTCTTTCTGCCTAGTCTCAATCAGTTAGTTATTTACTCAGTCAAGGAAGTGATTGTGTCTTTCGAATTTGATGTCTGATTCCAGTAAGTTTTCTGTGTCCTAGGTCTAGCGTTTACATTTCTTGCCTAGATCTAGTGGTAGTTAAAATCTCAACCCCTTTGCGTGGCAGCAGCCGTTTGTTTCCATAGTCTCTTAGCACTACCCTGCGAATCCATCTCTGTGGGATCGACCCCACTTCCCTATACTAATTCATAGTATTCGGGTTGAGGGATTTATTTTTTTGAAGGGGAGTCGAGTGTGTCCAACGACAAAAACACTGTAGTTCTCTTGAGTTGCTGGACCCAGTGATCCAGTGGATTTAAAGAGCGTTGTGTCTGGACCGAGCCTTGCATTAATTCTCATATGTGCACACTTGCTTACTCCTGAGTCTAGTCATTCGACATTAGAGTCGAGAGGCAGGCCCAACTCTACTTCAAGGTGCAGACTATTAGTTGGGGAAGTGCGGCTTTGTCCTACTTGTATCATTATCTGTGCGAGGTTTCCATGGATAAGAGGAAAGAGTTGGGCGGGCTTATGATGCTTCTGCAGATATGGGAGTGGGAAAGAATGCCCACATTGAGGCCATCGTTCATAGGAGCACTCGTGCACGAGCCATATACGCCATGTGGCGCCAGGTATATATTTAAATATTTTTTTTGTTTATGCATCTTGGGTTATTTGTTTACATCAATTTTATTTATAGGTACTCCTAGGTACTCGGTTGAGCATTATCGTGATCAATTATTCCTAATTAGTCCTGACCGGGTGAATATTGTTTTAATGTTGACTTAATTTATGAATTTATTATGAAGTTAATTTGGTGTTTGCATTGTTGGTTTGTAGTTTATGTGGACGCCATATGCACATAGCATACTGCCTGACTACTGCAGTGATGTGAATGGATGCTCCTTGTGCGACACTTACCTGGTGTGTTGGGCCTATGTCGAGGCACATGAGGCTGGACGAGTGCGGCGACAGTTTAATCGGTACCAGGATATTCCTCGATTTGTAGACAGAATTAGGGGTGGGAAATTATACTGAAATACCGTAATACCAGACTTACCGTACCGGAAAAATACCGAAAATACCGATTTTTCGGTATACCGCAGTTTCCGGTACGGTATGATACCGTACCGCAGTGTTTCGGTACGGTAACGGTATCAATTTTTCTATACCGCGGTATACCGAATCCACGGTATACCGGTATACCACGGTATACCGAAACTTCGGTATATACCGAATCCACGGTATACCGGTATACCGTGGTATACCGAATATTCGGTATATACCGAAGATTCAGTATACCGTGGTATACCGGTATACCGATAGATTATTTTATATATATATATTAATATTAAATATGTTGTAATATATATATTACATTTATATATATATTATATTAAAAAAAATTTAATACATCAATTAATACAATAAAATTAAACATTCAAATGATAATTTATTCAAACAAATTCAAAATTAACCTGAATTATTTTTTTATCAACTCATCCTATTAAATATAATAAACACAATAACACATAACACCGAAAGAAGATTGGAAATACGATATCGGGAATATGTTTCAACGTAGCACATTTGAAAGAATTTGTATTAACTCACACCATTTAGTATATGATTCTTTGTGTAATGTCATATTCCAAATATACAAAGTAATTAAAAATTTTGTTTTATTCTTCTCCCACTTCATAAAATGTGAATTAAAAATATGTGCAGCTGAAAATGAATCAAATCGTTTAATTAGTGTTTAATTCATTGTGTGTTATCTTATTTTATATACTACTTAAATTGAAGGATGAATAAATAGGATACTGATCAGTCATTCTTAATTCTTAAAGAGAAATAAATGTCCAATTTAAATTACTAACTAGTGTCACGCCCGTGCGATGCACAGGTCATTTTAATTTCTTCATATTTATTTCATTTTGTGAAATAAAAGTTTTGAAATGATAAACAAAAGAATATTCGACATCCTCTTACTTTGGATTATACTTTTCAATCACATTAACCCCACATAGACACATGAGTGTGTTTAAATGCTACCTTTTCTTAAAAATGTCAATACGATCACATTAAAATTTCAACACATATTTGTGTTGACATTTTAATAAACTGTCTTGACATTTAAATATCAGACTTAAAATTAAAAAGCATTTTAAATCTGTGAAAATATGAATTAACTGTTGAGTTATAACTGTAGGAGCAAGTTTACGTTGCAATAATTTAATATTGCACTGGTGAGACATTTTCTAGTCGAGATTCATTTCATTGCAATATAGCGACCCTATACACTAAAAACCCAAACCTTGAAACCTAAATCCTAAACCCTTAACTTTAAAATATACTTATCATAACCAACAAATGAGACAAATTTTGATATATGTTGAATTTTAGTATTTTCACATTAAAAAAATATTATTTGCTAGTATTTTAAAAATTTATTCAAATCAAAGGAAGACCGTGCCTTGTTAATATTTTTGAGAATTTGTATGCATGTTTATAATGATAGATTGAAATTAAAGTCTAGGGGGAAAAAATTGAATCTTTATTTCATTACACTTGTAAATCTATTTGGAGATTTTATTTATAAGACCAATTATTACTACTATTGGTCTAAATAGCCAAAAATAATCAATAAGTACCTTCATTTTATCATTAACCACGATTATGGGATAAAATTCTGAATATATGTAATCAAAATAATCCATAAATATATATTAAAAGATACTTAAAGATCAACATCATCGGCAACAACAAATATAATATGATACTTGATAACATGCTAACCAAAATATAAAATTGAATAGAGTGATGGACAAATTACCGATAGTAAAAAATAATGAACAATCGAGAAACCAATTAGTAAATGAACAAATCAAGAAACCAATTATTTTTCGGTATACCGTCTCCGTTACCATACCGTTATTACGGTATACCGTACCGTGTTTCGGTATACCGTTTTTTAACGGTATACCGAAACACGGTACGATATACCGTAATAATGGTATGGTAAAGGTATCAAAAAATATCATACCGAATTTCTGGTATACCGAAATTTGGTATACCGAAAATTCGGTACGGTATCGGTATTGAATTTTGTCATACTGTACTTTCCGGTACGGTATGCGGTACCGACCCACCCCTAGACAGAATGCTCAAAAATGGCGATCATTTGGGCAAAAATGATCGGCGTGGTAAGAAGGGTAACAATTGGGAAAACATGCATCAGTTCTACATTGGGGAGTGGGACCTGAGGTATGAAAGGTTCTAGGGAACCGAACACGCCTCACCGATGTCCATGAATATTCCTATGAGTCCGCGGTATATGGCTTGGTATAACAAGATTACAATGACGTACCTGACTCAGCCTAGGGTACGGTCAACTGCTGGGATGAACGAGTCGGCTTCTTCGATGAGATTATTTGTAAGTTTGTTATATTATACTATAAGCTTTCATGTGTTATAGATTGTTTTGTATTGATATTTGTATGATATTTTTTTTATTTAGGTTGAGGGTTTTCAGCAGGTGTTCCATTTAACTACTGAAGACGAAATGGACCCAAGAATGCGCCAGATTCGAGAAATTTCTATGAATGTCCTACAGTCTACGAACAACGCTGATGTCATGGAGTACCCGACTTCCTAACGTCAAGATGTGGTCATGCCTTATCAACCACAACTAGTTCCACCACGTCGTGGGGTGCCTGGTGTTCGGACTGGGGGACACGGTTTCACAAAGCAGTTTAGGATGCCGCAGCCGCATCCCGATTATGTAGTACCAGAGCCGATGAATCCAGAGCATGACCCACCCCAGTGGTCTTCATACCCGGCGCATGAGTCTCAGCCACAGTGGGAACGTCCCCTGTATTCTCCAAGCCAACATGTGCCTGATTGGAATCGTCGTGTAACGACCCAAATTTTTAAAATAAAATTTAGAAATAGTTTAAATGCTTTAAAATTATAAATCAATTAATTTATAGATCTTAATTAAAATAAGTTAGTGTGTGTGGTTTGGTATGGAAATTAAATTCTAGAAGTGTGTAGATAGTTTCTTATTATATGAGTTATTTGTTTGTGTGGTGTTTATTGTTAGAAATAGAGAAAGAAAAAAAAGAAAGGAAATAAAGAATAAGAAAAAGATTTGGAAATGTGATTAAGATTTTTATACCTATACTCCATTCTGGAATTTACGGGAGTCATCTCCCTCTCACATTTTCTACACCTTTACCCACCCACACGGCCATTCTCGCACACACTCAGCGACGCCGTCATCTTCCTCCGGCGATTGCCCCAACTGATTCTTCTTCTTCTCAATTTCTCTCTCTGTCTCAAGCCAGCTTCGCTGCTCAATCACACGTCGGGCTCCTTCCCTCTCTGCGTTGCTTCCGCCCGACGGTTTCCATTTGCCGGCACCTTTAGACAAGACTTGACTCCATTTTGTGTAATCCTGGCCCGAGGGATAGCACGGGCAAGGAGAAGGCGAAGGAGTAAAGTGATCTAGTACGGCATTTTGGATTTTGAGGTAGTATATTCTACATTAGGTCTTAATTTCTGAATTAAGTCTACGCTATTGCATATAGAATCTTATGTGCCTTTATTTGATTTGTATATGTTATTTATGACGTGAAATATGTGAATTTTGAATATGCAATGGCATTGTAAGAGTTGAAATTTAATCTGTTTATCTGATCTGATATGGTATGAAAAGAAGATACTGATGTATTATGTTAGTAATTATTGAAAATAAGTATTGATATGAAAATAGGTATATTTGACTGTGTTTACGCCCCGTGCTTGAGTGTGTTCTGTGGGTACAATTGGCATGCCATAGGACAGCAGCGCTGCAATATTTGTGACCACTCGTCTTCTGGATAACCGAAGCGAGGATCGTCTGTTATCTGATGGGCCCCTATCTGATCTGTCTGATATGCACCCTAATGGGTGGTCTGATTATCTGTCTCCACCCAAATAGGTGATCTGTGCGGCGTCCTCTCGAGGACCATGGCCGCGTCTGTATCTGATTCTGGTTCTATTTCTATTTCTGATCTGGTCCGCGTACCCTAGTTTGTCACTAAGCACTTAATGGGGCTATATGTGTTCTGATATGTGAGAACAATGGTGATCGCTATATGTGTTATGATATGTGATTGTGTGAAACCTCTGTTATAACTCTGATATATTTGGTACATAAGATCAGGTGTTGTTATATGTGGTTGGATACGTGAAAATGTTGGTGATCTGTATACGTGTTGGTGTGTGAATAATATTGTGATATATTTTGTGGTTAACTTGATAATTGGTGATGTGCACTTTACTTTGTGTTCTATCCTATTAGTTTATGAGTTTATATGTGACTATGAATCTGGTAAATTCCATGAGATCAAGGAATGATGACATAAACTTATGATTATGTTGTTGGGGGTTTCTGATATTAGATATATGTAAATGGATATGATGAGTTAGGCTTTAGAGTGTTTTCTGGATTAATAATAATGAAAATGCATAGGTTGCATAACGTTTACTTAACCTCGGAAATTAGGCTCTAATGTTGAGTATACTACTGGGCTTGTTGAAGCTCACCCATTTCTTTTTCCCCTCTGCAGATTAGAGGATCAGACCAACTCTTTTGTTGTACAACTGCTCAGCCAGGTCACTAGCCAGTCTTTTGAGTTCGAGTAATTCTTGGATATGTTAGTTGTGGCATGTATAGAAAGTGTAATGTAGTTTGGACGTTTCATTTACTTCGTTATCCAAGTTGTATAAATATATATAGACTTTTGGGAAACATGTTTATGGTCCAATTTCAGACGTTATATTGCAGTTTTTCTGTTTGCCAAGTAAATGAAAATAATATATCCTTCTATAAAAAAAGGAATCAAGGATTTTCTGTTCAGTCGGGATTTGTACCAAAAGGTGACATCACTTATTCGATTATTAAATTAATCGGGGAAGGGGTGTTACATGTTTTGGTATCAGAGCCTAGGTTTAGGCGGTCTTAGGCTTGAGACGTGTTTAGATGTGTCTAGAAACATGCCACATAGGATTTTTGAGTCATTGCTAGTGACCTGGTGTGTGTATGTTTTCCTGATGTGTACATGTTTTTTGGCTTCAAGACTTGACAGTTTTTAGTTTCTGAGTGATACGGAAAACCTTTCTGTATAAGGTTCGAAATGGTGAATTGAGGTTGAATAGACCGATGATCCTGTAGTTATTTGGCCGGCTATTGAAAGAAAAAGCTTGCATCTGCTGCCCTTTAAATTGGCTCTTCAACTTATATTATATACGATGCCATTCGTCGTCGTGTTCTTGTTTTCTGTCTTCCTCAAGAGTAGAACTTTCTCAACAACACCACAAAAAAAAGTCTACTTTGGTTGCCCACTGATCTGATCATCTATCAACACTGGGCTTTAAAGCTCCTTTAGCTGATATGGTTTAATGATATGAATATGTCATGTTGGAGTACAGTTGTGTGATCATTCCTTTGGAGAATCGTGTCGATCTGCTTCGTTTTTAGATTGTGTAGGCTAAATAACCTTTCACCCTCTTTTAAGAAAATATGGATAGTTCGTATCCTCCGTGGAAATTATAATTCGGTTTTCATCTCATTATACTATTGAATTTTGATCATTCCAGAATTTATAGAACTCTTTGATCCAAAATTATTTTATGACGAACTTTTGTTTCATATGGTTTAACTTGTGGAATTCATGGACTACCATATTGTTAATCTGATTGATGAAATGTCTATGATTCTATCACTTCATTAGCTCATTGAGAGTGTGGTGCACTCTTTTTTTTGTTTTGAACATGCGATCATTGAGTTAATACAATCTTGAATTATTACTATTATTTCACATTTGTTGTTTCAGACCCTCCAACGTGCCTGCCTATTTCTGAGCCTATAAGATAATTGAAGAAAGTGATTTTCCCTGTTAGTACCGTTACCTTGGAGAAATCAACTTCTTTGATTAATTCCTGATAACCGTATCCTTTTGGGTCATCTAAACATTGATTGTTTACTTATCTACCACCACTGTGTCATTATTTTCTATATCGAGTTTGGAGCCACTTGTAGTTTATGTGAAACATGATTCTTACCCTTGAAACTTGGGATACTTTTGGTTGAACCTTCTGTCCTTTGTGATTTATTGTCTCTAATGACAATAATCCTTTACTTGTGTGCTTTTGACACTAATTTTTTGTTGTAGAAGTTATTCGAGCTTATATCTTTCATTTTGACAAAACCTCTTCGATAGTTGTTTTTAAGAGATGACACATTAACCATAATATCTTTGATTGGCCCCTTCGATATAAATTACTGACGTTCTTTCCTACCGAAATTACATTGATTCCTTCTCTTAGCCCTATTGTTTAAATTGTCTTCTATCTCGAGACCTTTCTGCAACTTGAGATTTGAATTGATGTTTTACCATTATCTCCAACGACTCTGCTTCAATCATCATCTCTATGAGCTGTTTTTCTTTGAACTATCTTCGAAACATATGGAGCCAGCCACGATATGATTCATATGTTCCTATTGAACCTTAACCATGATGTTTGTTAACTTAAGACCAGATGTGGCTCAGAGAATATGCTAATCAGTCCCTGTTCTATTGAAATTTTTACCACTTCAGTCATGCTTTTTGACTTTTTGATTATTGACCATTCGCTTATGTCCTACAGATGCTTAAATTGTTCTGGGAGGTAATAAATATCTGAATTATGGAGCAAAGTTTCCATGTGACTGAGAAAGTAGTTAAGTGGAACTGGCCACTCCACGTAACTCAAATCTCAGTAGCGTCCTTCTTCGACAAACCAATGGGTTTCAACTTTGAAGTCATTTCATTGGACTTATTGTCATTTCATTCTTACCATCGGTTACCTTTTCCAAGCCTGTTCGGTAATTATTTGATGAAATCTTTTGATCACACTCTACTACAATGTATTAAAGGGATCATCTATTTTCTCATCATTGTTGTTTCCAGTTGATTTTTCATTCCAAGGAATTTGTGGATCAACTCTTTTGTGATATCATATTTTCATTCCAATTGGTACCTTCACGTCTTGATCCGAATTATCTTTTGTGATATCATATTCGTTGAACATCTGAAATGGTCAATCTCTGAATTTTCTTTTGAAGATCATGTTTAACCACTTATTATTCACTTGATGCATCCAATAAGTTAATGATCTATTTTTGCCTCAATAATTTCCTCCATCATGTGAACCGTATTAACCAATCTCTGTGTCCTGTCATCTAATATTTCTCGTACATCTGCACTAGAAAGTCATGCTTTGATGGATTTCTTTGTATCTGAGTTTGGATCACCTTGTCCAGGATCTTCTATTTTGGCTTACTAGGAGGCAATATGTGTCTCCATACCTATTTCTTCTGTAATGTGTAACCTTCTATAATTCGATATTGTTCTGTACCCTTGCCTATTGGAGTTAGTGATATTTTTGACCATCTGATATTAGTTTCTGCTACCAGAACTTCTATCAAAGGTAAATTGATTGTCTTATCTGTACGTTTCTTATGTTCCTTTCTGAATAAACCACCCGAGATATCGAGGTATTTTCTAAACTATCTCTCTGGTGAATAGTGTCTCTATGTCTGCATTTGAACCGGATGTCTTATGGCTCTTATATTACAAACATTACTTTTGGTGAAGTACGGTTTGCATGAATCTGTCATTGAACAATCCAATCTCATTGACAATCTTTGCGATTCCTCTCCCCAAATTTATATCACGTGTTATCTTTGAATCAATCATTTACTTTATATAAAGTTCTCCTTCCTTTCTTTCTTGAGTACGAGTTGTTCGATTGGAAATGGAACAGAAAGATTTTCCTACACTTGTTATGTTATGAAAGTTCTTGAGGTTCATTCGAATCTGAGTTGTGATAAACCTATAATTTGTGCTTACTGAGACTAATCCTTGAGCCTACGATGATCGGATCTGAGATTATCTTGCAAAACTAATTGTTGGTGAAAGATGGTGACTTGTGACAAACTGAAGATTTAAAACTCTTGAGTTCATGTTGGTTTGGTTACTATGATTTAATATCTTTGAACTACTATGATAGTGATTGGCTTACAGAAGCATCACTACATGCTTATGTGATCATTTGGGATTCTGTTATCTGATGTTGATGAGATTTGAAAAAAAAAATTCCACATCAATGGCCATTGTTCTGATGTCTTTAGTGTGGTGGGCTTGGCTAGGACTAATTTTTGCATGAATTGGGTATAAAATTTCCTTGAGAGAATATGATATGAAAGCAATATTCTGTCTCTTCGATTCGGGTATCAATTTCGAGGACGAAATTTCCTAAGGGGGGAGAGTTGTAACGACCCAAATTTTTTAAATAAAATTTAGAAATAGTTTAAATGCTTTAAAATTATAAATCAATTAATTTATAGATCTTAATTAAAATAAGTTAGTGTGTGGGGTTTGGTATAAAAATTAAATTCTAGAAATGTGTAGATAGTTTCTTATTATGTGAGTTATTTGTTTGTGTGGTGTTTATTGTTAGAAATAGAGAAAGAATAAAAGAAAAGAAAGAAAGGAAATAAAGAATAAGAAAAAGATTTGGAAATGTGATTAAGATTTTTATACCTATACTCCATTCTGGAATTTACGGGAGTCATCTCCCTCTCACATTTTCTACACCTTTACACATCCACACAGCCATTCTCGCACACACTCAGCGACGCCGTCATCTCCCTCCGGCGATTGCCCCAACTAATTCTTCTTCTTCTCAATTCTGTCTCAAGCCAGCTTCGCTGCTCAAACACACGCCGGGCTCCTTTCCTCTCTGCGTTGCTTCCGCCTGACGGTTTCCAGTGACACCATCTCCATTTTCAAGTACCTTTAGACAAGACTTGACTCCATTTTGTGTAATCCTGGCCCGAGGGATAGCACGGGCAAGGAGAAGGCGGAGGAGTAAAGTGACCTAGAACGGCATTTTGGATTTTGAGGTAGTATATTCTACATTAGGTCTTAATTTCTGAATTAAGTCTACGCTATTGCATATAGAATCTTATGTGCCTTTATGTGATTTGTATATGTTATTTATGACGTGAAATATGTGAATTTTGAATATGCAATGGCATTGTAAGAGTTGAAATTTAATCTGTTTATCTGATCTGATATGGTATGACAAGAAGATACTGATGTGTTATGTTAGTAATTATTGAAAATAAGTATTGATATGAAAATAGGTATATTTGACTGTGTTTACGCCCCGTGCTTGAGTGTGTTCTGTGGGTACAATTGGCATGCCATAGGACAGCAGCGCTGCAATATTTGTGATCACTCGTCTTCTGGATAACCAAAGCGAGGACCGTCTGTTATCTGATGGGCCACTATCTGATATGCACCCTAATGGGTGGTCTGATTATCTGTCTCCACCCAAATAGGTGATCTGTGCGGCGTCCTCTCGAGGACCATGGCCGCGTCTGTATCTGATTTTGTTTCTGTTTCTATTTCTGATCTGGTCTGCGTACCCTAGTTTGTCACTAAGCACTTAATGGGGCTATATGTGTTCTGATATGTGAGAACAATGGTGATCGCTATATGTGTTATGATATGTGATTGTGTGAAACCTCTGTTATAACTCTGATATATTTGGTACATAAGATCAGGTGTTGTTATATGTGGTTGGATACGTGAAAATGTTGGTGATCTGTATACGTGTTGGTGTGTGAATAATATTGTGATATATTTTGTGGTTAACTTGATAATTGGTGATGTGCACTTTACTTTGTGTTCTATCCTATTAGTTTATGAGTTTATATGTGACTATGTATTTGGTAAATTCCATGAGATCAAGGAATGATGACCTAAACTTATGATTATGTTCTTGGGGGTTTCTGATATTAGATATATGTAAATGGATATGATGAGTTAGGCTTTGGAGTGTTTTCTGGATTAATAATAATGAAAATGCATAGGTTGCATAACGTTTACTTAACCTCGAAAATTAGGCTCTAATGTTGAGTATACTACTGGGCTTGTTGAAGCTCACCCCTTTCTTTTTCCCCTCTGCAGATTAGAGGATCAGACCAACTCTTTTGTTGTACAGCTGCTCAGCCAGGTCACTAGCCAGTCTTTTGAGTTCGAGTAATTCTTGGATATGTTAGTTGTGGCATGTATAGAAGGTGTAATGTAGTTTGGACGTTTCATTTACTTCGTTATCCAAGTTGTATAAATATATATAGACTTTTGGGAAACAGGTTTATGGTCCAATTTCAGACGTTATATTGCAGTTTTTCTGTTTGCCAAGTAAATGAAAATAATATATCCTTCTATAAAAAAAAGGAATCAAGGATTTTCTGTTAAGTCGGGATTTGTACCAAAAGGTGACATCACTTATTCGATTATTAAATTAATCGGGTAAGGGGTGTTATACGTCGCCCCTATTCACAAAGCCAAGATGTGCCGCAATGGAATGGAGCCCGAGCATCAGTCGATTCATTCTTCCAGAATTATCAGTTTGTGCCTCCTGTACAAGTTGAAGGAGAAGAAGAAAATGACGACAGAGAAGAGGAAAATGAGGAAGAAGATGTTGTTCAGAACATCCATGTCCAACCTCGACCAGTTGCGGAGGGTTCATCACGCAGCGGGGTTGGGAAGATCATGAGCAAAGTGTACAAGAGATTGTCAAAGATCTTCGCAGTTGTAATCTATAAAACTACATATTTTGTACTGTACTGATCCCATTTTCTCTACATTTCAGAATTTTCATATGGACAGAGATCTGGAACTGCACTGCTGAGTGAAACTAGTTCTTGATTGAGCTTTAAAATAAATCATAACAATTCATCATGATTGATCTTTAAAATCACTCATTTATAAACCCACTTCATAGTCAGCTGACTTGACTGGATACAACCACAATTCACTTTAGAGAAATTATATGTGGAATTTAAATTATAATGATTAGTAACACTAGTTGACGTTTTATTTAGTCCAACTATGGTGGGTGTGGTTGACTAAAATAATAATAATAATAATAATAATAATAAAAATAATAATAACAACAACAATAACAACAACAACAACAACAACAACAACAACAACCTTAGCATTTCCAATTATGAAAGAGCATATTCATGTCAAATCACCATAGTGTTCCCCTGCGAATTCATAAAGGCTGCATTTTTCCTAAGTCCTAGTTCATTTGAACAAAAGACTAGATATGGAAATGGGAGAACCTGAATTGTCATCAAAGTTTGTTTAAAGCGAGTGAAGATGCTTTGTAAATTGGATTAACCTCTTTTATAGCAGGACAATGACTTACATGACAATGCAACTTCCAAGTAAGAGCTCTTGGTCCAGATAGGCTTTTCTGGTAGTGGGAGCTATTAATGCTCAATTATTGTTTTATGGTTGATGTTTAAGGCATCATAGTATTGAAACAATATAGATGCAACAAGATTGAGTATTAAACAACACATCAACTTCTTAAACAATGAATGATAAAGTATTTATGGCTCTTAGTCTTAAGCCAAGAAAATACTTAGTTATTGTTCAAACTGATCTAGACTATCAAGATTTTAACAATTTGTTTGTTAAATAGATTGAAAGTCGAGAATGTCTGTTTGATGCACTATGAGTTAGAATTCTGTGATTCAGAATACTTATAGAAGTGCAACGTAGAAAGACTAGCAAGTCTCAATGGTTTACACCAATTAGGAGACGAGCAAAGAGTTATGATCAGTAGTGGGAGTCTAATCTCCATTAACGAATCCAAGCATTCTTTCATAGAATGAGATAGTTATGTAAGAAGGAATCAAAGTCTTTCTAAGACAAGTTTGATCAAGTGATGAGTTTTACTCATGAAAATCTTATCATTAATGGGATAAACGTTAGATACAACAAGAGACACCTTAAAGAAACTACCAACATCAGTACCTTTTACAAAACACGAGTTGTGGACTAGAGCGACTCTAGTCTAGCACATCTCAAGGTGTAATGTTGTTCCAACGCATGTTGGAAAGGTATCTAAGTAATTGGAGTTGAGTACTAAGGTATGTTTTAAGGTTGTCCCAAATGGTGTAAGATTATAAGTTCTGTAATCTTCAAAGATATAATTCTTGTATGAAGACCAAGAAAGGAACTAAAAGCCTAACATCGTGAGGACAGAGATAGATATCGAATTTTCCACGTTACCAACGACTAATACCATTAGAAGCTTATGTACTAATAAAATCAACTTCAACACCTAAGATTGTTAGAACCATGTCGTAGTGGGAGCGTTCCTAGGAACATAACAAGTTCATGGGTCTAAGAGTGTCGCAAGACTCGGTCTTAGATTAACTTAAACATAATCCCTTTAACTACAATGTAGAATTGGTTCATTTGGATATTCATCCTTGAAAAGGTGATAGATTCCAAACTACTATCTTAGATAGACAACGTGTTTTACAAGACTTGCAATACTACCCACAGGCTGTGTCAGTCAGTGGGAGCTAGTATAATTGCAAGTGTAAATGTGGATCTCAAATGGCTAGACGATGACAATGGGCTATGCCCAAAGAGAAATATCATCTTCTCGCTGTCGTTGTGCCAAGATTTGTTCGATCCTTCTGTCTATCAGCACTTACATAATTAGAATGTATGTATCATGATTGTCAAGACAACTTTCTATTAATAGAAGTCTTGAAGAAATCATCTACATGGAACATCCTAATAGGTATGTAATAGAGGGAAAGAAACACATGATTGGAAGCTTATGAAGACCTTTGTGGTCTTAGGCATGCATCTAAATCAGAGTATGTGTTTTAGCTAGATTGTCGAATGTTTGGAATTTGACATGTGCCCTTAAGTGTGTTGTAAGAGCAAGGAAGTTGAAAGTGCATTAAATATGGTATTATTGGTACTCTACGATGATGAAATCTACAAAAGTTGTAAACAACTAAGATTGGCATCTGGCGTAGGAAACTGGTTGTCTACCCAGTTTAAGATAAAGGATTTAAGAGAAACTAATTACATTCTAAGCATCTAAGTCTTTAAGATTGCTAGAAAGAATGTTGAGATTCTCTTAGGAACCCTATATCTATACATTGCTTGGAACATTTTAGCATTGGAAATTTCATGCAAAAGTTTTTACCTTCCAAGATGGAATTGTCTTGTCTCTAGTCAAGTGTCGTTTGACGCTTAGTGAGAACAAGAATTATGAGACTAGTTTTGGAGATAGATGTCTCATGTATGCTATGATGTGTACTAAGTGTGATATTAGTTGTGATTTTGCATAGCAAGTATATATCATATTAACCATGGCGGAGGACTTTGACTGAGGTAATGGATATACCATAGTACTTGAGAAAGACTAATTGCTATATTCTAGTTTACCAGTCATTCATGTAATGTCCTTGAGGTTACACTGACTTAGTCTTATGACTAATCAGTGATCGAGTAAGTCATCCTCATTATATGTGCTTACATTAGGAGTATACTCCTAGTAGCTTTGATCGTAAGTTTGAGTATGCCTATGAGTATTTTACTCTAGCAAAGGCTAACTCAAGAGGAACAAGAGATCATAAGCTAAGCAATCACATAGATAGATGAAATTAATTAAAGATCAAGTACGCAGCAAAGACATAATGGTGCAAAAGATATTATCAGAGAACAACCAAGCAGATTTTTCAAAGAAATTGCCTTTGTGGCAACATGTTTCAAACATGATGTGAAATGAATGGTAGTTCGATATATCTAGCTCCAAGACCTGCTTTGTGTATAAGTGGGAGAGTTCTTGGCAGTGGGTATACTCGAAAGCATGTTTTGAGTATAAGTGGAAGATTGTTAGGTTTAGTATACTGAAAAGCATGTTTCGAGTATAAGTGGAAGATTGTGTACGAAAAAACTCTACAATCCACTTTTGACCCGATTCAGTATTATTCGAGCATTTCGCACAAATAGAATCAGTATATTATTACATTGTGTTTGCTTGTGCGTTTATAAGATGTTTTATAAACATTTAAATGCATAAGAAGTAAACAAAGCCTAAGTCTTTTGCTTAGTAGACTGGTTGTGGGCGTCGTCCACTTTAAGGTAACTACAGTCGGTTCTATGCAATGCTTTGCAAAAGAAAAAGAAGAATTTCACAACCTAGATAGGCTTTGGCTACCTATCGTGAAAGGTTGCAATGTCAATCCGATTATTTCTAAGCCTTATTGTAATAAGATGACGTTGGTGTGGTATAGCACTGAATGGATCTAACAGCAAGACGTGTCTTTATGCTATCTACTGAAAGACGAGGTCTTGATAAATATCTATTTCTTAATCGATGTACGTTAGCATTGAGCATACGATATTGAGTATCTACTACTTTGACTTACCAAAGGTGCGGGTTTTTCGTCACCCAACGATCCAGGTATATTGGGTAGTGGTGATCATTATCTAGCGGTGCTAGGATTGCTATTATGTTGAATCGTGCGCGAGGTGAATCTCGTTTGATAATGTCCTCAAGAGGAGCTTGAACAAGGTTTTATTATTCGGAAACTGGCCAGTTGGAATTTAATTATTCCATGAATAATAAATAAGTGTTTCTTGCTAAGTCCACTCTTGGAATTAATAAGATGTTAATTAATTAAGTCCATAGCAGACTTTAATTAATTAATGGACATTTACATCTTAAGCGCGGGAAATAAATGATAAACAAAATGGAAACCCGGATTACTTGTAATTTCAGATTTAGATGGGGAGTTCAATATTACTTCTGTAGTGGCTGCTCGTAATATTCCAATATAAGCTTGTATTAAATTGTGGGTTCAATTTAATTAGTAAAAAACTAATTTGGGGAGCCCATATCCAAAACCTTCCATAGATTCCTGTCTGGGCCCAATATGAATTATTATAAATAGGAGAATAAAGGAGACAGAAATAGATCGATTTCATAATGAAAAATTTCGTCCCCCTCTATTTTGAGAGGAGCTCAAAATTTTCTCTCCCCTCCTCCGTGAGGAATTTGTGTCTTCTTTATTCGAGTCCTAGTGTTTCGATAAGATCAGCCCACCCTGATGTCGGAATACGAGTTCGGGATACCAGTCAGAAGATCCGTGGTCTAGTATTGAAGATCATCGTGGAGAAGGCGCGAGCAATCGATGATTCTTTGGAGAATCAAATCGGTAACTCTAAATCGTAAAATTCATGTTTATGATTTATATTCTATGAGCATGAATTATTTGCGTTCTAGTATGCAATTCTGTGTTAATATGTGAATTGATTAATCCCGTAATCTGTCAAATAGATCCTACGTCTGATTTATTTGTTTGTACAAGTCTTCCGCTGTGCAAGGGGCTCCAAAACCCTAACAGTGGCAGCATGTTTGCCCTTCCTTTTTCTCTCTGCCGCCAGACGGCGGTCCTCTGCCTCGTCTTCTTCGCCGCCAGACCTAGGGGCTTCTGCCTCAAACTCTCCCTCTGTTGTAGGCAGAGTGAGATCTTCAATCTCGTCACTCAAGTTTCGCCGGGCCCTACGCCTGGCCGCCCTTTTGTCCACCAGTGAATCTTCGCCGGGCTTCTGCCTCAAACTCTCCCTCTGTTGAACGGCGAAGTCGCTCGCGTCACACATTATCTCAAATGGTTGACTCCAGTCGAGTGCTCTGATAATAGGGGCAGACACTAATTTGTTTTTCACTAATTGAAAAGCCTGCTTACACTCTTCGTCGAAAACGAAATCAACATCATTATGCAACAGATTGGTGAGCAGCTGGGCAATCTTCGTGAAATCTTTTATGAATCTTCTGTAAAAACCTGCATGCCCTAGGAATCCCCTAACTTCTTTCTGATTTGCTGGGTAAGGCAACTTCGAAATCACTTCAGTCTTTGCTTGGTCCACCTGTATGCCTTTCTCCGAAACCACATGCCCCAAGACGATTCCCTTGGGTACCATGAAGTGACACTTCTCGAAATTAAGGACCAAACTCTTTTCCTAGCACCTTCTCAATACTACGTCCAAGCTAGCTAAACAGGACTCGAAAGAGTTCCCATATATAATGAAGTCATCCATAAATATCTCAATACAGTCCTCTAGTATATCCGATAAGATACTCATCATACAACGTTGAAAAGTGCCTGGCGCATTGCACAGTCCGAACGGCATTCTTCTATAAGCATACGTGCCAAAGGGACACGTAAATGTAGTCTTCTCTTGATCCTCGGGGTCTACATAGATCTGGAAGTAACCACTATACCCGTCAAGGAAACAAAAAAATTGTTTTCCAGCCAACCTCTCTAGCATCTGATCAATGAAAGGTAAGGGAAAATGATCCATCATGGTTGCTTCATTCAGTTTCTGTAATCGATGCACATCCTCCACCCAGTGACAAGTCGGGTAGGTACCAATTCATTCTTATCATTCGTAACTACCTGAATTCCTGACTTTTTAGGTACCATGTGAACCAGGCTGACCCATTTACTATCTGGAATATAATAGATGATTCCCAGCGAAAGCAACTTCAAAACTTCCTTCAAAACTTCCTCTCTCATATTTGGATTCAGCTTGCGTTGGGGGTCTCTACAGGCCTTTGCACCCCCCTCCAGCCTGATGTGGTGCATGCAAAGATCAGGATTGATCCCGACTAGGTCTGAGAGAGTCCATCTTATTGCCTTCTTGTTCTTCCTGATTACCTCCAGTAGCTCCCTTTCCAGTTCCTCGGCCAAATCGTTGTTGATGATTACCGGGAAAGTCTCGTTCTCTTCTAGGTAGGCATACTTGAGTCATGGCGGAAGTGTCTTTAATTCCTTCTTGGGGGTACTTGTGTCCTGGGGCAAGGGATTTTTTTTATAGCATCTGTTGTCATTCTCTTCCCAGGCCTGGAAGAATTTCCCAAACTAGCTACATGAGCTAATCCCCTTGACCTGGCCGACTCTGGATTCATACAAAATTCCGAAATAGCTTCGGCCAGCTCTTCATCTGATAATTCCCTTGTATTCATTGCCTCGCACCATCCAGCTACTTCTCTGTAGCAATCTGCTCCTGCATCAACTCGGTCTCAAAATATTCCTGGACCAGGGGGTTAATAACATCGATAGCATGCATATTCTCAACATCTAATGGTTTCTTCATTGCTTCATCTATGCTAAATGTATATTTTCCCCATTACAATCTAGGCATATGGTTCTATCAAAAACATCAATTATGGTCTTGGCAGTACGGAGAAAAGGTCTCCCTAAGAGTACGCCACTAGACTCAGTAGACTCATCGTCACTCATTTTGATAACATGGAAATCGGCAGGATACAAAAAATCATGAACTTTGACGATAACAATTTCTAAGACTCCCTCTGGACAAATGCACGATCTATCCGCCAATTGGATCACCACCTTTGTATTCACCATCCCTACTCCTACCAGCTTCTTGTAAATGGAAAGCGGTAAAACATTTATCGATGCTCCTAAATCACACATGGCACGCTCAATTCTGACATCACCGATTGAAATAGGTAGAGTGAACATACCTGGGTCAGTGCATTTCGAGGGCATCCTTCGCTTCTAAATCACCGCGGAGACATTTTCTCCAATCAGAATTTTCCCACTGGGCCTTGTCTTCCTAGCTATAAACTCCTTGATGAACTTACAGAATATCGGCAGTTTCAAAGCTTGCAAGAATGACAGGTTTATCTCCAACTTCCCAAAGATATCCATGAAATCCACCGGCTCATCCTTCTTCTTCTTTGCCTCTCCTCGGTGCGGGAATGGTTTCAATTGTTTCTCCGCACTTGTAGATCCTCCAGGTTAAAACTCTCACGTTTCTTTCCTGACCACCTCATTATCCACTTCTGGCTCTGGGTCTAGGAAAAATGGTTCAGCCATACTCGGTAATGGTTTCCTCAAATCACCCTCCCGAAGGTCATCTCTTCTTTCGGAACTCCCTGCTTCAAAATTTTCAGACTCAGGAACTAGATCATTCCCTTTCTTGCCCTTTACTGGAGTTGTTTCTTCATCCTTCCTCATCGCTGGACTTTCATATCCTCGCCCAGATCTTAAGGTGATTTGACTGATATTCGCTATGTCCGGTGGCCTTACTGAGGCAGGAATCCTTCCTTCGTTCCCTCGTATCTCGCTCAAGGAAGTTGCGATCTGGGACAATTATTTAGCCAACATATCCATTGTTGCCTTCTGTTCTAACTGAGTGTCTTGAAGCTTATTCACCACGTCATTGTTAGATTGCAAGTTGTTCTGCATGTGTTGTTGCGAACTGATTAGATCATGCACCATATCATCAATATTCTTTGGTGGCTTAGAAGTGGGTTAGCTGGGACTCGGTCCCGAGCCTTGGTTCGGTCCACTTCCTTGGTTCTGACGAAAATTCCCCTGGCCTCCTGAACTGTTGTTATACTGATTTCCCGGCCATGGTTTCCCTTGGTAAGTAGGTTGGGGATTCTGATAATTTCCGGTGTAGTTCCTTTGGCGTGGCGGTACATAAGAGTTCTCCTCGTGGTTTTGACTCCTATTTCCCCAAGGTGAATGATCTCCCTGGTTCCGGCTGCTCCAGCTGTTCTGTCCCTCCTGATATTTCCCAGACCAGTTAGTCTGCCTCTCTGGTTGAAGTGTTAACTAGGCGTGCTGTTGTGGCAGTGGCTGGTTCAGATCGTTGTCAGACCATCTGAAATTTGGATGGTTCCTCCAGGGTGCATCCCTCTGTCTCCCTGGATTCCAACTTCCGTCTGGGTTCCAACTCCCCATCGCACTAACTTGGGCCTGGTAATCTCCTTCTTGAGGACCATAATATTGTTGGGGTGAAATTTCTCCTTAACCCAGAGATTTCTCTTTCTCTTTTGAGGCTGGTGAGGTGGTTTTCTCGATTGCATTCAAAAGTGCTTTCTCAAGTCTATCTATCTTTGCCTCGACTCTTTCATCATCTTGCTCTCTCAGAGCGTTTGCTATCCCTCTTCGCATAACATTTCTCGGACTGTCGTACTCCTTCTTAGCCTCTATCAACTTCCCCAAAATTTCTCTTGCTTCACTTCCCTTTTTCTTTGTAAAATTCCCCCCGCTCGAGGAATTCATCAAATCCTTTGACTCGGGGTTTGCTTCTTCGTAGAACAAATAATAAATCTCTGCCTCGATCATCCTGTGGTTTGGACAAGCATCTAGCAATCCTTTGAATCGCGACCAATACTGACTCAGAGACTCATCGTACTCCTGCTTGCATTCCATGATCTCCTTCTTGAGGGCGTTCGTCTTGTTCGAAGGGAAAAAGTAATCCAAGAACTCCAACTTGAAGTCCCTCCATGTACGGATGGAATCCGAAGGTAGCCTCAGTAGCCATGTGTTAGCTTCTCCCTTCAAGGCGAACGGAATTGCACGTAAGCGGTAGTCCTCCTCTGTCGCATCATTGGGTCTTTTCTGAATACTGCACAGCTTGCTAAACTCATTCAAGAACTCGTATGGACACTCATTCCTACATCTAGAGAACGTCGGTAGAATGCCTAACACATTCGTTTTGATATCGATGGCTTTCTGACGCGGGTGGGTTCATAACTATAGCTTGGGCTGGCTCACCATCTAGATGGGCAGTGAGCGAACCGATCTCCGGATCTGGGTCGACTACGTGTGCCATGTCTCTGATCTCTGCCTCATCTGTATCTGTTTCTGAAGTTGACTTCGGATCTTCCCTTCCTGATGAACTCCAATCGTCTTCACTTTCCGAACCAAACGGAAATGGATCTCCCGTAGATAATCCTGATCTGGTGGTGACCGTAGATACTGTGTCTCTGACCCGCCAAGTAAACCGATCGTTCCTCCACCTAGACGAGTTGCTCCCGTATCCAAACCGCGAACCCTTGCTCATAGACTTAAAAAAAGGTAAAAAGAAAAAAAATCAAAACTATGTATGCCAAAATCTTTTAAACACAATCGTAAATTACACCATTCATCCCCGGCAACGACGCTATTTGAAAGTGGTCTGGAGACCCGTGTGTGCTTTAATGCTAGGTCGAGCTTCTCAAACCAGAGAATCCCCTAGATCACAAGGTCTAGGAACTCTAAGGATCTCATAAGTCTCAGTCGTTGGACACACAGATTCCACATTCAAAACCCTCAACCCGCTATACTATGAATTAGCACAGGGAAGCAAGGATCGATCCCACGAAGATGGACGTGTAAGAAAGCATTTAGAAGACTCTGGAAAGGTGTATGGCTGCTGCCACGCAAATTTGGGTTGAGGTGTAACTATTACTAGACTTAGGAACAAAATATGATTCTAGACCTAGGAAACTGAAAACAGCATGCTAACCTCGAACATCCTCATAACTACAAAATATTAAACTAACTTCCTAGACTGGGCGAACAACATCCTAATTTAGCTAGACAGAAATTGAGTAAATAGTGAGGACCATGTTCCAGAAATAGCAAGTACGGAATAAAAGCTGCAAATAACAAACTACAATTTTAACTAATAAAAGAGAGCATCTTATCGACTGGATCAAACGCGAATATGAAGAAAACAGAGCACAAATCCAGATTCAAGCAAAATGTAAAAGTTCGGACGTCGGAAACTTGCAATTAGCCGAAAATAAAACAGATCTACATAAGCGAGACGGAATGAAACGAAAACATGAAACTCAGGCATCAACCACAACTAACTCTGTTCTGATCCAGATGTCGGATGCTTAATCCACTCCGGATCCAAGCATTCCGAACCCAACAACCCATAAAATCAACTCCATAACTTCCGATTCAATAGATCTGCCACGATCGACACAAGCTTCCAACAATTCCACTCAAACTCAGTAATCCAACGCAAAATCAAACATCCACTCCAGTAACTACGTCAAATTCAAAACCAATCGCATCCATAATCGAAAGTAACAACAGCAAAGTAATTCGGAAACAGAAAATACATAGATAACTAGAATCCAACAGAAAACAAGCCGAGCTTCGAACGGCGAAGCTCGGTGAAATTCACGACTGCAAAATAAATTGAAAGCAAATAAGTGTTACCCAACTACTTCAGCAAAATGAAACCCGAAACCCCCTCAAGTTCCCGATAAAACAAGTGTGTGCTAACCTCGAACATCCTCATAACTACAAAATATTAAACTAACTTCCTAGACTGGGCGAACAACATCCTAATTTAGCTAGACAGAAATTGAGTAAATAGTGGGGACCATGTTCCAGAAATAGCAAGTACGGAGTAAAAGCTGCAAATAACAAACTACAATTTTAACTAATAAAGGAGAGCATCTTATCGACTGGATCAAACGCGAATATGAAGAAAACAGAGCACAAATCCATATTCAAGCAAAATGTAAAAGTTCGGACGTCGGAAACTTGCAATTAGCCGAAAATAAAACAGATCTACATAAGCGAGACGGAATGAAACGAAAACACGAAACTCAGGCATCAACCACAACTAACTCTGTTCTGATCCAGATGTCGGATGCTTAATCCACTCCGGATCCAAGCATTCCGAACCCAACAACCCATAAAATCAACTCCATAACTTCCGATTCAATAGATCTGCCACGATCGACACAAGCTTCCAACAATTCCACTCAAACTCAGTAATCCAACGCAAAATCAAACATCCACTCCAGTAACTACGTCAAATTCAAAACCAATCGCATCCATAATCGAAAGTAACAACAGCAAAGTAATTCGGAAACAGAAAATGCATAGATAACTAGAATCCAACAGAAAACAAGCCGAGCTTCGAACGGCGAAGCTCGGTGAAATTCACGACTGCAAAATAAATTGAAAGCAAATAAGTGTTACCCAACTACTTCAGCAAAATGAAACCCGAAACCCCCTCAAGTTCCCGATAAAACAATGTGTAGAGTGTGCGAGTGAGCTAAGAGAGCTAAAAGTGCCAAGAGACTAGCCTCCTCAAAATGTCCTTGATCTCTTCTTTATATAGGTGCAGGGTTGATCTTCTGGAAGCCTTCGCAGAAATCTCTATTCTGCCCTTCAGCATCCGTGATCTCCTCCGTCTAGTCATTTTCTCCATAATGCTCACTTTTATCGCCATTTCCCATCACCATGCAAATCTTCCTCCTTCTTCCTAGGCCTGGCGAAACTCTCTACACACCTGGCTTAAAAGATGTGTTAGACCCCGTAAATACACGAATTTAACCCCTTAATCAATGCATGAAATTAGTCTTATCAACTTATCTCAACTGTTAGATCCTTCAGTGCTATACCACACCAGTGTCGTTTATTTCCTAAGGTAAGGAAACATGCGGACTGACATTGCAACATTTCACAATAGGTAGCCAAAGCCTATCTAGGTTGTGAAATTCTATTTCTCTTCTATAAAGGACTGACTGCGTCACCTTCTGTGAACGTCGTTCACGACCAGTCTACTATGAAGAAGAATTAGACTTGTTTGCTATTTATACATTTAAATACTCGAGAAATATCTTATAAATGCATAAGCAAACACCAATGCGATAAAATTAATTCTTCTCGCATAGGGTTAAAAGTGGATTGTAGAGTTTATTGTATACAAGCAATTCTATCCGTGCAACATGCTCGAAATATGCTTTTCAGTATACCAATCCTAACAGTGACGATGTACTCTTCGGCCTCCATGGTGGCCCACTCTCTCCATCCGGTGGGGAGCAAGCTCAGTAGACGGACTATGTCGTCGTATCCAGTGACGCTGCCATGGAAGGTCGCAAACCACCATAGGAGCTGAAAATGTGCCAGGAACTCCCCCAGTGAGTCACCATGACATCTCTGGTATGTCTGGTAAGCTTTCACATAATCCTCGGGGCTAGCACCCCTCCTAACCCGCTTCCGTGCGGTAAAAAGTCGACGAGCCATCTACACAAGGGTAGGTCCCGAGTCAAAAGAAGGTACTCAAAGAAAACGTTACATGAAAGCAAGCATAAAGAACGATGCATGAGAGTCTAAGGAATTATCAACTAGAGTCACTATAATGTGTGATCTAATCTCAACAAACTAAGTTCACATCTCAAATCTAACGTTCCTATAGGGCCTCGTGAAACTTGATAGGGTCAACAATCTCTTTCGAATCTAATCGAGTGGCTTAGCCACAGTGAGGACCTATCTTGTGTTATTCCCTTATAGCATCGTTCCTCGTCTTCCCTTTCAACATTTGCCACTCTTGTGCTCTCATGCACTGGGCGTCGGCTCTTCTGGTGTGAAAAGTTGTGTCACTGCGGACCACGCTTTCGTGATCAACTCTACGTAGCATTGTCTCAAAAGTTATTACTCATGAAAGCAATTATAGGATTTATAGTTCATCCTGTAGTCCCATCTTGAACTACATTCTTCAGGAAAGCTCTTATTTTTTCTAGATTCGTTCATTCCCTCGGCTGGGAGGAATTCTTGTCATACTCTGTCTTTGTTATCTCTAAATTCCATTTCTTCAACTTTCAACTTGGTTGGTTGAACGTCTTGGAGTGTTGATCGAGTCGATTACTTGGGATGATCTAGTGAACAAGTCTAGATCTTGACTGAAGAAAGGTTTGGATCTCAGAGCAGAAAAGAAACTAAGGCTCTGATACCACTCTGTCACGACTGCATTTTGCTAAGGATTGCGAAAGTGGGTAAACCGCGACTAACAAGAAGGATTAAAGAAAATGGGTAAAACTTGAGGATTTGCACAAAGGCCAAGTCGATTGATATCATAAAATAGGAACCAAGTATTCAATTACATGGTCTTGAAAATAGAATAAACATCTCATCAAATAAATCAGAGTTCAATGGTGAGATTCTACAACTCTCACTTCACAAAAGCACAGCGGAATAAGTCCTTACTAAACGACTTCGTGTATGAAGACACGAATCATTGGAAGATCTACTTGATTATTTAATAACATCGACTCCGATTAATACTACTTCCTCTTGACGTTCAACCTGCACATTTAAAAATACATGCAAAGCTGAGTACAGGAGTACTCAGTGGACACGTGCCAAAAGCAAAACATACATTATATAGTTGTCATCCCTCTACAGTATCACACAGGGGTTTTCTTAAAAGGCCCGAGCATACTAAATTCTTTTGTGATCTTAAAAGTCCGACTGCAGTCTAAGTTCTTCAAATTCATACCATATCTGAGAATCGTGTACCGTGAAGGTGGCTACCTTCAGCGGACACCATGGCCGGCCAACCTCTCTAGGGTGGCTCAAGGATCTCGGGCACATTATTCTGAACATGATTTGCGGTCCCATTGGGAACCGAATTCGTTACATAGTTTTGGCATCGCCAAAACCCGCAAGCATATAGCCCCAACAGTTAGGCCTCAAAAACAAACATTTTATGGCATGACAACAACTTGAAAATAATCACAGCTTCATTTTGAGAAAAGATGATAGTTCATAGTTTCACAAAGTATTTGATTTCTATCCACACTAATGTGTTGGATATTAAAAGAAAGCCCGCCTGGTATGCTTATTCCTCAACTTAATTACTCGCTTTGGCATCATTCGCCCTTGAGCAATTTATCCTTCGAAAATAAATAGCATAGCACACTAATTAGTACTTGAACTATTTTTCTTGAGAAAAGAATGCATGCATCCTATTGGATAGCACCTACATCTTAGTCTCGGCTTATAGGATTTTTCTTAATCCTAACTCGGGCTTCACTACTCGGCAGAATTATTTATTCACTTTACTAACTTTGGAGAAATTCTATTTTCTCTAGCGCAATTATTTGGGCACTTATTTTAAATTAATTATGGATTCTTGGAAAATCGATTTTCCTAAAATCCTTTTCTTCGGATTTTTCTTAAGGCCGCCCACGGCGTCGCGGGGCGACGCCGGTCGGCCCATTCGCGTCTCCAATTTCAACATTTCCCATCTTCGGAAACTTAATACTTTATCTAGGAATTAATTAACTAAGCTCCAACTCAAACCCTTAAATTATTTCCAACTTCTCATAATTAAATCTCGGCCCAACAATTTAATCTTAACTTCTTTCTTCCACTCACCAAAATCAGTCCATTATCCAATTTAATTGAATGGGATTAGCCCAAATCAATTAAAGTGTCCCAACTTTAATTACCTAAAAAAAATAGTCCATTTCCTTCAAATCATTCTCGGCCCAAGGTAAATTAATTAATAGGCCCAATGGGGTCAGCCCACCTACTCCACTTATTCCTTTAGTCCATCTCATACTATAGAAAACACTACACGTCTCCTTTTAATAAATGGGAGGCCCAAAAGCTCATCCACATTCTTAGCCATTTTAGAATAAAATTTGCAGTCCAATTAAATAAGGGAATCGGCCCACTTAATCCTTTTAATTACTAATGCCCAATTAAAAAGAACAAGGCTGGCCCAAATATACTCATTTTCCTTCTTCTCCATTGTGGCCTCCTCAATAAGTTCCCCCAATTCACTTTCCTTAATTTCCCAATTTGAGAACTTAATTGAACAAGGAAGCAGCGACACCTATTCTTTCATCTCCGGCAATCTTCGCCGTCCTCTGCGTCGCCGTCTCCTTTTTCTACCGTTTCCCCTTCACTCCATTTCTCCAATTTTCCCCAATTTCCAAAATCCCTAAATCGAAGAAGCGAGCAGCGCCTACTTCCTGCCGCCGTTTCTCACCGTTCGCTGCTGCCCCCTTCGTGAGGCAGCCACGACACTCACCGAAGGCTCACGCCCGCTCCTTCCGTCGAACGCCCTCCGGCGAGCGCTCTCCCTCTCGACGAAGTCAGCAGTAGAGAGGAGGCGTCGCCTCCCTCTTCCTTCCTCCGCTTCAGCCTTCAGCTGCCCCGCGTGAGTTTTCTGAGTTCTGCCGCCACCACTGTCACGACGGAAACCTCGTCGCCGGATAACCCATCGTCTAGGCTAAGTTCCCTTTCCCCTTTCCTTTTAATTATTCCGATTTTTGTTGTTCTACTTGAAGGCAGTAGCTATGTTGGGGAAATTCTTTTTATATCATGATGCTCTAAAGTTTCGATTTGGGAAACAATTAGCTCACTGGAATTAGCTTTTGGTAAGGAGTTACTCGAAAAGTTTATACCCGATATTTGGGCAGTAACTATGGTAACTGATTATTCGTTGATTGCTACCGTCGGTGTTGACGCTCTTTCTATGTGATACTTGTACATGCTATTGTTGTGGGAATCTATTGAGCTCTAAATTCTCGGCTATGTGTTGTGGTTGATCTATAGGATGCAAGGAGTAATGGGGGTTTGAGGGGGTTACCTCACTTGGTGAATCCTTGGTTTAAGAGGCTGTTCCTCCGCGTCGCCGCTGTCTCTCCATACCCTCCTCTCTACTCCTCGCTGAAATCCTTATGTTTGTGAAGTTTGGGGTGCCAATGTGGTGGAGGAAAAGGGAGGTGGGGAGGCAGCTTATATAGGCATCAACCTTTTGAGCTTTGTAAGTAGGTTATCTATGCCTTTTTGGTGTAACTTATGCGCTGTTTCTATGGCTGCCCTTTTAGCCTTGGATGTGGCTGATCTCATGGTTGTGTGTATGCAAGGTTCATGCAGGATTCTTCCCCTTTAGGGCTTACTATGAGCTCATGTTCTAATCACTATTTGCCTCTACTCCTTTGTTGGGAAATCTGGAATATCTTAGTCTTTTGTTCATTCTTTGGACTTGGCAGAATGATGACATGTTGATTGCTCCCATTGCTATTTTTGTGAAGCTTCCATTCCCTAACTTTTTATGTGAGAACCTTCTAATCCCTCTTATCCAAGCCTCCTAGCTCAACTAGTTGAGAAGGGAGGCAAGGATACCGCGTCATCCTAGAGGTCGCGTGTTCGACCCCTGGGAGGCGCATCTTGGGGATTAATTTCCCTGGGGCCTAGTGGATTCACTGGCCTGACTCCAGAGCTTCGGGAGGTGATTAAGCCTGTACCCGTGCCTGGACCCAGGGCTGGTGGACCCATTGGGTCCCACCTTGACAACGAAGCGCAGCTTGGTAGGACGCTTCACCTCCGACCGTTAGGCCGGGGGTCCGAGTCACTTCGGGGGGTAGGTGGGGAACCACCGTCGATCCTCCTTTTAAAAAAAATAAAAATAAATAATTAAAAAAAAAACTTTCTAATCCCTCTTTGGTGTTTCACTTGTAGGGTACCAAGTTGTCACTCTTGGAGCTTTGTGGAAGCCGAAAATCAAGAAGGATAGGGATGAGGGATAGATGAGGATTTTTATTCCCCACACCTAGATTTAAATACTTTATTTGGCTAGTATCAAAATATTGTAGTTTGACATCTTTGAAATGTTAAGTTGTAGCTTCCATTTTTGTATTTCAACATGAACTAATGTGTAAGCAAAATCTCACACCTATCATTAATATTTTGTAGTCATTTTCCATTGATCTCTCCAAGATATGTAACTCCTCTTCATAAAGTATTGTAATAATTTATTCTCTTTTCCTTTGCATCAATAAAGTCTCACATTTTATTTTCCAAGACCAAATGCTTATATAATCCAAGCAACGAGATTACAACGAGAATTCTGCAATTACGCGTCTTCTAAAAGAAATTAAACGCAAATAAAAAATCCGATTTATCTCGAAAGAAATGAACGAAATTCTGGGGCGTCACATATCTAGCCTCATTCTAAAAAAAGAATTTACTACTCCCTAATGAATGAAACATTTCAAATTCGCCAAACAATTTTATACAATTTAATTTTATGATTAGAGTGAAGAAAAACAATAAAATTATGGACAAAGATGAGATGTGACACTAAGGATCAAACAATATGATTGAATTTGAGTATGATATACCAATAAAGAATATATGTGTCTGTAAAGATTAAAGAGTAAAATCAGATAATCGGAATAAACAATGAGCTGAACAAATGTGATCAACAAATTATAAATATTCATATAGAGGAACAAAAACTCAGAAAACAACAACAAACCAATAGTTCATAAGTTTTGAATTTTTTTTTGAAAATAACATTAAAAGTGGAATCGCCGCTACTATTATCATCATCTTTACAAACCAAAATATTTAGACTTGCACGACTCGTAACTCGTAACTCGTAACTCATAGATATTATTCTATTATTTATCTCATTCTCTGTATCGTAAATGTACAACTGAGCAAACTTTATGGGACAATCATTCTCTGTTTGGCCATGCAAACGAAAAACAGGTGGAGGACGACCAATGTTCATTATTATCAACTTTACCTCCCATTGAGGTAAAGCCAAACATCGAATTATATGATCGGATATTTTTAAAAAAAGTGAGTACTTTTCGAGTTGTTAGAGAACATTAACAAATATAGTGCTCGAGGATGAGGTATCATATTAGGAATTTGGATATTCCCATTCATATAACAACCAGAATATCTTGAATTACTGACATTATTTGGTTTTTCCAAGACGTTTCTCCATTAAAAAAATGCACCACAATGTGAACAATTTAATAAAGCATCACCAATATCCCAATATTATATATATAAAAAAGAAAGTATTAACAAAGTAGAAATATATTAAAATTTACAATTCAAACCAGTTGCGGATCCTGATGGGACTACCGCAGCGGAAGACACAGAAAACAAACAGGTCCTTACGGATCTATTTAGGTGATTATGCATTCGATTCCAATTTCATGCAATTAACTTAGATCTATAGATTAATACATCAAATAAACACGTAGACTTGCAATTTGACGTATATATAATTGTTACCTCTTGATCCATCATAGGATCGACGTTACTTACTGCACCACCCACGTCCTTGATTATTCATCCGTGTGGCCGGATCTCAAACAATCAAATAAAAGTTATACGAGATCTAGGGAAAACCAATCACAAACACGAGATTGCCTCGATCTAATCCTATGAATTAGGATAGAACAAGAACAAAACAAAAACCCTATTCTCCCACGTGCTAGGGCACAAAAATCGAGACCAAATAGGAGGGAGAGAGGCGCCGACTTGGGCGGCTAAGGTTAGGGTTTTGGAGTTGTGTTGTGGTGTGCTAGGGTTTCCCACCTCTTCACTATTTATAGGCTTGGACTTGTTTAGCTAGGATGGGGATCCATGGAATGAGATAGATGTTGGGCTCACCCATTAGATAAATATCTAGTTAAATCAAATTACCCATGATTTAATATATTATCAATGAAATATTATTTTGTTCCACTAAAGAATAATATTGCACTCTAAATCACCAAATTACAATAACTTGGGTCCATTTTATTTTATAATATGTCCCGCGTTTAAGGTTATCTTAATTCGTCAATTTAATTCTTTGTCTGCTATATGACTTGAATTAAATTAATTCTCCAAAGAGTTTTTCTAGTTTGAAACTTTATTTATTATTCGTGGAAATAAATTTCAACTGTGCAGATTTCTGAATAATAAATTCTCTTTTCAAACACCTCATGGGGATTTAATCATACCACATTGGGCACGTGAATTCTATGAAATAATATTTCAATACCTTCATGTTATTCAATTACTACCACCTAAGATATCATGTTTGAGTTACGTACAAACTCTCCCATATTGATAAGCCAAAGTGACAACTGATTAAATAAACAATATTGATATTAATTTCATAGACTAGAAAATACTAAAATTTCTTAAATATATTCTTTCAATAGATAGCAATAAAGAATACATTTCGTATTAGATCCTTTCAATGCTTTACCACACCGGTGTTACTAATCTCTTCTTTGGTAAGAGAGAATTATCACAAATACCGCAACCATACCAATAGGTAGCCAAATCCTATATAGGTTGTGAATGTGTTTTTCTTCTTACTAGATCTGACCAAGTCCCCTACTGGAAAACTCATGAGAATTCATCGAATTTCCCTACTTTGACCTTCTTAGTAAGAAGCCTTAGACTTGTTTATTATATTTCAATAAATAAACCATTATATTATATTATTTATTCTCATAATTAGGTAAACAAGTGGACGTAGCGTTTCTCCTATGCATGCATAAGCTGACTATACAAAGGCATGTACGCTCGAAGCATCTTTTAGTATACAAACCCCAACAGATCCAGGTGGGGTCGCGCGGGGTCGGCCGACCCCACCGGCGGTCCACCGAACACTGCCGGAAAACTTGATCTTCGACCTTTGACCTGGTGCAGTTTCGTCTCCGACCCCACGACAGCTTCAACTCTAGCCGAAGCCTTCCGCTTTTTCCAAAAAATAAGAGGAGAAAGGAACAATACTAATAAGAATAGAGGAGAGGGAGAGATAAGGGGAGGGGTTGCAGAAATTTCAGGGATCTAATGTTGGAGGATGAAAAAGACGATGGTTGCTTTAATAAGGTTAAATGATTGAAATATTTGGGCTTATTTTATTCCTATTTGTTGGGCCACCAAAAATGTTTGTAGCTGGGCTTATTTTATTCCTATTTGTTGGGCCACCAAAAATGTTTGTAGCTAGTATTTACTAAATAGGTTGGCTCATTTTGTAGATTAACTAAGCATAATTATTTTTATTATTTTCATTTCATCAACTACAATTTCATTAAATTTTTTGTTTAGTATTTTTTGAAATTATTATTAAAAATATTTGGCACTGGGAGTTTTGATGGCTATTGTATATACAACTATTCAGTGACTACTTAAAATATAATGATTTTTAAATAATTATTTATATATTATACTGCATCCATTCGTCATAAGCGAGCCACTTCTTTTGGGCACATGATTTAAGGAATTGAAATTTAAAGAGTTAAAGTGGAGAGAGTAAAGTATGAGATATAAAAAAATAAAGGAGTGAAAAGAATAAAGTAGTATTTGAGAAAATAAAGTAAGAGGGAAGATTTTTTGCTCGTTTATAACGGAGGGGGCATTTATGTAACAACCCGAACTTTCGTACCTTATTTTTATTATTAGCCTAAAGATAAATAATAAGTGATCGTTGTAGTATTCGAAATCTGCCATTCATGCAAAATAATTGATCTTGGAATTATAAATAATCGTTGCTTCGTTCTCGAACGAATATTTCAAGTATAAAAAAAAGTAACACCAAATAAAAAATTTATAACGTCCGACACATCTTCGAAGTCCGCTAAATTACTATTATACAAATTTATCAAATCCTTATCTAGTACAATTAGAAAAAAAAAATTCACGCAGCCCGTTCAACGGTCGTGCTCGCACTCCAAGAGAGTCCGGTACATCATCAGGGAAGACTATGGATGTTATTTGTTTTCCTACACCAAAGCCACGAGCTTAAACTGGGTTTTTCCTATACCAAATTAAATAAGTAAATAAATATACAAATAATAAAATTTAATAAAACAAATAAAATATAAAAGAAAGGGATAGGCAGATCCGGGAGGATCAAATTTTTCAGCTCAACATTAAATGCTGCATTTAATTAATGTAGGCAAATCATATCTTCCTCTGACATATTTGAGATAAGAATCTGTGCAACTTGCTCCACCAACTTGATAAGAATATGTGCAACTTGCTCCACCGACTTGCTATATCGTCGCTTTCACTTGCCTAAAGGAGAAGCTTACATATACATATATACCTTATACCTTAGCCTTTCCTTTTCAACACTCAGTCACTTTGAAGAAAAATCACACACACGCTAACACTAAGAATCGGGGGGGTAAGAAGTACGAGGGAAGGAATGCAAATTTTGCAACTCTAAGGCCGACAACTAACACTCACATCAAGGTATACTCCAATTCCAATCTCTCTTTTATCTAACCATACATCAAGCATAGCACTTTGTTGCATCAACCGAATCCGAAACTAAATCTATAATTTATGCTTGTTACACCCTGTTCTGCCAAATGTCATGTGAAATAATACTTGTGAAACGTCTACAACTATTCTTGACATTTTTAGAGATTAGAGGAGTAAGTCCGGCGACGAAAGAAAATATTTTGTAAGAGGGACTTACCTTGCGGGGTGGTTCGGGTTGGTTTCGGGGCAGTGCGGTGTCGTTTCGGAGTTGTTCGGGGCGAGTTCGGACAACTGCGCGAACCGGCAGAGAAGCCGACAGCGATGGCGACGGCTCTGTGCATTGACGGCAGCGGTGGTTGGGCGCTGCTGACTGCGGCAATGGCTGGACGCTGCTGACGGCGGCGGTGGCTGGGCGAGTTTGGAGGAGCGACGGAGACGGATCCGCAGCGTCGGCAGATCCGGGGAAGAAAAAGGGATCCGAGGGAGAGAAATGAGGGGGGAGGACAGCGGCGATCGGAGATGGCGGCAGATGCCGGGAGAGAGAGGTGGAGGGCCGCGACGGTGAGCCGCCGCGCTTACAGCAGCGGCGGTACGGTACGGTGAAGAGAGATGAGGGAGAAGAAGGGTCGGCAAGAGAGGGAGGAGAACCGATGCTGCAGTGTCTCTCAAATTAGGGATTTCAAAATGTAAAGATTTGGGGAAGAGGGAGTCACGATGGGAAGGTGTATACATGAGTGTTGGGACTTTTTTTTTAATTTGGGCCAAGTTAATTAATTACTTTCGGCCTCTAAAATAATTAAATGAGTTAGGCTGATTAAATGACAGCTTGGGCCGAGAACTTTTAATTATGGTTGGAGTTTTATAGTAGAGAGGGAGAGAAAGTCACGATGAAATTGGGGAAGGAAGTGCTTGATTCTTTATTAATTAATTTCTTAATATTTTGAAAAATAAAGAAAGGAGAGTGTACGTGTACTTTAATTCCTTGATAATAAAAAAAATCCTTTATATTTTAAAATGGAAGTGAGGTTGCTACAGTGTACTCCTTTTTATTATTTTCAAATATTGTTGTGTATCCTTAATAAGGATACACGTGCACTCCTTTTGTTCATTTCAAATTTGTTAAAATATACATGTACTCCTTTTGGAGATTTTTTTCTTTTTTGTGAAATAAGGAAGAGGAACGAGATATGGACAATGGGAGTATAATTGGTGGGCAACTTAATTTAAATAATTTGGGCTGTTTTTTTTAAAATTAATCTTTGGGCTTGAAATTAGATAATTATTGGGCCGACGAATACTAAATCGTGGGGACTTATTTAATTAATCCTGAATAATTTTCGACGGTCGAATAATTTATCTCAAGTCCAAAATAAATATAATTTTGAGGGAAATTAATTTGTGAAAGCTTAAGTACGCGCTTATATATATATTTTTGGGAATTTAATTCAACATCGTGGTGGAAAAATACGAGGAGCCAACGGATGACTGATGGGCGTGAGCGGCCGACCGGCATCGCACACGATGCCATGGGCGGCAGCCGAATAATCGAAATACGTGAAAACCGGGAAATGAGATAAAAGACTTTAATGAGGGTGCATGCATTCTAATTAGATGTTTTTCTTGAGTTTGATGAGTTTATTATTTATTTTCGAAAGGTTACGTTCGCAAGTAAAGTCAGAACGAAAGATTCGAGTTAACGGAACTAAACGATCAAGGTGAGCTTTCTTATACTAAAATACGAATCGTATTTTATGAAAACACGAACACATGTTCGTGATTTCTTTAAAAGATGTTGTCTTGCCATAAATGTTTTTGTATGATGCCTATCTGTTTGGCTAAGGCCAAGTGAATTATGAATGATGATATAAGTCGAATTCGGGTCCTAGTGAGGGTGGTGTCCCCGCTCGGACTAGTGTACACAAGTTACCTCTGACATGTTGGGCAGAGCAGGTGACCGAGGAAGGTGGCCACCTTCCTGGCACAAGAATACCTCTGACATGATGGGCAGAGAAGGTGACCGTGCGAGAACACCATCTCGACGGCACAATGTGATCAGATATGGCTAAGTACCTGAAAAATGGGTTGCAACCCAATGTGATATTTTTAGTAAGCTCGGGTCTTTTCAATAACACCCCCGAGTGTTACTGTGATGATGGCTTGACAATCTTTTCAAATGTATATGTGTAATTTTCGGCAATGTGTTCACGGAGTACTTTTTGTACTCAGCCCTGCATATATTTCTAAATGTGCAGGTTGAGCAGCGAAGTGGTGGAGGAAGTGCTATTGAGACAAGACATTTAATTCAGTCAGATTTTGACTCTCGGAGGTTCATGTCTTCATACATGGAACCGCGTTCATTTGCTTTCGTTGTGCATTTTAAAAGACTCAAGTCTATTTTGTTCAAAACTCTGATTTTATTTCGAGCTATTCCCATTTGTTTGGAGCTATGGTCGAGTTGTATTGCTTTTCCCCTTTCTTCCCCGCTTCTTTAGTCCTCCCCTAGTCGCGATCAACCGTGTTTTCTATCCTTAGCAAATGCGGTCGTGACAATTTATTATTCTTATATTCGACCCACGGATTCCATGTTCTGGATCCGTCATTTTCAAACGAATTTATCAAGTGAATTCATAACTAAAGCATTCAAGATCATTATTTTTAAAAAAAAACATTCCTTAAATTTTGATTTACAAAAGACGAACAAATGATACTACTATCATTCACAATACATGAAGTAGGTTGATCAAGAACAACATCACTCGAAGCTATTGAACTCTGAACGAACACCAACATTAGCTACAAAAAAAGAATTTAGTCAGTTAAAAAACAACAAAATATGATTCAAGATATAATTAAATATTTACCATACTAAAAAATTAATAAAATGAACATAATAATTAAAAAAAGAATACTACATATTTATAACAACAAAATATGATTCAAGATATAATTAAATATTTACCATACTAAAAAATTAATAAAATGAACATAATAATTAAAAAAGAATGCTACATATTTATTTCTCAAATTATTTTTCTTTAATATAAATACATTAAACAAAACAGGCAAAAAAATATATATATATATATACCCAAAAAATTTATATACCCAAAATCTCAAACACAACAGCCCAAATTAATTATAAGAATAACCCAAGTATTAAAAACTAACAGCCTATAGACAATTCAAAGTGGCCCAAACCTGTTAATCCAATTAATCCCAAAACCATGATCTCATTAGTTTACTTAACCTAACAATGCTCGTAATTGTGATTAAAGATAATTTAAAATAAAACGGAGTACTATAGAATAAAAAAGAAAAGCAATCGACTCCAGATGAAAACCTCACCCCGCTCCCATTCCCGTCGCCGCCCTCTTCCCCCAGCACAACGACGCCTTCCGCCTCACCACACCACACCACACCACACCATCAATCCTCAAAAGGTCGCCTAAACGGCTACCCAATTAGCCCTATTCTGCTTTTAGAACTGACTTCTAAAACTGAATCTTTGGAAACATATAGAGCAAAAGATTTGGTTCGCGGCCTCGATAAGCAGAGGACGACGGAAGCGATGGACTTTCCGGCGAAAACGCGCAATAAGCGGCGGCAATCAACACGAAAGGTAATCCGAAACTCTATCCCAACCCTAGAAAATTTGTTTTTCTATATGATTCTAACAATTTGGTAAAAACCTTAGCAGATATGAGGCTACTAATAAGGGATCGAGTGCCGATGAAGGGGGTGGAACATCCGATGGAAGAATAAAGCAACAGACGGCTCTAAACGACAAAAGGTAATTAAAATCCCTTTCCCAGACCTAGAAAAATATTTTTTCTACATGATTGTCACATATTGGTGAAGACCCTAACAGATCTGAGGAAAAATCGAAAGGACTCATGCTTGGGTTTAAACTCCTGAATGATATCATATTCACAGTAGACAAAAAATCAATTATTTTTTTTCCTCGGATGCTTTTCTTCAGTCACATTTGGATGAAATAAAGTGGATCATGTGTCTAAAACCAGGAATCTACATGTACTGTTATCTCATATTTAAGTTTTAAAACTGAATATTAATCACTATGTAATTTCAGTTTATCCAACAATTGAGTAACCTAAAAAATGAATCTAGGAATAAACCATCATATTACTTAGTGTTGTGATCATATACCTGTCAATCATAGATTAAGTATTTTATATAGACTTTAAATTAAACAATGAGAACCAATTGGACATAAAGAAAAAAAAACACATAAAATTTAGATAGAGAATGTTTACTTAATTCTTATTCTGATTCAGCTGTTTGATTATGAATTTCAGGTAGTTAGATTAATTTGTTAATGAGAAACGTTGATAAGCATGGAGCTGACTTGTACTTCTTTCAGATTTGTAGAGTTGTGAAGCAGTTGATCATGCTAAGAGATTGAAGGAGGACTGAGAGGGTTATTATGCTGTCCATTTGGATTCTTTATGGTTTATGAACTAGGTGCTGGTTGCATTATCTAAACAAAATTAGAGCTTTAATCTATTTTCTTACCTGTGAGCTTTTGTCTACATTATGTTGGAATGCAACTTTTCCTTTGTCTGATTTCATTGCAATTGTTCTGCTCGGTACAAAAGCATTTGGCTGGGTTAGTTAAAGCTCCGTATTTTCTATTCACCATATCAAGTAGTATACTGGGGCACATGAAAAAAAAGAGTTGGGCTCATGAACGATCAGAATGTTGCATTTTTATCTTGCCCTAATGTTCAGCAATTTTAGTTTACAAATTGAATTTTGCTCTCACCTACTCATTGTTAGCGATGACATGATTTTTAGAATCTTCGTGGTTGGTGTTGGCGCATGATGAGCTCTAGGAATCTGGGTATATAAAATTAAACTTAGGGGAGAAAGCTTTGGTTCTGCTATTGGATGGAAGTGTTAGTTCATTTGATTTTCCACCTCTTCATTGCATTTGTTGCATTTTACAAGAACTTTGCACTTACCGCATTATCACTACAGGTAGTGACAGTTCCCACACAAGACCTTCAACCCACCAATCCTCGGATACTTGACTAAGTTGATGATCTTGCACAACTAAGTTATTTGATCGAGCCTTCAGTTCTTCACAATCCTCAGCCTAGATATTTACAAGATAATTTATATGTAATTCTCTATTTTTATGAACCTTTTCATTTTGTTTGTTTATACTGATTGCCTCTGTTCTTAAATCATTTTCTTGTCTTTGTTTTGTGTAGAGAATGGCAGGCCCTGTATATTTTGTCCATCAATCCTTTTAAAAATGTCTAGCTATATGGGGATGATAAAGAAAGAAACTTTTGGACACTCCTCATACTTATGCTGTTGCTGATGCAGCATGCAATGCAATGATAGCAGGTGCTATATAATACCTTAAATACTTGGAGAAATTCTTGCCTTGTTAGCATATTGGTTCAGCAAGTTGCTAATTTTCTCTTTCCGTTTTGCTAATTTTTTATATTTGCAGATGAAGAAGTTGACTAATAAGAAAGAAGGAGGTGCAAAAAAAAAGGAAAAAAGAAATAAAAAAGAAAGAAGAAGGTGCAAAAAAAAGAAAAGAAAAAAACAGAAAGAGGGAGATGAAAGCAAAAAAAGAATATAAAGCGCTGTTGGAGGAGTTGAAATCAGCAACCTCAACAACTGTTACTAGGTAGAAAAGGAGTTGAAATAGGAGAGCAATGAGACTGACATAAGAGGGGGAACAAACTTAGGAAGTTACCTGATTAGACAGAAGGAGATGCAAAATAAAAAAAGAAAGAAAAAAAGAAAGAAAGAAGGTGAAGCAAGCAAAGAAAGAAGATAAAGAGCTGTTGGAGGAGATGAAATCAGCAACTTCAAGAACTGTTACAAGGGAGAAAAGGAGATTATGTAGAAGAGGACTGAGGCTGACACAATTCTGAACAACTGCCCAATCTAGGACATGCCCCAGATCCTTGACGTGCAGAAGCTGACCAACACAAGGTGACCCCCTTTCTTTTCTTTTATTCTTCTTTTTTTTTTGTTGGTTGGTGTTTTTAGTATTCTTCCACACTAAACTCCAACTTGCAAGTACGGCCTTAGTATGAGGAGGGGTTGCTCATTTGTGTCTTGCGTTTGTTTGTATTTTTATGTATTTATTTTAGTAGCAAGTCAAACATGACCTAGTCTACCTACATGATACCCTACCTACAAAGATGATTAATTCGTGCTTTTGTTTGATGAGTTCAGTTTTTAACTACATGACTCCAGTTAAGTGATTTAAGACCGATGGAATATTGAGTTTAAGTTGGATAAAAGCCACATTATGTGAGATTTGAGCTTTGTTGTAAAACACTCTCTACTTTATTCCGAGTTACTTTATTTTGCATTTAATCTTCATATGGTATGGTCAATGTGCAATAGGGATAGAGGGCAACTAGGATAACCATGTTTGAGCCTTGTTTCCATTCAATATATACCCAACACATGTTATCCAAGCTAGCCATATTCTTGCCAATTCCCTTTTCTCAGCTCTCTAACAATCTCTGCTCTTGAGGTAGCACTACAACTCCATCGTTTTGGAATCACAGTTTTCTTAGTGTGAAAAGCAATGGCTCGTTGAACACGATAATCCCTAATTTGAATGTTTTTTATGTTTAGAGATTAAGTTCGAATTATGTGAATTTTCTCCTTTTCCTGTATATTGAATTTAATCCTAAGATATACAATTCCGTTTGATTCTGATTATTGCTTGCTTTCCTGGCATTATTTATTTGAAATATTGAGCTCAATTGCTAAATGCTTATATTTTTTTCAAAATAACCATGGGGGTGGTCAAATGGTGTTGAGAATTTGTTGTAATATGACTAAGATGTCAGTGGCCATGCTGCCTCACATGCTAAAATCAGTAAATGGATATGCTATTTCTTTTCATGCTTGGTGAATACTAAAATAATATGAAGATGCGCGCTTTTGCATGTGAATATAATACAGTGTCTTTCTGCACATAAATATGAAAGACTTATGGTGCTATGTTGAGCTGTTATGTTATGTCAGAGACGTAGTCTTAACGAAAGCCCTTCTCCATCTGCAGAGAATAAAAGGCATGGGATATAGCTCATCGGCTATTACTTATGACAACATCATGGTCCTGTAGCCGAAATGAAAAGCTGGAAAGCTGGTCAACTCGAGAATATCCCTAGATTCTCATTCTCCCAGAAATGAAGAAAAATGGTGTAGCCGAAAATAGATGAAATGATGAGGTTATTATCACTTGACTTCACTATATGCACATCTAGGGCAAAAAAGATTAAATGATTAGGTTGTGTGCTTTACAGAAATTTCTCCGGTTAAGCTTGGACAGCTCGAAGAAGCCAAGGCTGTGCTAGATGCCTAGACTTCTACTTGCCACACATACGACGTCAGAGTGCGGAACATACTCCTGATTGGCTACAATCCGAAGGGTCTCCCCGATAAATCCGATGCACTGCTTTGGGATTTAATAAAAAGGGAAGAAATACCGACCTCCCTTCAGAAGGTACGCCTACTGTTCTCTTTAAAATCTATACCGCTCTTCATTTAATTCAAAATATGGTGATCGGACGCAGATAATTAAGTTCTGATTTTCATCAGGGCCGTCGAATATCCACGCTTTCTTCTCCTCCTCCATTGTCCAGTCCTTTCGATAAGTGCTATGGAGCACTCTAATAGCCGCATGACACGATTCTTGAGAACCAGATTCTAAAAAAGGTGTGTTTTTTGCATTCCAAATAGTACTTCTTATATCATTGCTTCCGTACCTATTTAGCCGTTAACTGGAGCTGACTTGTACTAGTTTCCGATTTGTAGAGTTGTGAATCAGTTGCTCATGCTAAGAGATTGAAGGAGGATTCAATGCTTTTGCTGAGATTGTTATCATACTGGTCATTTGGATTCTTTATGGTTTATGAACTAGGTGCTGGTTGCATTACCTGAGATTAGGTAGTTATCTAAACCAAATTAGAGCTTTAATCTATTTTCTTACCCGTGAGCTTTTGTCTACATTATGTTGGAATGCAACTTTTCCTTTGTTTGATTTCATTGCAATTGTTCTGCTCGGCACTAAAGAATTTGGCTGGGTTAATTAAAGCTCTGTATTTTCTATGCACTGCATCAAGTAGTATAGTGGGGCACATGAAAAAAAGAGTTGGGCTCATGAACGATCAGAATGTTGCATTTTTATCTTGCCTTAATGTTTAGCAATTTTAGTTTAAAATTGTATTTTTCTCTCAACTACTCACTGATTGTGATGACATGATTTTTAGAATCTTCCTGGTTGGTGTTTGCGAGATGTTGAGCTCTGGGAAAATAAATCAAACTCAGGGGAGAAAGAATTGGATATGCTATCGGTAGGATGTGTTAGTTCATTTGATTTTCCACCTCTTCACTGCTTTTGTTGCATTCTACAAGAACTTTGCACTTACTGCATTATCACTACAGGTAGTGACAGTTCCCACTCAAGACCTACCAACCAATCCTCAGATACTTGACTAAGTAGATGATCTTACACAACTAAGTTATTTGAACGAGCCTTCAGTTCTTCACAATCTTCAGACTAGATATTTACAAGATAATTTATATGTAATTCTCTATTTTTGAGAACCTTTTCATTTTGTTTGTTTATACTGATTGCCTCTGTTCTTAAATCATTTTCTTGTCTTTGTTTTGCATAGAGAATGGCAGGCCCTGTACTTTTGTCAATCAATACATTTAATAATGTCTAGCTATATGGGGATGATAAAGAAAGAAACTTTTGGACACTCCTCATGCTTATGCTGTTGCTGATGCAGCATGCAATGCAATGATAGCAGGTGGTATATAATACCTTAAATACCCGGAGAAATGCTTACCTTGTTAGCATATTGGTTCAGCAAGTTGCTAATTTTCTTTTTTCGTTTTGCTAATTTTTTATATTTGCAGATGAAGAAGTTGACTAATAAGAAAGAAGGAGGTGCAAAAAAAAAAGAAAAGAAAAAAAGAAAAGAGAAAAGAAAAGAGAAAAAAAGAAAAAATGAAAGAAAGAAGGTGCAAAAAAAAAGAGAAGAAAAAAAAAGAAAGAAGACGAAAGCAAAAACAAAGAAGATAAAACGCTGTTGGAGGAGATTAAATCAGCAACCTCAAGGTCTGTTACAAGGGAGAAAAGGAGTTGAAATAGGAGAGGAATGAGGCTGACATAGGAGGGGGAACAAAATTAGGAAGTTGCCTGATTATACTGAAGGAGATGCAAAATAAAAGAAAAAAAGAAAGAAGGTGAAGCAAGCAAAGAAAGATGATAAAGAGCTGTTGGTGGATATTAAATCAGCTACTTCAAGAACCCTTACAAGGGAGAAAATGAGTTTATGTAGGAGAGGGCTGAGGCTGAGCAGCATGCAAGGGAAGAAGAGACCCAATCTAGGACATGCCCCAGATCCCATGACGTGCAGAAGCTTACCAAAACAAGGTGACCCCCTTTTCTTTTATTCTTTTTTTTTGTTGGTCAGTGTTTTTAGTCTTTTTGCACACTAAAGTCCAACTTGCAAGTACGGCCTTAGTGGGAGGAGGTGTTGCTCATTTGTGTCTTGCTTTTGTTTGTATTTTTCTGTATTTGTTTCAGTAGCATGTCGAACATGACCTAGTGTACCTACATGATTCCCTACCTTCTAGGATGATTAATTCGTGCTTTTGTTTGATGAGTTCAGTTTTTACTACATACATGACTCCAGTTAAGTGATTTAAGAATGATGGAATATTGAGTTTGAGTTTGATAAAAGCCACATTATGTGAGATTTGAGCTTGTTGTAAAACACTCTCTACATTATTCCGAGTTACTTTATTTTGCATGTAATCTTCACATGGTATGTTCAATATGGAATAGGGATAGAGGGCAAATAGGCTAACCATGTTTGAGCCTTGTTTCCATTCAATATATACCCAACACATGTTATCCTAGCTAGCCATATTCTTGCCAAGTCTCTTTTCTCAAGCTCTCTAACAATCTCTGCCCTTGAGGTAGCACTACAACTCCATCGTTTTGGAATCACTGTTTTCTTAGTGTGAAAAGCAATGGCTCGTTGAACACGATAATCCCTAATTTGAATGATTTTTATGTTTAGATATTCAGTTCGAACTATGTGAATTTTCTCATGTATATTGAATTTAATCCTAAGATATACAATTCCGTTTGATTCTGATTATTGATTTCCAGTCGTTATGTATTTGATATATTGAGCTCAATTGCTAAATGCACATATTTTTTTCAAAATAACCATGCGTAATGGACAAATGGTGTTGAGAATTTTGCTGTAATATGACTAAGATGTCAGTGGCCTTGCTGCCTAACATGCTAAAATCAGTAAATGGGTTTGCTATTTCTAATAATGCTAGGTGAATACTAAAATAATATGAAGATGCGCGCTTTTGCATGTGAATATAATACACAGTCTTTCTGCACATAAATATGTAAGGTTGATGGTGCTATGTTGAGCTGTTATGTTATGTCAGAGAAGTAGTCTTAACAAAAGCCCTTCTCCATCTGCAGAGAATAAAAGGCATGGGATATGGGCTTATCAGCTATTACTTATGACAACATCATGGTCCTGTACAGGAAAGCAGGTCAATTCGAGAAAATCCCTGAGACTCTCATTGTAGAAGAATGGTGTCGACGAAAATAGATGAAATGATGAGGTTATTATCACTTGATCTCACTTTATGCACATCTAGGGAAAAAAAGATGAAATGATAAGGTTGTGGGCTTTACAGAAGCCAAGGCTGTGCTAGATGACTAGACTTCTACTTTCCACACATACGACAACAGAGTGCCGAACATACTCCTGATTGGCTACTATCAGAAGGGTCTCTCCGATAAATCTGATGCATTGCTTTGGGATATTATAAATAGGGAAGAAATACCGACTTCCCTTCAGAAGGTACGCCTACTGATCTCTTTAAAATCTATACCTTCATTTAATTCAAAATATGGTGATTGAACGCAGATAATTAAGTTCTGATTTTCATCATGGCCGTCGACTATCCACGCTTTCTTCTCCTCCTCCGATGTCCAGTCCTTTCGATAAGTGCTTATGGAGCACTCTAATAGCCGCATGACACGATTCTTGAGAACCAGATGCTAAAAAAGGTGTGTTTTTTGCATTCCAAATAGTACTTCTTATATCATTGCTTCCGTACCTATTTAGCCGTTAACTGGAGCTGACTTGTACTGGTTTCGATTTGTAGAGTTGTGAAGCAGTTGATCATGCTACGAGATTGAAGGAGGATTCAATGCTTTTGCTGAGAGTGTTATCATACTGGTCATTTGGATACTTTATGGTTAATGAACTAGGTGCTGGTTGCATTACCTGAGATTAGGTAGTTATCTAAACCAAATTAGAGTTTAATCTATTTTCTTACCCGTGAGCTTTTGTCTACATTATGTTGGAATGCAACTTTTCCTTTGTTTGATTTCATTGCAATTGTTCTGCTCGGCACTAAAGCATTTGGCTGGGTTAGTTAAAGATCTGTATTTTCTATGCACTGCATCAAGTAGTATAGTGGGGCACATGAAAAAAAAGAGTTGGGCTCATGAACAATCAGAATGTTGCATTTTTATCTTGCCTTAATGTTTAGCAATTTAAGTTTACAAATTGTATTTTTCTCTCAACTACTCACTGATTGTGATGACATGATTTTTAGAATCTTCCAGGTGGTGTTTGCGAGATGATGAGCTCTGGGAATCTGGGAAAATAAAATCAAACTCAGGGGAGAAAAGAATTGGTTCTGCTATCGGTAGGATGTGTTAGTTCATTTGATTTTCCACCTCTTCACTGCTTTGTTGCATTCTACAAGAACTTTTGCACTTACTTCATTATCACTACAGGTAGTGACAGTTCCCACTCTAGACCTACCAACCAATCCTCAGATACTTGACTAAGTAGATGATCTTACACAACTAAGTTATTTGAACGAGCCTCAGTTCTTCACAATCTTCAGACTAGATATTTACAAGATAATTTATATGTAATTCTCTGTTTTGAGAACCTCTTCATTTTGATTGTTTATACTGATGATTGCCTCTGTTCTTAAATCATTTTTTGTCTTTGTTTTGCATAGAGAATGGCAAGCCCTGTACTTTTGTCAATCAATCAATTTAACAATGTCTAGCTATATGGGGATGATAAAGAAGAAACTTTTGGACACTCCTCATGCTTATGCTGTTGCTGATGCAGCATGCAATGCAATGATAGCAGGTGGTATATAATACCTTAAATACCCGGAGAAATGATTACCTTTTTAGCATATTGGTTCAGCAAGTTGCTAATTTTCTCTTTTCGTTTTGCTAATTTGATATTTGCAGATGAAGAAGTTGACTAATAAGAAAGAAGGAGGTGCAAAAAAAAGAAAAGAAAAAAAGAAAAAAAGAGAAAAAGAAAAGAGAAAAAAAAAAGAAAGAAGGGGCAAAAAAAAGAGAAGAAAAAAAAAAAGAAGAAGACGCAAGCAAAAAAAAAGAAGATAAAGCGCTGTGGAGGAGATTAAATCAGCAATCAAAATCTGTTACAGGGAGAAAAGGAGTTGAAATAGGAGGGGAATGAGGCTGACATAGGAGGGGAACAAAATTAGGAAATTGCCTGATTATACTGAAGGAGATGCAAAAAAAAAAGAAAAAAAAAAAGAAGGTGAAGCAAGCAAAGAAAGATGATAAAGAGCTGTTGGTGGAGATGAAATCAGCAACTTCAAGAACCCTTACAAGGGAGAAAATGAGTTTATGTAGGAGAGGGCTGAGGCTGAGCAGTATGCAAGGGGAAGAAGAGACAACTGCCCAATCTAGGACATGCCCCAGATCCCATGACGTGCAGATGCTTACCAAAACAAGGTGACCCCCTTTCTTTTCTTTATTCTTATTTTTTTTGTGGTCAGTGTTTTAGTCTTTTTGCACACTAAAGGCACAACTTAGGAGGGTTGCTCATTTGTGTCTTGCTTTTGTTTGTATTTTTCTGTATTTGTTTCAGTAGCATGTCGACATGACCTAGTGTACCTACATGATTCCTACCTTCTAGGATGATTAATACGTGCTTTTGTTTGATGAGTTCAGTTTTTACTACATGACTCCAGTTAAGTGATTTAAGAATGATGGAATATTGAGTTTGAGTTTGATAAAAAGCCACATTATGTGAGATTTGAGCTTTGTTGTAAAACACTCTCTACATTATTCCGAGTTACTTTATTTTGCCTGTAATCTTCATATGGTGTGTTCAATATGGAATAGGGATAGAGGGCAAATAGGATAACCATGTTTGAGCCTTGTTTCCATTCAATATATACCCAACACATGGTATCCTAGCTAGCTATATTCTTGCCAAGTCTCTTTTCTCAAGCTCTCTAACAATCTCTGCCCTTGAGGTAGCACTACAATCCATCGTTTTGGAATCACTGTTTTCTTAGTGTGAAAAGCAATGGCTCGTTGAACACGATAATCCCTATTTGAATGATTTATGTTTTTAGATATTCAGTTCGAACTATGTGAATTTTCTCATGTATATTGAATTTAATCCTAAGATATACAATTCCGTTTGATTCTGATTATTGCTTTCCAGTCGTTTTTATTATTGATATATTGAGCTCAATTGCTAAAATGCACATATTATTTTCAAAATAACCATGCGGTATGGACAAATGGTGTTGAGAATTTGCTGTAATATGACTAAGATGTCAGTGGCCTTGCTGCCTAACATGCTAAAATCAGTAAATGGTATGCTATTTCTAATAATGCTAGGTGAATACTAATAATAATATGAAGATGCGATCTTTTGCATGTGAATATAATACACAGTCTTTCTGCACATAAATATGTAAGGTTGATGGTTCTATGTTGAGCTGTTATGTTATGTCAGAGAAGTAGTCTTAACGACAAGCCCTTCTCCATCTGCAGAGAATAAAAGGCATGGGATATGGCTCATCAGCTATTACTTATGACAACATCATGGTCCTGTTACAGGAAAGCAGGTAAATTCGGGAAATCCCTGAGAACTCATTGTAGAAGAATGGTGTTGCGAAATAGATGAAATGATGAGGTTATTATCACTTGACTTCACTATATGCACATCTAGGGCAAAAAAGATTAAATGATAAGTTGTGGTGCTTTACAGAAATTTTCTCCGGTTAAGCTTGGACAGCTCGAAGAAGCCAAGGCTGTGCTAGATGACTAGACTTCTACTTGCCACACATACGACGTCAGAGTGCGGAACATACTCCTGATTGGCTTCAATCCGAAGGGTCTCCCCGATAAATCCGATGCACTGCTTTGGGATTTAATAAAAAGAAGAAATACCGACCTCCCTTCAAAAGGTACTCCTACGTTCTCTTTAAAATCTATACCGCTCTTCATTTAATTCAAAATATGGTGATTGGACGCAGATAAATTAAGTTCTGATTTTCATCAGGGCCGTCGAATATCCACGCTTTCTTCTACTCCTCCGATTCCAAGTCCTTCGATAAAGGGGCTTATGGGAGCACTCATAGCGATGACCGATTCTTGAAAAAGCCGATTCTAAAAAAGGTGGTTTTTTGCATTCCACATAAAATATTGGTTAACAAAAGAAAACCGAGCTTCGAACAGCGAAGCTCGGCGGAATCAGTGTAAATAGCAACGGGAATGTAAATTGTTTCTTCGCCCTTTGAACTAGGACGGTGTTACAACCTCGAACCACTCTCGGAAAGCTAAAACATGAACCCCAGCCAAGTGCTAACTGAAATCTCTCGCGAATTTGGAGTCAAGTGTGTGGAAAGGTGAATCGAGCAAGGGCTGTGAGTGAGGCCTCCACCCGAGAAGGTCCCTCCAGCCTGCATGCTTCTCCCTTTTATAGATGCGGACATAGCCTTCTAGAGTTTTCGTAGAAATCCCTATTCTACCCTTCAACTCCGAGGCTTCCTCCGTCTAGCAATTTTCTTCCAATTGTTCACCCTTTCGCCAGTTTCCTAGGACCATGCAAGCGTCCTCTTCTTTCCTGGATCTGGCGAAAAACTTCACATACCTGACTTAATTCAATGCGTTAGACCCAGTAATTTCATGAAATGAACCCTGAGACCGATGCATGAAATTAGCCTTATCAAACTGCTCACACTTAAACATGCTTGTCCTCAAGTATGAAAGACAAGAAAATAGGAATAAGGCGAATTTCAATGCATGGTTACCAAGTAAAAAAAATGAAAACAAAACAAACTCCTAGACCTAAGCAACTACGGACTTAGAAAAGAAAAATAACACAAAGAACAGAAACACAACAAAACAAACAAGCATGAACTAGTTTCGAATTTTTAAGCTACTATCCCCACAAGTTTAAGTTCAATCTGATCGATTACAGTCTTCAAATCTTCCCCCTTCCTTCGTCTGCCTAAACGGTCTGTCAGTAGTCAAGATAGCCTATTGATTTCCCATCTGTTAGGTTCGCTCGATCACTCATTCCTCACCAGGGATGTTAGGATAAAAAACGCTCCAAAGTTAGAGTTATACCACTGATGCGTCGGGTTATGAGAGTTTTCTCCTATTCTTCCTCCTTTCCTATGAATTTCCCTAGGCCAGGCTACGATTTTTTTTTCTCTCCTCATTTTCTGTATTACAACCACTTTCCCCTGGACTTCGTCCAGCTTATTCCTCCTATTTTTTTTTCTTTCCCTGGACTTCGTCCAGCTATACCTCCGGTTCTGGACTTCGTCCAGCTTATTCCTCCTTAACCCATTTTTTTTCTCCTTCATACTCTACTCCCTAAGCATCAAGTGATAGCCCATTGTTTCATGTTAGCTCTAAAAGTGTTTAGGCTTATAACTCTCTTATAGTAGGGCTGTACAGCTAGGTTATCTAAGGCGTTTTCATCGTCCTAACTTCATTCGATCGCATTCGGCTTATTAAGAAGAAAGTGTCAAAGTTGATCTGGTTCTCTCTTCAATCACTCTTACTAAGGGGATCTTGCCTTATTATCTAGCTAGCTCATGCGAAGCACACATCCTAAGACACAAAAACGATACTTACTCCCCCCCTCCCGCTTCACTCAAGCTTGTCCCCAAGCCATCGTAGTAGAGAAGGGGGGGAAAAGGGAAGTACTAACAGCAGACTGATAAAGCAAACAACAACAAACACAAATACAGAGCAAAACTTCTCACACTTAGACCGAGCATCGGGCTAAGTGGGAGAAGGCGCAACAAACAAACTAAGGCATGCAAAAAAAAAACAAAACACCCCCTTCTCACACTTAGACCAAAAGTTGGGCTAAGTGTAAGAAAGGCAACACATATGTACAATTACAGAGCATGCTGGCATATAAGAACACAAACAAAATGGAAAATAAAATAAAAAAATAAGGGTTACTTGGCTCCGTGGGGGGTTCAATTCGGGGTCTGGCCCCCGCGAGGGCCAGACTTTGGTGGCGCTGTCTGGTGGGGTCACCTTAGCTCTTCTGGCTGGCAACTCCGGCTTCTCTTGTCGTTCTTCTGTCGGGCGGGGTAGGGTTGTCTTCAATATCACGGGCCGAGAGGGAGATGGAGTAGTCTGGGGCCTCGGGGCATGCGGTGGCTTCTGCGCAGTCAGACTTCCTTGACCTGGCGTTGTAGAATCGCCGCTAGGCTTCGGAAGTTCCTTCGGTGTCTCTGGGAACCTTGCTCTAAGCCACTTTGTCATTGCCATCATCAACTCAACACCTTCCGTCATCTTTTCAGTACATCTGGTCGATGTCGCCACAAGATCAGACATGCGCCCCTTGAGGGTCACCATTTCCTCCCTAACCTTCCGAACTTCTACTCTTATTTCTTCCATCTCCGTTCGTACTCCGGCGACTTCCTTCCTCACTTTCTCAGCCTCACTACTATCCTTCCTTTACCCCGCAGGGACACAATTTCATTCCGAACCATCTTCATTTCTGACCTCATCCAACCAACTCCTTTCGCACTTCCTCTACTTCTATCCTGGCTCCTGCTTCCAAACCAGTAGTAGTATTCTTCACTTCCACCACATCGGATTCCTGTTTCACCTGAGTCTCTGACTGCCCAACCTCGTAAAAGCATACTTCCCTTCCGCGTGCGATCAGCAACCCTTTATTGAAAAAATAATCCATGTTAAAAACCTCAGGGGGCGAACATGTCTTTACCTCTCGGCATGCCTTATGGATCTTCATGATCACATTCCTCTGCAGATAAGCTCCGAGCAAGTGGCACGTGTATAGGTGCGGGAAGGATTTGCAGTCACTTGATGGCAGGCTTGGGCTATCCAGTAGCCCAAGTGAACTCTTACCCCGTAGCCATGCACCATGTGAAGTACAGATCGGCGGTAGTCAGAGCGTTGTTGGCTGTGCCCATTAAATTGTAACTAATAAAAGTCTGGGCAAACCTCAGGACCCTATTTTCGATGTGGTGTGCCTTCGAAAAGCTTGTTTAAAACTGACCCACCCTCGGGTGAGTCAAGAACTCCCATGCGCTTTGCGCTTTGTCCCGGCGTCATTTTCGGGGGACCAATCATCCTCTCGCTCCACAGGCCTCATCGTCCTCCGTTCGCGTCTGCAAACCCATCCGCAAGGTCATTCCCGGATGCTCATCGTATGTTCCTCACTGAAAAGTCTGAAATTAATGGAGTCGGCATCCAAATCGGTAGTGGACTTAAATCGGAAGGTGGAAAAGAATTTCTCGGGCCAGGCAATCGGAACCTCGGTTAGTTACTGTGCTTGAGCAACCAATCGAAGCCTATTGCGTCGATATAAGTCCGGAATTCATCGTTGCCAAGCAATCGTTTTGAGCTCCGATGAGCTATACATCTTTCCGGACTTAGCGACCTTCCCCCTCAGTACTCTTCTCCTTATAAATGGCCGTGCGCTTTGGGTCGTCAAACGTCCTCATCTTCATCTAGCAAGCTGTTTGTTATCCACACTTCGGTTGGCTCAAAGTTGAATCCTCTCCTTGTTCCTCTTCCGAGTCGCTGGACCTCAGAAGGGCTCTCGGTTTCTACGGCATTATGGCCACCTTAGCTGCCGGCGGAAGCGCGGATTCAGTAGAGTTCCCTCTCGCCTTCTTGGTCGAGGAAGGAGCAATTTGTTTCCCCTTCCTTTTCTTCTCAGCCGCTTGGCGACGTTTCTCCTCATCACTCTCCCCCCCTGCCAGGTCTGGGAGAGTTCACCTGTTCAGAGGCTGCGGTCTCTTGGACCCAGCAATTCTTCCTCCGTCGGCTCCAAGTTTCATCCAATCTCATCAATGAGGCTCCGGCGAGCCTGCCTCCTAGCATCTCTGGGGTTTTGACCGGCGAGTCGGTCTCCTCTGGGATCTCGGTCAGATCCACAATCAACTTCACCCCGGCGTCAGCGGGTTCCTGGCTAATTTCAGAATCGAGGGCTTCTCCCTCCTTGGACAACAATGGGGTTGCCCCCGATGATGTAAACAGGGGTCTCTACCCCCCTAAAATCCTTCTCCGACGTGGGCCTCAGTACCCACGGTTTCTCAGGGGTATCCCCCCTCCACATTTTGTTCAGAATTTAGGGCCTCGTCGCCCCACCTTCACCAACTATAGGGGCTTCCCCCCCCACAGATTCTTCCAAAACAGGGGTTCCCCCCTCAGTTGCAGAGTAGTCTAATCTTGGTTCGCACATAGCCAACAATTCCAACCCTGTGACCAAATCTGAGTCGTCTTCACGATTCCCTGCGGTGGTTGGTTCCGGGCTAGGGGTCGTGGATTCTTGAATGTCCTCCGGTTGTGTGGTGGTCTCCGGAGGCAACTGTCTCCTCTGGTACGGCAGTGGGTTCCGGAATGGCGATGGCTTCTTGAACGGTTTCGGGTTCGGCGAGGGTTCTGGAGACGGTCTCCGGTTCTGTGGTACACTAGAAGACGGAGCAGCTTGTACGGATTTACCCATTGCGGTTGCAAACATGGCGAAATGCCTCCATCGCCTTCTCCGCACCCCAAATTTCTGGAATAGCTCGGCCATAAACGCCGCCCGCCCCAGAGTCGGCGGACCCTGAGGTGCTTCCGGTTCCTTGTTGTTTTCCATGGATGTTGTTTTGAGGGAATTTTTGTAAAGAATTTGGGGCGGAATTAGCAAATATAGGGTTAGAGAGAGTAAAATGGGAGAGGAAATTGGGGATTTTTGTGTTTGTGAATATTGGAGAGAGAATAGGTAACGAGAAATAAAAAGGCAAAACGATTATAGTGTAGGCATGAGAGAGGACGTTTTGGCAGGTGGTTTGCATGTGATGACGCTTGCGACCGTACGCCTCCCATAAAGTGCCTTTTGAAATCCGAACCGGTGCTAACTCCCCCCAAAAATTTTTACTCCACAACTCCTTACCCTTGTGAATTCCTTCTGCAAAATCACACTTAGAGAAAAACATTAAACTAAAAATTGAAACGCCAGACTCCCCGGGTCTAGGGTATGACAGTATCAAAAACATTCCTTAAGGAGTCTGGTATTTCGAAAATATTTTTGGAAGATTATTTTTTCTGATTTGTTTGGGTTTTTCTTGATTTAAAGAAGGCAATTGAATATTTACAATTTATGTTCAAGTGTTCTCAAGATTCCCTAGGTCAGGTCATGCTAAAACTTCTTGGATGCTGGACCTAGGAAATTTCTAAGAACACTCACTTCCCAGATCTATTAGGCGATATCATGGAGTGCGCGTAGTGGCATTTCGTCCACTACACACATCTCCGAGCTATCCCTAAATACCTTTACCCTATGACCGTTAACAAGAAAAGGAGTAGAGTTTGAAGAACTTCCCTGGATTTCTACAGCTCCATTTGCACGCAGACTCACAACAGTGTATGGCCCAATCCATTTGGACTTTAACTTACCAGGCATTAGCTTGAGCCGGGATTGGAATAGAAGAACCTTCTGCCCGACTTGCAATTCCTTGACCCGGAGGTTCTTGTCATGCCAGAGTCTCGTTTTCTCTTTGTACCACATCGCCGATTCATATGACTCCAGCCTTAGCTCCTCCAACTCCTGCAGCTGCAATTTCCTCTCTTCCTCGCAGGATTCGGGTCTCATGTTTATCTCCTTGACCGCCCAATATGCTCGGTGTTCTACTCCCACGGGCAAGTGACACATTTTGCCGAACACAAGCCTATATGGTGACATCCCAATAGGCGTCTTGTATGCCGTCCGGTAAGCCCATAGTGCGTCTCCAAGCCTCTTACTCCAGTCTTTCCTGGACGGATTAACCGTCTTTTCCAGTATCGCCTTTATTTCTCTGTTGGATATTTCCGCCTGGCCGTTGGATTGAGGATGATAAGGTGTAGACAGTCTGTGGTGGACACCATATTTTCTCATCAGAGCTTCAATAGTCCGGTTGCGGAAGTGCGTCCCATTGTCAGATATTATAGCTCTGGGCACTCCGTACCTGTTGAAAATGTTAGCTCTAAGAAACTTTGCTACCTCCTTAGCTTCACACGAGGTGGTTGCTTTTGCCTCTATCCACTTTGACACATAATCCACTGCCACAAGTATGTAAGTGTTCCCGTATGAAGATGGAAATGGACCCATGAAGTCCATCCCCCAAACATCGAAGATCTCACACACAATCACTGGAACTTGCGGCATCTCATCCCTCCTGGATATTCCCCCGGTCTGTTGACACCTCTCACAATTCTGACAAAACTCGAACGCATCCCTATGCAATGTAGGCCAGTAAAAACCACTGTCTAACACCTTCCTTGCGGTCTTCCTAGGTCCAAAGTGACCTCCACAAGCTAGGGCATGGCAATGATTCAGCACATCCCTCTGTTCCCACTCCGGGATACACCTCCGGATTACTTGGTCGGCTCCCATTCGCCACAAATACGGGTCATCCCAGAAATAGTACTTGGCCTCGCTCTTTAATTTCATCTTCTGGGCCCGGGAGATTACTTGCGAACTGGGCACTTCTCCAGTGACTAAGTAATTCGCCAGGTCTGCGAACCATGGCTCAACGTTTTGATGGCATTTCCCTTTTTCGACATCCCCTGGACCTGTTAACTCCATAACCTCCTCCCAGCTGATAGGTCGAGGAATTTTTTTCACGTAGTACAAATGTTCCTCAGGGAATGCGTCCGGTATTGCTTCCTCGGTCTCCCCTTGAAATATCCTGCTCAGATGATCGACTACTTTATTTTCAGTTCCCTTTTTATCTCTAACTTCCCAATCGAATTCTTGCAAAAGCAACACCCAACGGATTAATCTCGGCTTGGATTCTTTCTTCGCCAGTAAGTACTTTATTGCAGCGTGATCAGTGAAGACTATCACCCTCGACCCAAGCAAATATGGTCGGAATTTTTCAAAAGAGTACACGACTGCCAACATTTCCTTCTCCGTGGTGTCATAGTTTTTCTGGGCCTGGTTGAGCGTTTTTGATGCATAGAAAATTACGTAACTTTTTCCGTCAACTCTTTGACCTAGCACCGCCCCTACTGCATAGTCACTCGCGTCGCACATTATTTCAAATGGCAAACTCCAATCGGGTGCTCGGATAATGGGAGCCGATACTAGTCTATCTTTCAGTAGTTGAAAAGCCTTTATGCACTCCTCATTGAAAACAAACTCAACATCATTGTGCAGCAAATGAGTGAGTGGCTGAGCAATCTTCGCAAAATCCTTTATGAATCTTCTATAAAATCCTGCGTGCCCTAGGAATCCTCTTACCTCCTTCTGGTTCGTTGGGTAAGGCAGTTTTGATATCACCTCAATCTTTGCCTGGTCTACCTGTATACCTTTTTCCGAGACTACGTGCCCTAGGACAATTCCCTCAGGGACCATAAAGTGGCATTTCTCGAAGTTCAAAACCAAATGTTTTTCCTGGCACCTTCTCAATACTCTATCCAAACTAGCCAAACATGAGTCAAATGAATTCCCGTACACAGTGAAGTCGTCCATAAAAATCTCGATGCAGTCCTCCAAAAGATCCGAGAAGATACTCATCATACACCGCTGAAAAGTGCCTGGCGCATTGCACAGGCCAAACGACATCCTCCTGTAAGCATACGTGCCGAAAGGACACGTGAAAGTTGTCTTCTCCTGGTCCTCGGGATCCACATAGATTTGAAAATACCCACTATACCCGTCTAGGAAACAGAAATATTGCTTGCCCGCCAGCCTTTCCAGCATCTGGTCAATGAAAGGTAGAGGGAAATGGTCTTTCTTGGTCGCTTCATTTAACTTCCTATAATCGATGCACATCCTCCACCCAGTGACTAGTCTGGTGGGCACCAATTCATTCTTGTCGTTCTTGACCACCTGTATTCCTGACTTCTTGGGTACCATATGGACTGGACTCACTCATTCACTGTCTGGTATGGAATAAATGATTCCTAGGGAGAGTAGTTTCAATACTTCCTTCAGCACTTCCTCCCTCATGTTAGGATTCAATTTGCGTTGAGGATCTCTGCAGGCTTTTGCTCCTTCCTCCGAACGGATGTGATGCATGCACAAATCTGGACTAATTCCTACCAGGTCAGAGAGTGTCCACCCAATAGCCTTCTTGTTTCTTCGGATTACCTTCAGCAGTTCCTCTTCTTGTCCTTCGGTCAAGCTGCTGTTGATAATAACAGGGAAAGTTTCGTTCTCCTCTATATAAGCATACTTTAGGCCTGGTGGAAGTGTTTTCAGCTCTTTCTTGGGAACATCTTTTTCCTGGGGCAAGGGATTTTTCTCTGTTTCTTCCGTAGTCATTCCCTTCCTCGACCCAGCAGAACCTTCCACACTCGCCACATACGGTGTCTTTCTTGACCTAACTGGTTCCGGATTTGCACAGAATTCCAGAATTGCTTCAGCTAACTCCTCATCAGATAACTCACTTGTGTTCATTGCTTGACACCAACTGGCTACCTCTCTATCAATGGCATGACTCATCTCGGAGTTCTCAATCTGTTCCTGCATTAATTCCGTCTCAAGGTATTCCTGGACCAAAGGGTTAATAACATCTATAGCCTGCAGGTTTTCAACGTCAAGAGGTTCTTCATTGCCTCATCTATACTGAATGTATATTTCTCCCCATTATAATCAAGGCAAATTGTTCCATCAAAAACATCAATGATAGTTTTAGCGGTACGTAGGAAAGGTCTCCCTAAAAGTACTCCGCCCGACTCAGCAGACTCATTATCACTCATCTTAATCACATGGAAATCAGCAGGGTACAAGAAGTCATGTACCCTGACTATCACATTCTCAAGCACCCTTTCAGGACAGATGCATGACCTATCCGCCAATTGAATCACAACTTTCGTATCTACCATGCCTACCCCAACTAACTTCTTGTATATGGAAAGTGGTAACACGTTTATCGACGCACCTAAATCACACATAGCATGCTCGATTTTCACGTCACCAATAGAGATGGGTAAGGTGAACATACCTGGGTCATTGCATTTTGAAGGCATCTTCCTCTTCTGAATTACTGCGGAGACATTCTCGCCTATCAGAATTTTCCCACTGGGCCTAGCCTTCCCAGCTATAAATTCCTTGATGAACTTGCTAAAGACTGGCATCTTCAGGGCCTGTAAAAATGGCAGATTGATTTCCAACTTCCCAAAAATGTCCATGAAGTCTACCGGTTCTTCCTTCTGTTTCTTGGCTTCCCCCCGGCTTGGAAAAGGTTTCAGTCGCTTCCCTGCTCCGGTAGAACTTTCAGCTGATAACTCTCCAGTTTCTTTTCCCACTGCCTCATCTTCCAACTCCGGCTCTGGGTCGAGGAAGAATGGTTCGGTCGGTCTAGGCAATTGTTTCTCCAAATCTTTTTCCTCAAGATCATCCTTGACCAAGGGACTTCCTCCCTCCAAGTGTCTGGGTCTGGGAGTTGTTTCCTCTTTCTTCTTGCCTTCCTTAGGATCTGTCCCCTCCTTTGTTCTCACCACCGGTCCCTCATATCCTTTCCCAGACCTCAAGGTAATCTGACTTATATTAGCTCTATCAGGTGGCCTTACTGAGGCCGGAATTTTTCCTTCGTTTCCCCGCATGTCACTCAAAGAAGTGGCTATTTGGGACAATTGCTTAGCCAGCATATCCATGGCTGCTTTCTGTTCTTGCTGAGCGTCTTGAAGCTTGTGCACTACGTCATTGTTCGATTGCAGGTTGTTTTGCATATGTTGCTGAGAACTGACGAGGTCGTGCACCATATCATCGATACTTTTTGGTGGTTTCGGGGGCTGACTGGGCCCTGGCCCTATACTCAGAGTTGGTCCACTCACTTGATTCTGACGAGCGTTTCCTTGACCGCCTGAAGAGTTATTGTATTGATTTCCTTGGCCCTGGTAATTATTCTGAAAATTCCTTTGGTGTGGTGGTACATAAGAGTTCCCCTGATTGCTCTGATTTCTGTTTCCCCAGTTTGGGTGGTCTCCTTGGTTACGATTGATCCAGTTGCCCTGCCCTTCTTGATTCCTTCCTGACCAGTTACCTTGTCTTTCAGGCTGAGGTGCAAACTGCTGACTTTGTTGTGGTGCCAGCTGATTCTGTTCATTGTCAGTCCATCTGAAATTTGGATGGTTTCTCCAAGGCGCATCTCTCTGTCTCCCTGGATTCCAGCTCCCATCGGGATTCCAACTTCCCATTGCATTGACCTGGGCCTGATAATCTCCTTCCTGGGTCCCGTAATATTGTTGCATTTGATTATCTCCTGGACCAGGAGATTTCTCCTTCCCTTGTGAAGCTAGTGGAATCGTCTTTTCAATCGCGTTCAAAAGAGCCTTCTCGAGCCTATCAATCCTTGCTTCGACTTTGTCATCTTCTTGTTCTCTCACAGCATGCACCGATCCTCTTTTCACTGCATTCCTAGGGTTATCGTACGCCTTCTTAGCGTCAATCAACTTCCCTAGGATCTCTCTTGCCTCACTTCTCCTTTTTCTTGTGAAATTTCCCCCACTCGAGGAGTTCATTAAGTCCTTTGACTCGGGAGTTGCTCCTTCGTAAAACAGAGAGTAGGTCTCTGCCTCTATCATTCGGTGATTCGGGCATGCATCCAACAACCCCTTAAATCTCGACCAATACTGACTCAACGATTCATCGTAATCTTGCTTACACTCTAGTATTTCTTTCTTAAGTGCATTCGTCTTGTTGGATGGGAAGAAATAATCTAAGAATTCTAACTTGAAGTCCCTCCACGTGCGGATAGAATCCGGAGGCAACCTCAATAGCCACGTATTAGCTTCCCCCTTCAAGGTAAACGGAATCGCTCGTAGGCGATAATCCTCCTCTGTTGCATCATTCGACCTCTTCTGAATACCACATAACTTACTGAATTCATTTAAGAACTCATACGGACACTCATTTCTACGCCCAGAGAACGTCGGCAAGATGCCGAGTACGTTTGTCTTGATCTCGATAGTCCTCTGGCGTGGATTCATCACTATAGCTTGAGCTGGTTCTCCATCTAAATGGGCAGTGAGAGAGCCGATTTCTGGATCTGGGTCTACCACCTGCGCCATGACTACTTCCTCTTCTTCCCCTGTTTCTGACTCTGTTTCTGATTCGGGTGGTGATTCTGGATCTTCGCGTCCTGATGACGTCCAAGATTCGTCGCTAGTAAATTCACTCGGAAACGGGCCTCCCGTGGTGAACCCTGATCTGGTGGTCACAGTCGAGACTGTATCCTTAACTCGCCAATCAAACTGGCCGTGTTTCCACCCAGAGGAGTTGCTCCAGTAGGTAGACCTTGAGCCTCTGCTCATAAACTGCAAACAAAAGAGAAAGAAAACAAATCAAAACTATTTACACCACAGACTCTGAACACTAACACTAAGCACGCCATCCATCCCCGGCAACGGCGCCATTTGAAGTAGAGTTGGGCCTGCCTCTCGACTCTAATGTCGAATGACTAGACTCAGGAGTAAGCAAGTGTGCACATATGAGAATTAATGCAAGGCTCGGTCCAGACACAACGCTCCTAAAATCCACTGGATCACTGGGTCCAGGAACTCAAGAGAACTACAGTGGTTTTGTCGTTGGACACACTCGACTCCCCTTCAAAAAAATAAATCCCTCAACCCGAATACTATGAATTAGTATAGGGAAGTGGGGTCGATCCCACAGAGATGGATTCGCAGGGTAGTGCTAAGAGACTATGGAAACAAACGGCTGCTGCCACGCAAAGGGGTTGAGATTTTAACTACCACTAGATCTAGGCAAGAAATGTAAACGCTAGACCTAGGACACAGAAAACTTACTGGAATCAGACATCAAATCCGAAAGACACAATCACTTCCTTGACTGAGTAAATAACTAACTGATTGAGACTAGGCAGAAAGAATAAAACAGCGGGGAACATGATTCCAAATATAGCAAGTACGGTAAAAAGCTGCAGATAACAGATCAGCTCCAGCTAGCTTCGCATGCAAAGTTCCTAACAGATTCAGAAACGCAAATGCAGAAAACAGAGCATACTCCCAGATTCGAACAGAATATAGAAATTGGGATGCCGGAAACTTGCTACGAATTGGAAATAAACCAGATCTATGTAAACTAGGCGGAATGAAATGAAAACACGTAAGCTAGGCATGAAATTTAAACACTCCTGCTCAGAATCACGTCGGACGCTTAATCCACTCCGGATCCAAGCAATCCAAACTCAACAATCAACTAAATCAACTCCATAACTCTGATTCTAACAGATCTGCTCCGATCACCGCCAAATTCAATCAATCAAGAACAAACTGCAAACAAATCACAAACTCCAGCAAAACCCAACCTCTGATTTATCCAAAAACAGAACCATTCTTCAGATCCAGACGAAAAATATCAGCAAATAATCAGAAACCAACTGCAAAAAAAATAAACAACTCCGACAATCCAACTCGAAATCAAGCGAACTCAACCAGCAAACCAGAAATGAACACAATAGACATAAGTGAAAGTAAAATCTGGAATAAAACAGGAAATATTGGTTAACAAAAGAAAACCGAGCTTCGAACAGCGAAGCTCGGCGGAATCAGTGTAAATAGCAACGGGAATGTAAATTGTTTCTTCGCCCTTGAACTAGGACGGTGTTACAACCCTCGAACCACTCTCGGAAAGCTAAAACGTGAACCCCAGCCAAGTGCTAACTGAAATCTCTCGCGAATTTGGAGTCAAGTGTGTGGAAAGGTGAATCGAGCAAGGGGCTGTTAGTGAGGCCTCCACCCCAGAAGGTCCCTCCAGCCTGCATGCTTCTCCCTTTTATAGATGCGGACATAGCCTTCTAGAGTTTTCGTAGAAATCCCTATTCTACCCTTCAACTCCGAGGCTTCCTCCGTCTAGCAATTTTCTTCCAATTGTTCACCCTTTCGCCAGTTTCCTAGGACCATGCAAGCGTCCTCTTCTTTTCCTGGATCTGGCGAAAAACTTCACATACCTGACTTAATTCAATGCGTTAGACCCAGTAATTTCATGAAATGAACCCCTAGACCGATGCATGAAATTAGCCTTATCACACCTCGTCCGGATCCTCGAATGCATTCAACCACATAAAGAGAACCTTACATGTAACGCCCGTACTTTTTATAGAATTTGAGACTTAATTCAGTTTCATCCTGTTTTCATGACCTATCTCGTATTCTTTCGAGCTCTCATCAGAAGTAAATTCCCAAGCTCTATGGATTTGATTTGATACCGTTTAAACCATTTAATTCTCAATATGAATGTGTTAAGTTCAATGGTTTAGTCCTTGCTTTGTTTACAAACCATTTTTTTTGCAAGTAGGTGATGAGATCTAAAAGAGTCAAGCTAGAAATGTTGTTCTTGTTTTCTTGATTAATTCTGCAGCCTTTCTGATTAAGACACTTTCAGCAGTGTTGCTACAATTTTTGAAATCAGTTCATATCCAAGTAAGACTGCTTGATCAATTTTCGAGTTCTTGATACTAGACTTGGAGAAAAGGGTGAGATAGAGCTTATCGAATGCGCACGGGGGGAAAGAGTTTCTATAATCAGATATGCATAAAAGTGATACACCAACTAGAGGCAACGATATAACCACGAACACGAGGTGTTAAATTTTCAGCTTTTACATACCGCTAATAGCGAGTTGCTAAGGGATCGAACATTATGCTATACCTCTAGATTTTGGATCTTGAGCAACAAAATGTGGTGAAAATGCGGGCGTGACGTCTCGCCGCGCTCAACAAGAGAGAAGGTAAAATGTTTTTAAATGAGAAATGTTTATGCAAATGATGTTGGACGTGATGATGAATGGAGTATGATTGATGATAGTATGAGATGAGCAAATTTCGGGACGAAATTTCTGTTAAGGTGGGTAGAATGTAACGCCCGTACTTTTTATGGAAGATGACGCACGTAAATCGAGGAACGGTCGAAGGAATTATATTTGGAACAACACCAAATAGTATAATTTTGCGTTGGGCGTTTTTAATCGTTGTGAAGACAAGATAACGAAATTTAATAAAGTTCCCGTGAATTTTTAATTGACGAGGGAAAATACGAAAAAAAAATTATAATGTATGAATTTATTTTGGACTTTCCAAAATAAATTTGAAGTCCAATTAAATACAAAATAATTGGATTCTTATTACTTTTTAAATCCTCCAAATAATAGTATGTTACTAACTTGGGCTTACAATTTATCTTTTAACTCAAAACAAAAATAAATTAATTGAGCCCACAACATAGAAGTGAATTACTTTTTTTTCCAAGCCCAAAAGCTTTCTTCTTCCTCTTTCCCACAAGGTGGCCGACGGTTTTTTCCACTTCATGGGGGGGACTCCCCATTTCCTCCACCTTCTACCTTCCACCATCAATACCCACAAACCAAGAGTCACCACCACTCCTCAACTTATGCTCTTCTCTAACACTTCACATCCACAACTTCAGACAAGGAAAAGAGAGAGAGAGGGTGAGAGAAATCGAGAGAGAGCCGAGAGGAAGCAGGAGGATAAAGAGTTCATTCTTGTTTTCACCATTCTTGTCCATTCACCACCAAAATCAACCATTTTTGAGGTATACTCTTTTCTAAATCTTAAAGCATGATTAAATGATAGCTTGCATATATCAATTTCATAATTCCTTTCCATAACCAACTCAACCAATTAACAATCAACCAATCGAACAAGCGCCGAACACAATCGAAGATACGAAAGAACTTAACTTTATAATGAGAACGCTTGTTGCGGGTTGATTCGGGGTGGTTCGGAGTGTTTCCGGAGAAGAGGAAGCAGCCGGTAGCGGCGAGCTGCCGGTGACAGCAGCGGCTCCTCCTCGTGGCAGCAGCAACTGTCGACGGAGCAGCAGCGGCGGCTGACTCCAGGCGGCGACGGAGCAGCAGTGGCGGTCAGCGGCGGCAGCGACCGCACAGCGACGGCAGTGAGCAGCGATGGCAGCACACGGCGTCCTCCCTCCTCGCTGCAGCGGCGATTTCCGCCGAGGAGTGGAGACGCCGACGAACAGCAGGCCGGTTCAGCAGCTACGAGGGCGTGTCTTCACGGCAGAGGCGGCTGCTGCGTTCTTTTTTTTTCCCGAGAGAGAGGCGGGTAGAGAGAAGATAGAGAAGAAGAAGAAGATAAGAGGAGAGAGAGAAGTGGGGTAGGAGAGTGAAGAAGATTGGGCCTCTTTTGTTGTTTGTAGAAATTGGGCCAAACCTTTCAATTGTTTGGACTCTAAAGGTAAAAATTGAGAAAATAAGAATGGGCCTTTCTTTTTTATGTTAAGGAGATTTTGGTTGGGGGCAACTCTTTAATTCTTGGACTTTAATTAAATAGTTGGGCCGATAAATAATCGTGGTGAATTATTTAATTAATTCCCGGAAGACTTTTTGAAGAATGAATAATTTACCTAAGTATGAAATGATACTTTTTCAACGGTAAATAATTACGAAAAGTTAAGCATGCGCTTGAATAATTTTTAGAAATTATTCCGACGACATGGAAAATACGAGGAGCCAACGGAGGAAAAGAACGAGCGTAAGCGGCCAACCGGCGTCGCACGCGACGCCTTGGGCGGCCGCCGAATAACTGAAAATGCACGAAAACCGAGAAAACGAATTAAAAGATTTAATTAGAGTGCATGCATTCTAAAATGGTTTTTTTTGTTACCGAGATTGATATGAATTTTATGTATTTTCCGAGAAGGTGGTTTGCACGCACGCTAAAAGTCAGAACGGGGAACTTTTTACGGAAATCCTAAGCTTTTGAGGTGGGCTTTATTACTTAAACTCTTTTAATTGAAATGATATGTTATGGTGAAATAAGGGCGGTTTAAAATAGTATGTCATGCCGTATTTTATGTTTTGAATTGCCTATCTGATTGTCTACTAGGATAATGTCCTACTAGACTTTGATGGTTAACGAATTCGGGTCTGACTAGGGAGTGAGTCCCTACTCGGACTAGTGCACTGATGGGGATCGTGAGCCGTCCTTTGTGGTCGGCCGGTCCAGTGATCGAGTTTGTGGCCACATTCTCGTTTCATATGATGGTTCAGATATGGTATATGATGGAGGATGATAATGATATGTGTCTGCAGACACCTTTTAAGGAATGATTTAGTGTTTCTCGGCCTTTTAAAGTAAAACCCGAGTTTCACTCAATGATGGCTTGACATATCTTAACGATGAATGTATTCAGGGCATGAGTTCACTGAGTGCATCAAGTACTCAGCCCCTGCATATGTTTTCCCTATGTGCAGGTTGAGCGGGGACGGGGGACGGAGGATGTTGAGCATTGGACAGAGACAGTATTCAATAAATGATCCGGTTGCTATTGTGTCTTCATACATAGTAGTAGCTAACTCTCAAATGCTTCCGCTATGCCAAGTTTAGGAATTTCTTTGATTTCCTTTGAATTGTCAAACCATGTCATTCACGTTATGTACCTTCGGGATTTGGAACCCTGTTGATAAATGAAATTTCGTATTTCGACCGATATGTCGTACTTCTTTGATTGTTTCCCTTTCTTCTTCGCTTCTTAATTCCCCCACTAGTCGCGATTCCCCGTGCTTCCTATCCTTAGGAAGCGCGGTCGTGACATTACACCCCGTGGTGTCTGGTAGAATGAGACCTCCTAACAAAATTAGGGCATGGATATGTGCCCTTTGAATGTATACGTATGTAGGTAGATCATCACCCAAAGGTATCCTCGTCTGGTTGATCAGAGCGGTCATCAGCAAACCGCCTTGCTTTGTCTCTGTGGATGTATCCGGTATCCATCCCAACAAATCTCGGCACTTGCTAGGTCAATCAGGATATCCGACATGATGGTCACACCCTGTGAAAACGCGACCGTCCGCTCTCATGCCCCAAATGGCTTGCACATCTTCCAAGGTCATGGTCGCCTCTCCAATCGATAGATGGAAAGTGTGCGTCTCCGGCATCCAACGCTCAATCAAAGTCGTGATCAGCTCATTGTCGACCTTCATCGACTTTCCACAATCCATCACGCCTTTGAAACCAAAGGCGTCAAGCCAATACCTCACATGCTTATGAATGTCGACATCCCAAGTCTTACTTTCAGTCCTGCGAACTTTGAAAACTTGTATTGTGCCATCTTTCAATAGTTTATTTGAAATGTGCTTTTTCTGCAGATATAGCACGGACGGGTCTTCGGGTCCATATAATAATTGTCCGCTTGAACTTGAAGTCTCCATCTAATCTAATAACATATTCACAAAACAACAATTACAAACTCACATTTACAATACACATAACATATACATTCAAATTCATCATCAAAACAACAAAACATTATAAACCAAATGATTCACTGCTAATCCATTGAATACTATATATTATAAACTCCAATTCATCACAATTCATGCTTTATAAGTCTAATTCACATATAACTACTAAATTAGAAGGTTAAATTACAAGATACATTTCAACCCCTACTCTCTTCTCCAATAACAACCAAAATCGCAACCCCTACTTTCTTGCGGAAAGCAGTCTTGGCAACACAAAATCGCCATGAACCATCTTTCTTGCGAACTAAGAGGACCGGACTCGAGAACGGGCTAGTGCTTGGTTGTATGATTCCAGCGGTGAGCATCTCGGACACCAATTTTTCCATTTCATCCTTTTGGGCATGATTATATCGATAGGGCCTGACGGAGACTGGTTGAGAGCCAGTTTGTAGGGGTATGCAATGATCAATGGGCCGGTGAGGAGGAAGTGAGGCAGTGGTTGTAGTGACTACCGGAAAAGCTTCAATGAGGGCATGAAGTTGACGTTTAGAGGCGGCTGGAAGGGTTTCAGCAAACCCAAAAGTTGTTGTGGTTTGATCTGCATCAAGTGACCAAAGGAGCCAAGAGTCATCAGTTGCTTCAAAGGAGCGGATCTCAGATGGCGTGCAAGCCCGGCGGGTGAGAGTTGGATCCCCCTGTAAGTGTACTGAGCGGCCTGACAGTGTAAACTCCATAGTTAAATCCCGCCAGTTGGCTTTGAAGTCGCCGAGTGAAGCCAACCAAGAAATTCCCAATATGATATCCACCCCTCGTAGAGGAAAGACATAACAAGAAAGTAGAAATGGCTCCAAAGCCAATAGCAACTTGACATTGTGGCAAATCCCACCACTACGCACTTTAGTCCCATCACCCAAACGGAAAGAAAAAGTAGCTGTGGATGTGATGACAAGACCGAGTCGGTAGCCACATGGTCGGCGATAAAGCAATGACTAGCGCCACTATCTACCATTACCGTGACGTTGGATGTGTCAATGATTCCGGATAACTTCATGGTGTGGCAACTATCTAAACCATTAGAGGATAGTTCAGATAACTGTAACTGAAGCAATGAACCATTGCCAGAGGGAAGAGCACCCTTTTCATTGTTGTCATTCTGGTGGTCGTCATCAGTGGAATCGTCCTCCTCGTGCGTGATGTTGACTTGCAAAGTTTTGGGTGGACACCGGTGGGTAGGGCTGTACTTGAGTCCACATCGAAAACATGTACCCGCTGCAAGATGCTTCTGATATTCCTCTTGTGGCATGGTGCGAAAACGACGGGGCGGGCGCGGGCCCTTTGGGAGAGAGGCTGTAATGGATGTAGAGGAATCCCTAGAGGCATTCTGAACGGGACTCGAATATGATTGATAGGAAGAACGGCCGGTTGAGAAATTGCTCGATGAGTTTGTCGTCGTGGAGCCCAAAGGAGCATATAATTTCTCATATCGTTTCGCCATCTGAACAGCATCAGAATAGTTCGTGATGTTCTCACGCAACTGTAATCGAATGGATGGCTGTAAATTAGCCAGAAAAATCCCCAAAAACTGACAATCGGTGAGGTCGGGCAACTGTGCTAGATGTGACTCGAAAGCTGCAATATAGTCTGAAAGAGAGCCAACATGTTTAGTTGCTGCCAAAGCCTCATACCCATCACGGGCATTATTGTCCCCAAAACGGACAAGTAGCTCATGGGCAAATTGATCCCAGGAGAGAGACGGATAGCGACGCATTAGGATTTGGACCCAAGGGAGAGCGGGGCCTGACAAGGCGATGAGCGCGAGGTCCAGACGTTTGGCAGTGGGAGTTTTGTTCACCATAAAGTACTGGCCAGCACGGGCGAGCCACCCAATTGCATCGGTTCCATCGAACGGAGGAAGTGGCATGGGTGGTTGAGAACCTGGTGGAGAGATCTGATCTGAAGTATCAGAAGATTGGTCACTTGGCGGAGGTGGAGGTGGAGGGGGAGGTGGAGGAGGATTCTCCGGCTGAGTGCCTCTAAGCTCGAGCAAAATGGGACCCAGTTGAGTTTCCAGGCAACGGGCAATACGTGCGTCAAGAGAGGAATCCAAGGCTGCTACTGCCTTCTCCAAACCAGCGACACGAGCAAGTGTGTCGTCTGACTGGGCAGATGATGAACGAGTCTCGACCATGGTTCGCCGCACCAAATTGTTATGGAGTAAAGGCAGCACAACTTTCACACACACAAGATATTTGACAATAGAAGGAAAACGAAGGGTAAGTGTATTTAGTGGAATGGAAATAGGATAAAAGGAATCAGTAAACAATGATAATCCTCCTTGAGGCCACGGCTACACCGTTTACAATGATTTCCCAGAGATACCTTCTTCTATTCTCTGCCATCACTTATATAGGGCCTAGCAAATCAAAATCTCAGCCAATCAAATCCCAATCATTGACTAATCAATCAATCAAATCATAATCATTGACTGATCAATCAATCAAATCCCCCTCATTGACTAATCCCACAATCAAATCCTAATTAAGCAATCAAAGATAACAATAATAATAAGAAAACAATAATAATAAGATTATCAGGATTTTCCTTAATCTTCCTTAATCTTTGTCTTTGCGATCACGCCGCGTATACACCTTCCATGGGCGAGCGGTATCAAAATGACTCCAGCTACTATGATAGGACATGCTAAGAATAGTACAACTCATTGAATTAGCTCCACATTTATTTATCTTTGCAGGATCTCTGTGTCTCTTTGAGGAAATCTCTCGGTTCAATGGGTGCATATTCAGAAGCATTTTCAGTGTATACTATGCTGAAATATAGTAAGAGAACGATGAATAAGGCCATTCATGGAAAAATTTTACACATTTTACTTTCAGGTGGACTTCTTAAAGATGCATATCTAGTTGTCAAGGTACGAATTCTGTTGATAATTGTTCTCTCTGCCCTATGTAATTATTGCTCTTCCATTTCATCAGGATAATGCAGAGTTAATCCCTAAGCCAGCCATTAAGAAGTTTGCTATCTCCTTTATGAGGAACGGCAACATAAACTTAGTAAATGATGTGATCAAGTCTATTCACAACTCAAACTACAAGATTGATCAGGTAGTCATTGTAGAACAGTAAAATATAGATATAAGCGGAAAAGTAAATAGACATAGTAGAGAAAGTAGTAGTGTATTTGGTTTATTTTATTACTCAACACAGGCCATATATATATATATATATATATATATATATATATATATAGGATTGTGATCAATACCAAACCACTCTTAAACCTTAAACGCCGAACAACATCATTATATGATAACATGGAGTTCATTATAATGAACTAATAACAAACATATAATGAACTTCAGATTTCTAAATTATGCATGATGATGTCATTGTTTTTAAATCTTAGAATTCCCTATAATGAACTACAAATAAAGTTGTAATGAACTCCGCGTTATTATATAATGATGTGTTTGGCGTTTAGTGTTTAAAACTAGTTTGGTATATAATACAACCCTATATGTATATATATATATATATATATATATATATATATATATATATATATAGTACAAAACACTAAGCTAGGCTAAGTCACATCACCGATATGAGAAAGAATACTAATATTCTTAACAGTCATATATCACCATGGCAAAATGTGCTTCTATGTCTGCTCCTTTCCCTGTTCTTGCTTCTCTTAAGCATGTACAAATATCCCATTGTACTCAAGTGTAGTACAGGTCTTAATTCTAAGCTACATAAAGTTTTGTAGTTAACCTTGACATCTATCTTGCTTTAAACCGCATTCAATTTTTGTACAAGTTTCTGATATTCACATCTTGGATGAAGATTTAGTTTCAGGATATATTTCACTTGGCCATTTCCCGTTACATTGAGCAACCCGAAAAGAAAGACCTGCTTCTTCATTTGTTAGTGGATGCCTGGTCAAGGTTATGCTGTTGATTCAACTACAAGTGATATGATACTCAAGAATTCACACTTCTTTGGGCACCATTGAATTGCAGAATTAATGTATAAGCATCATACCGTGTTGAAGAAAAATAAATTACGTAGAGAGGAGCAACGGATGAACAAGAGTTCTTAGCGTTAAAGGTGTGCTTTATATGCATGATATATAGGCGTTACCTTTATCCTAGTAGTTATTATTTCCATGTTTATCTTTAGTAGATTTGATTTAATCTCTATAAATACTTGTCAAAGAGGTACCCAAGGGATCAATTAGTTTGTGCCCGAGTGCTGTGATGGTTAGGATTTTGTTCATTTCTTGGTTAGGGTGGTTTGTTCCTTTCTTTTCTTTATCAATTTCAGTTTTCTATATTTTATTCCAGATTTCTTTATCTACGGTTCAATATGTTTCATATGCATCTTTATTTTCGAATGTGAGTCCGCATTTCACTCCGTATCAGCTTAAATTTTATATGCCATGTGTTAAGATGAATGCAAAGGTTGACTTAATGAAGAGGTACTTAAAACTGGTTCCCAGGCAAAACCTTCAGTTTGGAACTTAGCTTTGTAACCTTTTGCATTCTGATGACTATATATTAGTCATATCTTGTACTGGCTGCTGCATATCTTGAGCTCCCACAATTTCCTTACTGTGCGTGCAAAGTTTTCTCCCAGTGAAAGTGGATGCGGTGGATGGATCGATCTATAATATAATGGTATGAAAAGTTCTCTTGCAGATGGAAAATGGAAATCTGCCATTTTCTGGATTTTTTTGTCATGCCAAAAGTGGCCTTGGTCTCTGCACAAGCTACAATTTTCTTGTTCCAGTAGTTTAAGGAATGCTACTTACTGCATGCCATGACTCAAGTAGGATAACACTAGTAATAGCTTCAAACTATTTACCAGTTTATATTTGTAATTTCTTCATACAGTTTCAAATTAAAACTACTCCGGTGATGTTAAATTTTGAGAAATGGCCGGTCATGTAAGAAATTTGATTTACGATTCATAGCAATTGACTGGGTTTTTTTCTATTTTTGTTCTAGAATAGAGTTATCATTCCTCGTTTGTACTGGACTTTTTTTTTGTTCCGGATTTTGGAGAGACGCATGACCCTCATGCGTCTCCTTTTAATGAGACGCATGACGATTATGCGTCTTTCATAAAGACGCATGAGGGTCATGCGTCTCTCTTTTTTTTCGTTTTTTTTAACGACGCATGAGGGTCATGCGTCTTAGAAAGAGACGCATCTCCCTCATGCGTCTTTTATATTTTTTAAATTTCACAGACGACGCATGAGCGTCATGCGTCTTAGGAAGAGACGCATGAGGCTCATGCGTCTCTAACTTGCTTAAATCAGTGTCCCAGGCAGAATAGGCAGAATCCGCGAGAGAAAGAGAGGAAGACAAAACTTGGCGATTTCTTGGTGATTTCGTGGCGATTCCCTTCATATTTCGGTAAGTTTCCTTCAATCTTTCAACATTGCTCCCTTATTTGTTGTTTATTTGCATATTATTAGGGTTTTTGATAAATTTATTGTAAACTTACTAAATTAGGGTTTATTGAAAAAAAATGTCTTTAATTGTTGTTGGTTTGTATATATATTTTTGCAGAAATCATGCAAGTATTCGTGAGTTTATATTGGGGTGGTAGAATATATCAACTTCCTCAAGTGGGCATTTGTTATGATCCTCCTCGTGCGAGAGCTTCCATCGTATTGGATTCATGTGTTTCATTATCTGAATTAATTGCAATGATATGTGCTAAGATAAGAATAGATTCAAACCAACACTTCATCGAAATATCTTGGAGACATTGTTTCTTGGGTACCGGTACGAGTTATGTATGTACTGGGGTTGACAGTGATGAAAGTGTGTTTTTTATGTTCAATGCGGCTCTAAATTCTACTCGGCATATTGAATTATTTGTTGAGTATTCGTCTGTTGGAAATACCTTCATCACACCAATTGTTGATCATGGTGTTGGATCATCTACGAGGTTTGAACCTATGAGCATTGATTGCGGTATGAATGAGTAAACAGATGTTGCAGATGTTGCCGATGTTGGCTAAATTTGGTGGAAAAAATTGAAAGTTCAACTATATATACAATAACATCATTTAGATTAAATGATGTACTACTATTTACTATCTTCTTTAAATTTCATTAAAATCTGCTGCCACATGGTCAATCTTAATTAGCTGGTTAATCTTAATTAGCTGTTTAATTTTCAAATCTAAAAATTAATAATTTTAATTTAGAATAACTAGACTAATACACCGACACATCTTCTGCTAATTTTAGAATGCGTAGTCATGTGGGAGTATAATTTTTATATGGCTAAGTTATCTATTTTAATAGCATATAATTGTTAATAACTTCAGTTTTCTATTTTCATTTTTTGACCCAGTTTGCAGTTTAGAATTTTAATCATATTATTTTCAGTTTATAAATATACTAAATTCTAATCATATTATTTTCTATTATTCAAAATTAAGTGAATTGAGTTTGCAATCAAAATAAATTAAAAGAACAAAACAATCTACTCAATACCAGAGCTTAACCATACACTAAAATCACCAAAAATATTGCAATCTCCAACAAATCATCCAAGTTTCGCCATCAGTAATTGTAACTTCTATTTAGGATAACAGTTGCTACTTATACGACGACGGAGTGTATTTAGACGGTTCAATCCCCTTATTCTTCCTCGTTGACAGTCTCTTGTAAACTTTACTCATGAGCTTCCCAACCCCGCCGCGTGATGAACCCTCCATATCTGGTCGAGGTTGGACATGGATGCTTTGAACAACGTCTTCCTCCTCATTTTCCTCCCCTACGTTGTCAGTTTCTTATTCTCCTTCATCATCCTCTTCTTCAGCTTGTACAGGAGGCACGATCTGATAATTCTGGAAGAATGAATCGACCGACGCTCGGGCTCCACTCCATTGCTGCACGTCTTGGCATTGTGAATATGGGCGACGAGTCCAATCGGGCTCAGGCTGGCTAGGAGAATACAGGGGACGCTCCGACTGTGACTGAGACTCATGCGCCGGGTATGAATACCACTGGGGTGGGTCATGCTCTTGATACTGCGGCTCTGGTGCTACATAATCGGGCAACGACTGGGACATCCTAAACTGCTTTGTATAGCCGTGTCCCCCAGTCCAAACACCAGGCACTCCACGACGCCGTGGAAGTACTTCTGGTTCATAAGGCATGACCACATCCTGATATTGAGAAGCGGGGTACTCCATGACATCAACGTTGTTCGTAGATTCGAGGACATTCTTAACAATTTCTCGAATCTGGCGCACTCATGGGTCCATTTCGTCTTCCGTAGTTAAATGGAAAACCTGCTGAAAACCCTCAACCTAGACAAAAAAATGATACACATATCAATACTAAACAATCTATATCACATGAAACCATATAGTTTAATATAACAAACTTACAAATAGTCTCATCGAAGCAGCCGATTCGTTCATCCCAGCAGTGGCCCGTGTCCCAGGCTGAGTCATGTACGTCACGGTAATCCTGTTTTACCATGCCATATACCCCGGGTTCATGGGAATATTCATGGACATCGGTGCGGCGTATTCGGCAGCTTGGAACCTTTCGTACCTCATGTCCCACTCCCCAATGTAGAACTGATGCGTGTTTGCCCAGTTGTTGCCCTTCTTACCACGCCGATCATTTTTGCCCAAATGATCGGCGTTCCTTAGCATCCTGTCTACATACTGAGGTATATCCTGATACCGATTGAACTGTCGGCGCACTCTTCCAGGCTCATGGGCATCGACATAGGCCCAACATACCAAGTAGGTTTCGCACAAAGAGCATCCAGTCACATCATTGCAGTAGTCAGGCAGTATGCAAGGTGCATATGGCGTCCAGATAAACTACAAAACAGCAATGCAAATGCCAAATTAATTTCATAATAAGTTCATAAATGATGTCTAAACCGAAATAATATTCACCTGGCCAGGTCTAATCAGAGATATTTGGTCACGGTAATGCTCAACCGAGTGTCTAGGAGCATTTCCTATCTGCGTTGTTCCTTTCCACCTATACATAAAATTGATGTAAGAAAATAACCCAATACGCATTAATAAATAAATATTTAGATATATACCTGGCGCCACATGGTGTATATGGCTCGTGCACAACTGGTCCTATGAACGCAGGCCTCAATGTGAGCATTCTTTCCCACGCCCATATCTGCAGAAGGATCATAGGCCCGCCCAACTCTTTTCTCTTATCCATGGAAGCCTCGCACTGATAATGATAAAGGTACGCCAATGCCGCACTTCCCCAACTAATATTCTTCACCTCTTCCGGATCTCCAAGCCCATTCAACCACATAAATGGCACCTTACACCCCGTTGTGTCTGGTAGAATGAGACCTCCTAATAAAATTAGGGCATGGATACGTGCCCTTTGGATGTATACGTACGTAGGTAGGTCATCACCCAGAGGCATCCTTGTCTGGTTGATCAGCGCGGTCATCAGCAAACCGCCTTGCTTTGTCTCTGTGGAAGTATCTGGTATTCATCCCAACAGATCGCGGCACTTGCTGGTCCAATCTGAAAAGTTGTCATGATAGTCACGCCCTGTGAAAACGTGACCATCCGCCCTCAAGCCCCAAATGGCTTGCACATCTTCCAAGGTGATCGTCGTCTCACCGATCGGTAGATGGAAAGTGTGTGTCTCCGGCCTCCAACGCTCAATCAACGCCGTGATCAGCTCATTGTCGACCTTCATGGGCCTCCCCCAATCGATCACGCCTTTGAAACCAAAGACGTCAAGCCAATATCTAACATTCTCATGAATTTCGACGTCTCAAGTCTTACTTTCAGTTCTTCGGACTTTAAATACTTGGGTTGTTCCCTCTTTCATGAGTTTATTTGAAATGTGATTTTTTTGCATATTTAAGACGGACGGGTCTTCGGGTCCATACAATAAATGTCCGCTAGAACTTGAAGTCTCCATCTAATCTAAGTACATATTCACAAAACAACAATTACAAACTCACAATGGCATGTACAAATAACATAATATAACAAGAGAACAACAAGTGATAGAGGGTTGCAAGTGCAATGTGTTAGGTTATAGAACAGTTTTTAGAAGGCCTGATAATTCACTTGTACACACCTAATCTTATTTTTTTTGTTCCGGTTAGTCTTCACTTATTTTAACCAAATTACAACCAAAATCACAACACCAATCATCTCAAACATACCAATAATATACAATACAATGAATTTACCCACTAAAATCAATTACAATTAACTAAACAACAAAAAAATCGACCAAAATGGAGCTATTTGTTATAAACCCTAATTTACAAACATTAGGGGAAATCTAAACAAACTATGCAAATTAACAACAATTAAGGAAGGAAGGTTGAAGGATTGAACGAAACTTACCGGAACACGAGTGGAAATCGTCTTCTTCGCCGAATCACAAAGGAAAAATCGCCAAGTTCGTCGTCTCTCTTTCTGTTTGCGTGAATGAGGAGGCTACTGCCTTCGCTGCTGCTTTAATTCGAAATTGGAGACGCATGAGCCTCATGCGTCTCTTTCTAAGACGCATGATGCTCATGCGTTGTCCGTGAAATTTAAAAAATATAAAAGACGCATGAGGGAGATGCGTCTCTCTCTAAGACGCATGACCCTCATGCGTCGTTAAAAAAAAAAAAAAAAAAAAAGAGACGCATGACCCTCATGCGTCTTTATGAAAGACGCATAATCGTCATGCGTCTTATTAAAAGGAGACGCATGAGGGTCATGCGTCTCTCCCAAATCCGGAACAAAAAAAAAGTCCAGTACAAACGAGGAATGATAACTCTATTCTAGTACAAAAGAAGAAAAAACCCCAATTGACGGCATAAGAATTTTGATGGGTACTTCCTCTCACTCAGCTGGCAAGTTAGATTCACATTTTTGTATTTTCACGATTCTGTTATTAGCTTGAATAATTTCGAGGAAAAAATTTACTTCGTATATAATTTCCCCCTTATAATTTTTTTCTTTTACATCAGTGTCTCACTATATAAGATGTAGTTATAAATAGATTCAATCATCCAAGTATGACATTGTCATAGAGAAATGTGTAAGAAATTGTTTGATTTATGAGCTATGGAAAATCATACACTAAGTATTTGTAAAGTCTATGAACAAAGTACTTGTATGGTTTCAAGAAATTGCTTTATTTGATAAAAACGGGTAACGGAAATTGATCGTGAATAAAACTGGACAGGACAAGGTTGTGAAGGACAAGTAAGACTGGTTTTATTTTGTAGAGGTCAAAATGTTATGATCAATATGGTGTTATGTGTGTTAGTTAAAACTGTTATTTTTCATTGTATTTATCGCTAAACATAGCACTATATATTGAGATAGAAATATAAACTGTTTAATGCTATGTTTTTTGGAGTATCAAACTTAGTATGTCATTAAATCTTCATGTATCATGGAATTTTAAACTTCGTATGATATTAAATACTGCTACTTCTTTAGTTAGATAGTGATTTGATTTAACTGTAAGTAGGTATATTGAACTAAAATATGTAGCTAAAAGAAGACACGTTGACCCTTGGCTTTATCTGGAGAAGATAACTACTAAGCCCCAAAGCATAAGAAACCTTGTTATTGAGAATGTTAACAGAAACACCTCAGTTTGTAACTATTTTATAATAAATAAGGAGATCGGTTCTTATTCTTAAAATAAATCTTATGCAGAACTCTCTAGTTTTAATATCTTTGTTGATCTTAAGGCTCCATGGCTTATTTTATCTAAGACACTTGGTCTAACTTCAGGCTCATATACAAGTTGTATGTATTTAGGGGCATATGATCTTCCAAATAAATGTAGCTTAAAATATGCTAAGTTTAGGAACCAATGTCTATTGGAATTCATTGTAGCAATTATACACCTTTCCATTTAGTTTAGTTTAGTTCTGCTCATGAAAATTAATTTTCAGCATTACCGGTATTTTCTTCTACTCTGTTTTTTTCAAGAAAACCTTGGAACCAATTATCTGCTATGCAATAGTAATGGTTTTGGAATATCTTATTTTTGTTGGCTAGTGTTTCTCCCTTGAATACTAAATTGGAGCACCCCCAAATGAAACTCCATTAAGCATATACAGTCTACATTTTTCAGTTATATCCTTAACACAGTCTTCCAGTTGGCCGTTATAGAGATTTCATAGGTAATATATGATAAAAAGTTGATTTTGTAGGCTTAATTGGGTTCAGAAAGAAGAAGCTAAAACATGCTTAACCGGCGAGAACACTACAGTTTCTTTTATCAGACCAACTTTTGGTATCACAGCAAGGACAACGATTACATGTCTTCCCCCTTATCTTCTCCTGCGTAAAAGAACTTAAATCAGACGATTATTCAAATTTTGCAACTGGATATAGATGCTAAAGATAACTTTATATATTAGGATTTACACCATGTTGGAATAAATATCAGATTCCATCTTTTGGTGATACTTCTAACTGTTTCTGCATAATAGACTGATCAATATGTTATAATTGCATCAAGTCCACTAACTAAAATCAACACTGATCCATTCAGAATCTCTCTCTTATGCATCTGTGGTATATGATAGATTCTGGACCAAGTACAGTAAACTATACATCATTATATGTTGATCTGTGCGCAACTGTGTATATACAAATACGGACCTGTGTGATTTTTTTGCATATGGATATTAGATGCTAGCGTGTGTCTAATGCCCGCATAACTATAAATTGCTAAAATAAAGTTTTAAGAGAGCGATGCAGATGTTGCATCCCAGGTCAACTGGTGTGTGTGTGTGTTGTGTGCGCGTGCATAAAACTTTTGGGAGCACTAGGTTAGATGGCAAAGGGAAAGTTCTTAAGTGTCTTGTTGTGGAGCACCCAATGCTTGTACAATGTACATTTGACTTGTAATGACTTGATAAATATCTATGATACATTAATTCCCACATAGTATGCTTGATATAATATCTTAGAATTGTTTGTCTATCAGACCTTTAGTTTCTGCAAGGCGTTCTGGTGTTTCTAATCTGTATGGATGTTGCATCTATGAATACTGAAACATTGCAAGTTTAAAAGATTAGTAGGTACAAATGTATGCTACTCGACCAAGCATTTCAGATGTTATGATCCAGTTCGGATATGCATTCCCAAACTGCGCTATTGCATTTGAAGCCACTACCAAATGCAATTTGCCACACCCGGTCACCCTTTCTAATCTTGCCTTCCAGATAGCTCAACTCGTACCAAACAGAAGAAGATAAAGTGTTGCCGAATCTATGGAGCGTCATCTTTGATGCTTCTCCATCTTCTTTTTTAGCCTCAGCTTTTCCTCCACGGCATCAATGATTGCCTTTCCACCTGCATGTATGCAGAAATGCTCAAACGCCTTCTTGAAGTTTGGTACGTATTTGTTGCTGCATTCTGAAATTTTCCTTGCAAGACTGACCATCCATACAGAAGCTGCTCAGGAAGTGGTATGCAAGAAGGGCCTAATTCTGTTAAATTTATTTTTAGGGTATTTGCTGCGACATGTAGAAGAGATCTCGATAGTGCAACACCTACAGAGCCTGCTCCATCTTCTTTCTGGATGACTGAGTGGTATGACTGATCATCTGACCACATATGTGTTCGTAAGAGATAGCGAAGTTCGTATTTGGCTCTCAACCTGTCTTACTTCTTGTTCGACAACAATGCCTCCCATATGAAAAAGCGTGTTGGCTAAAAGCATGGACCTGATACTACCATCATAGCCACTAGGGGTCACTGCTTCTATGCTGAGAACTAGAGCCCGCGAGTTGCCTTGTACTCTCAAAAGATCTTTTGCTAAACCAATGGCCAGCACTGCATCCCATTCCACTGAGGCTGACACTCTTGATATTGCTTCTGAACCCAAACTTGTTTATGATCATAACTGTAATGGATGGTGTGGGGCAGAAGATGCTACAGTTGGTTACTAGAATGTCAATGCTATTGGGGTTTTGATACTTTGCTTGCTAAGGAGGTCTTTCACAACCGTGAAAAGAGCTGTTTATGTTTTTTCTTGGGTGCAGCTAAGAGATTTATCAGGTGGGATTTGATGTACTGAAACAGGAAGACATGCCTCACAACCAATACCTCATCCTTTGGATTCTCTCATGAGCAGCACATAGTTCAAAGTGCTTTATGTAGTTAGCTGTTGTGGCACGAAAAATTGGGTGGTGGTAGGTAGCAGCAGGAGTCTATTAGGTAAATATGAGGGGTTTTGGAGGAAGAAAAGAAGTATACAAGTAACAGCGATAGCAATAGCTACTCCATAATCAGAGAAGGAGATACTGTTGGACCAACTTGTAGGTAATAGACATTTTCTCAGATGTAAATTCTTAATTTTGTAAATTAGTTGTGGTTAATGGATTACTACTTTGATCATGAATAGTGCATGCATCGAAGTTGGTATCATGCATTTTGCTTCTTGTCCGTTTATTAAACATTGTGTTTTGATTTCGTATCAAACTGGAAACCTTTTTCCTCTTCTTTTCTCCGTTATGTTTGTGATTTCTAGTTGGAATAAATAGTTAGATTGCATATAACTTGATCGAATGGTACTTGTTCTCAACTAATATTAGTGGTGTCTCTCTATTCAATTCGTGATGATCCGAGAACAGAACCGAAAAGCAAATTAAGATGAGGCTGAACTGATTAACTGAGTTTGGATAACCAATCCAAGACCAAACTAATGAAATAATTGGTTTTGGTTGGCCTTCCGAATTGCTTAAAATCGTATGACAATGGATGACTAGTTTTGGTAATGAGATAATAAGTGATGTGGCAACGAAACAACAACAGAGATGGACGAGGTGGTGGACGCGATAATGATAAGTTGTAATGCATGCAATGAGTCATCCTTGTTGTGGCAGAGAGAGGAAGGGGGGTGTCTCCCAATGTATGAGTGTGTGTGTGTGGATATTGAAATTAGTTTATCCGAGGTTAGGCAATACTCATGGGTTTCATTTCATGCAGTACTATTTATTAGTATCACTATTTGATCCCCTCGCTTACACTACTCATACTCCTCGTCTTTTATTTTTTTTGGTGGGTGGCACGATCGCGTATTGACGAATGGCGTCGGTAATTTTAGAATTTGTGGATTGGACCTTCAGATATGTTTATTTATTGCATGTGGCCGAGGAGCTCAATGCATCGCTACTATGCTATCTTCTAATTATATTGCACAATATCCAGGTTTAATGTAGAATCTCTCTATTATCTATCTATGATAAATGATTCAAGGTCAATTAATATGCATATGCAACTAAATTCTTACAAGTAAAATACATTTAATCACATGCATAGGAAATAACCATAATACTCGTATTCCAGGTAAATAAACTGAAAAGCAATAACTTGTATTGATCTTTAAAGATCAGATGATGGATTGCACATCTTTAGAGTACGTAGTCATTTTCAATATCTACCTCAAAGCTTTTCACCTATCCTTAAGGGTCGTTCTTGGATATCTTGTGAGCAGTATTTAAAACAATCAATTTAAATTAAAACTTGTATTTGTGTCCGTTCAAATGTTGGTACAACGGAAGAATGATCGAGGTAAAACTTGAAAGGTGGTAGCGTCGAACTGATTGAAAAGGTGTGGAATGAAAATTGAAGAAGACATTAAATCCTAAAGTAGAAGAAAAATAAGTACTCCTGTCCTTGAAAATTTGTCACTGATTTCATTTTCATCTGTCCCTAAATATATGTCACCATCAACTTTTACCATTTTTTTTATAATGGACATCAATTTCCACTAACTGATTCTCACTTATATTTTATTATAAAACCACTACGGAGTATATAAAAAATAGGATCTATATGCCACTAACTTTTTTAATCCACTTTCTATTACATTTCTTAATACCAGTGACAAATCAAATAGCGATAAATTATTAGGAACGAAGAGAGTATGTTCGTTCCAATTCAAAACTACAACCCATCAGGTTGACCCACAACCTGCTCGGAACAACCCATTTAACCTGCCAACCCAAATAACCAAGCCTCCTAGCTCAACTGGTTGAGAAGGGAGGCAAGGATATGGCGCCATCCAGGAGGTCCTGAGTTCGAATCCTGGATGGCGCAACTTGGGATTAATTTCCCTGTGGGCCCAAGGCTTGTTGCCTTGGGACTTTGCAAGCATACGGGCCTGGACCAGTCTGAGGGTGGTCAACTTACGAGCCGAGACCCGTCTGAGGGTAGTTAAGCAGCTAGTTCGTGGGCCACGAGGGAAAAGGAGAGGCCGGTGCTTGGCCTGGACCCGTCTGAGGGTGGTTAAGCGGCTAGTTCGTTGGCCACGAGGGGCAGGAGGAGGCTGGTTCAGGCGTGACCACGAGGGGCTGGAAGAGGCTAGTTCGCTTGCCAATGTATCTCGAACTCCGAAGTGAGTGTGTGTGTGTGTAAAAAAAAAAAGAACCTGCCAACCCAAATGGGTTAACTTGTTTAGCCCATTTTGCATATAGGCTGTGATTATAATCCTAACCTAGGTTAGCCCATTTTGTATATGGGTTGTGATATTACAATCCTAACCTAGTAATTTTCTTGAGTTATTCAAACTGACTCGAGAATTTCGAGTTAGATTGACATGCCTATCAATATCTCTCCAATACTATGAATTCAAACTAATTTCACAAATTATAAGGCCACCCGCAATGGGGCGCCCGATGGCGTCCATCGTCCGCGGGTGCGGACGATGCCCACATTGTGGGTAGCCGCCATTGTCCGCGTCCTACGTCTGCGGTCGATGGCCTATCGTCCGCACCATCGTCCGCGCCATTGTGGGATCGGCGGACGATGGCGCGGACGATAGGCCATCGTCCGCACCATCGGGCGCCCTATTGCGGGATCGGCGGACGATGGTCGCTGACGATAGCACGCATTTTCGATGGCTATTTAAACCTCGTTTCTCATTCACTTGTTCGTACGAACATCGCACCTCTCTCATTTCGCTCATCTGTCACATTTCTACCTCTCTCAAATACCAAAATGAACCACGACGATGACGCCACTAGTTCTAGCTCCTCGGAGTCGGGTAGTTCGACCTCGGCCACCTCGGAAGCCTTAGATGCAGTCGTTGAAGAGGCCATGGCGGAATGCTTAGCCCAACTGCAGCGCGATGCGGCGGCGGCAGCGGAGCAGATCCACAGGCCTATTCGACGTCGAAGGTCTGTCCGACGCGACCACGCGGCAGCTCACGAACGTCTGATTGCAGACTATTTTGCCGACCAACCACGGTGGAGACAGACTGTTTTCCGCCGTCGGTTTAGAATGTTGAGTTACCTTTTTCTCAGCATTGTCTGGACGTCTGACCCGGCCTTACACTGATGCAAAAGTGCACGGCTGCACTCCGTCAGTTGGCCTACGGCACCACGACGAACATTTTCGCCGAGTACCTCCTCGTCGGGGAGACAATAGGCCGGGAGTGTCTGAAGAGATTTTGTAGGAGAGTTGTGGAGGCCTACGGCGACACATATTTGCGCAAGCCCACTGCCGCTGATTGCCAGGGCCTGATGAAGATGCACGAGACGACGCACGGCTTTCCTGGGATGCTAGGGAGCATCGACTGTATGCACTGGCAGTGGAAGAATTGTCCGACGGCGTGGAGAGGCCAATTCACAAGTGGATACAAGGGCAGCCACCCGACGATGATCCTCGAAGCCGTTGCTGACCATCGGCTCTAGATCTGTCATGCGTACTTCGGCTTAGCCGGGTCGAACAACGACATTAACGTCCTCAACTCATCCACCCTCTTCACCGAGCAATGCAATGGCAACGGCCCGGCCATCGAGTTCACCGCCAACAGCCGCCAATGCCACATGGGGTACTACTTGGTCGATAGCATATACCCACAGTGGCCTGTTTTTGTGAAGGCGATCAGCTGCCCAATTGGTGAGAAGAGGGCTTTATTTGCGCAAAAGCAGGAGTCGGCGCGGAAAGATGTCGAGCGGGCATTTGGTGTGCTCCAAGCACGGTGGACAATTGTGAAGGGGCCGGCTCGTCTCTGGTTCAAGGAAGTCATCGCCGATGTCATGTATGCGTGCATAATCATGCACAACATGATAGTCGAGCTTGAGGGTGGGAGCATCACTGACTGGAACTATGATGACAGTGCATCTAGCTCGTCCAGCACGGCGACCGAGCCCCCGCTAGAGGATTACCGTGAGGATTCAATGAGGTTCTAGCTAGACAGGCCTCAATGCGCAACCAACAAGACCATGTTCAACTCATGAACGACATGATTGAAGAAATGTGGGCCCGTAACCGCCGTCACTGAGTTTGCGTATTTTTTTTAATTCGTATTGTAATGTATTAATTTCTATAAATTAAATTAATTTTTTTCCCATTTTATGTTGTTATTTAAATATTCAAATAAAATGAAAATTTATAGGGGCACCATAGGGTGCGCGGTGCCACATTGCAGGTGGGTAGGAAGATAAAACTGATGACATGACGCGCCATAGGGCGCCCCATTGCTAAGAGCATGCGTAACGCAAGGGGCCGGGCCGCATCTCGCGAGTCCCGGCCCGGCCCGTCCCGAGCGTAACGCAAGGGGCCCAGCGTTGCACGGTGACGGGCCGGGCCGCAAATCCATTTTTTTTTAGTTCGATGTCTATAAATACGAGCCTTTGTTGTGCATAAATCTTATGTGCATCCAATTTCAATCCTACGTTACATTTCAATCATCTATTAACTCGAACAATTATACCCTTTGTGTCGGTGTAAATGGATTGGTTCAACAGCGATCAACGTGAGATGGAGGAGTTCGTTAACTCGAACAATTGGTACATACCGGCGTCGCCACCATCGCAGCTGACGCCTAGTCCGGGAGTCGGTAGCAACGTCGACGGAACATCGCCGGTCACCACCGAAGAGTTCGAGGTCAGTGAGATGGAGCCCGCTCAAGAGCGGGGCAAGGGGAAGGTGGGCGAGGAAGATGGGCCGAAGAAGTACAGTCCGCAAGAGACAATGTGGCTTGCGAGGAACTACATCGACATCGCCGAGGATCCTATCATCGGCAACCAGCAAACCAGCAAGGTTTTTTGGGAGCGGATTGCTGAGAAGTATAACGCTGGCCGTCCTAAAGGGTCGATCGAGCGTAGCTACGTGAAGCTGCGCAAGCATTGGGGCCGGGTCCAGGCGGATATGAGCAAGTGGAACGGAAAGTGGGAAAACGTAGTCCGGATGTGGCCGAGCGGGCACAACGAGGCGGACCTCGTCCAGATGGCGAAGGATGCGTTCTTCGCTGACGGGAAGAAGTCCTTCAAGTACATCGACGTTTGGAAGCTCGTCGAGAAGAGCTCGAAGTACACCAGCGGTGCCAAGCCGGCGGCAACTGGGGCGGCGAAGAGAACCAAAGTTTCCGCCTCCGGAAACTACTCTTCGAGCGAAGGAGGTCCGGCGATCGACCTCAACGTGACGGACGACGACATCTTCGGCTCCTCTCCTAGCATTCAGAGCCGCCCGATGGGAACAAAGGCGGCCAAGAGGAAAGCAAAGGGGAAGGCAACTGCGAGCAACTCCGCTATGGTGCCACCACCGACCAATCCGTCTCTGGATAAGATGTCCGACACTTTGTCGGAGATGAATATTACATGGCGGATGAGCCAGCTGACGGAGTTGACAGCGAGGGATACATCGAAGATGTCGGACGAGGAGCTCGAGTTGCACCATGAGATGATCGCCTACCTTCGCGCCCAAATGAAGAAGTAGTAGTCGTGGCCGAGGTTTCTTGTATTTTAAATTTGCTTCGTCTAGTAATGTAATGTTAATTTCGAATGAACAATGCATTTTTCCGGTTTCAATTGTTCAACGAATTGCGTTTTCGAGTTAAATAGGTTGGAGTTGTGAATAGTGTCATTTATTAGTTGCGGCCCGAGTTGCGGCCTGCAGGATTACAGCAGTTGGGGCCTGGGCCGCAACTGTAGAGGAATGATGACGTGGAGGGGACTTGGGGCTGAAAATGGGGACGGGGTTACTGATACCCTAATGGCCTAAGCAACGTATGAAACAAAATGATGCAACACAAACATCATATCAGACTATAAACTATTTCACATACTCCTTCCTTCCACCATTTAAAGATCACTTTTGATTAGCACAAGTTTAAAAAAATATTTGACTTGGTAAAGAAAAGTAGAAAGAGAATATAAAAAATTGGTGAAATATGCAGTCTGCATAATGAAAGTGGAATAAAGCAAAGGGAGTATATTTCTGTTCAATTTGCACGCAATTCGATTCAAATCAGAAACCTGCAGCATTTAGCAATATATTTTGCACGCATTAACAAGATCAAAATGATACCAAGATTAAACCATATGATAACGCAAAATCCTAAACCATATGATAACGCAAAATCCTAAAGCAGTTGGAGCAAAACTACAATTTTGTAACAATGGAAATGATAAAAGAATCTACTCATCATCGAAGAGTGACATTCCAATGCCATCTTCATCACTTTCCTCATCCTTCTCTTCCTCTTTTGCAGCTGCAGGTGCCTCAGCAGCTGCACCACCAGAGGCCGCAGCAGCAGCAGCAGCACCGCCACCTCCTACAAAAGGAGCACCATTTCCAGCTCCAACAATAACCTGCATTTATTAGTACTCCATAATTATAATGCAGTATAATAACATTCTCCAGGTCAATCATAAAAAATAAAATTACACATATACTATCTTAATTACCAACACCAAACATACAAAGCGATTATTTAATTTTAAACCAAACACAACAACACAATAATAAAGGAAAGTCCGACATTAATCTGAAAAAAATTTCTCAACTCGTCGATCTACCAGATCAGTAATCAAACAATTGATTTGAAGAATAATCTAAAAACGAACGGGCAGAGAGATCATATTTTGTTGTTTGGATCATCAGTAATAAGAGAAAATACGAAACGAAGAGGGGAAAGAAAAACCTGAAAGACGGCGGATTTAGGAGTGACGTAGGAGAAGGAGGACTGGACGGCGCCGGAGTCGACGGAGAGAGCCGCCTGAACGAGCTTACGCTGGAGGTCAAAGGTGCAGTCAGCCGTAGCCTCGAGGTCGCCTTTGAGCTGCTTCGCCGACCAATCGGAACCGGATTCTCTGCAAACAAATGTGAAAACACCCATTTTGGTGAAGAAGATCTCAAGTCCCTGCTGCTGGAAGAGGAGGCGAATGCACCAATGCTTTGCCGCAGGGGATTTTAAGGACTTCGATTTAGGGTTTTTCGTTTGGTTGGAGGTGTCGTAATGTCTGATCTACCCTTAATAGCTCCTTAGTTTACATTTATCTGTTTTCTTCATTTTACATCTAAAAATTGAAAATTTTCCTTCCCTATTTTTACGCTCCCTCCATCCCGGCTAAGACGACACATTCCTTAACTGACACAGGATTTTAAGAGTTATGAGTTAATGTGCTTAATTGGAGAGAGAAAATGTGAGTGTAAGTCCAAAAATAGAAAGAGAAAGAGAGATGAATAATTTAATAGGAGTGATAAAAAGTAGTTGAGTGTATTAATTGGAGAGAGAAGGTTTTCAAAAAAGGAAATGTGTCATCTTAGTTGGGACAAACTAAAAAGGAGAACGTGTCATCTTAAGTGGGACAGAAGGAATTGCCTACAATTTGATAATTACAATCGCTATATTGCTAACTCACTATTAAATTGCTAACTCGCTATTAAATTGTTAACCATAATTAAATGATAGTATTAGATTTTTAAATGTAGGGCCAAAATCATTTAGCCCCGAACAATTAATACAATGAATGAAAAAAATCAATTAGGGTATTTATATCAATTAACAACAAATTAGTTATAACTAATTTTTAAAAAATATTTCAAAGATTTAAATGCATATAACTATCTCAATTTTAATTACTTTTTCACACAATATATATCAATTTAAAGATAATTTTATAAGAATTCCAACGAGATCTCACTTGCCTATGTTCTGATGTTAAAATTTGACTTTTTTTTGTCATTTTTAGGAATTTTTGAGCAGTTTAATGTCAACATAACTGTCATAATATGTCAACATAATTTGTACAATGTCAATATTAAATTGTGTTGACATACTCAAGGCATTGTGTTGATATGTTTAATATACTATATTGACACAGTGATCAAAAACCCTAAATTTGATAGTTATTCTTAATTTTTTAACATTAAAAAATGGAAAACAAAACTACACATAACAATTTATAGACCTTTAAATCCTATGGCAGTAAGTTAGTTGTAATTAGTAATTAAGAGGTGAGTTAACAATTGATCACACTTTTATATACATATATTGTACATTATTAGCTAAGTTACATTATTAGACTAATATTCTACATTAATCTAACCGTTAGGTCACAAGATCCAATGGACTACAAGTGTTTTGTTTTTTAACAATATTTACCATATGAAAATGAATACATCTCTCTCTATATATAGGGATGTAATCATATTCTTTTTTGTAAATATGGTTCATTCTTCCAACCAAATCTCAGCCCCACAATTTGGAAATATGATGGCCGAAAATTAAGCTTTTTTCATTATTTAAATTATTAAAAAATCAAAAAGGGTAGAAAAGGAAGTTGACATGTTGACCATTTATTTCCATTCCATAATTCTGCCTCCCATGATTTGATAGTTATATTGCATTGATCTATTTTCCTTTCTTAATCTTGAATGTATTAGTTGATTAACTTAATTAATTTTGCAGCATCTTTATATCAACTCATACATCAAGTTCTTGTGATGACTATGTTTAAAAGTGACGACATACATTATTATAACGTTTTCGTACATTATCTTATATAACTTATGTTTGTATCATTTGGTTTATGTTTCATATGGAACTTGATGCACGAATATGGTTTTAAAAGGCACGAAAAACTTAGTTTAATGTACGAAAGAATTAGTTTGATGTCTTGCAGTACGTTGAATCCATATCCTTTGGGTTTAGCATTCCATCGGGCTAGGTTGTAATACCGACCGACTAACGAACACTTTGCCAAGGGCAGGGAGATACTTCATTTCCCCTAGGGTTTAACAATCCATTTGGCTAGGGCATATTACCAACAATTTCCTATAATTTCTGTTTGTATCCTTTGGGTTTTTGGTTTCACACGGAACATGACGTACGAATATGGCTTCGTGATGTACGAACGACTTAGTTTAATGTACAAAAGACTTAGTTTAATGTCTTGTAGCACGTTGCATCCATACCCTTTGGGTTTAGCAATCCATTGGGCTAGGTTGTAGTACCAACCCACTAACGAAAACATCACTAAGAGCAGGGAGATAACTCTTTTTCTTTAGGGTTCAACAATCCATTTGGTTAGGGCATATTGCCAACACTTTCCTATAATTTCTATTTTTATCCTTTGATTTTGGTTTCATACAGAACTTGATGTACGAATATGGTTTTGTAATGTACGAAAGACTTAGTTTAATGTACGAAAGAATTAGTTTAATGTCGATGTTAATGTATGAAAATGGTATTTGAATGCATGAACCTCAGACATTAATGTAATTAAATTACTGAATAATATATGTACATATATAGCTACATCATGTCGCAGTGAATGATATTTTGAAGTCATGTACAATTATGCATGTATAATGTATGATGGGTTAAGGAAGGTTGCATGTCCTCCTTAAAGTCTTTATCACCAAAATATTTTGGGCGCTTTGTACCTATTTAAAAATATTGACATTGAGGAGATTAGACTACAACCAATATCAAGCCAAAGTACGAGGAGATTACACTATAAGCAACATCAAACAAAAGTACATCAAATAATAATGTAGATAATCAACTGTACGTAATGTACATAACATGTTCACCAATGTAACTCAAACTACCTTAACACATATTAATGCCGCAGATATCAAGGACTAATCTAATGTTTTCCATCAATGTACTTTGTACAAGTTCAGGGGTAAATAATGTACATCTGGGATTGCTAAACCTTTTGCAGGATGGATTTAACTTCCGTAACACATTAAACCCATTATAATCTATATTAATAAGAATGTGACATATACATTAAACAATCATAAACGTACATTAAATTAAAAGAAGTATTCATAGTGATTGTTTCATAATCGTACATTCAATAACCATAATCATACATTACCGAATTAATGTACCAATTTGTGTGAATAATGTACACGACTTGAATGTAAAAAAACATTCAATTGGCAACAAGCACTCACCAACAACACATTACAGTCGAAATCACACTTAGAAAGATGGTTTAGGGTGAATTTAGGCACTACATCAAAGTGAATTTCACCACTTTCGACCATAAAATGTAGCAGATCATACCATAATCCAGAATAATGTAGTACATCAGTATGTAATGTAAATATTGGGTTGAATAATGCACAAATGCTTTTTAAAAGAAAATATAGATGAGTATATAGAACAGATAATGTACGAGCACCATTTAAATAATGTAGCAAACCCAAATCGATATCCATCACCAAACCATAAATTGTAAATTGACCGAATAATTGTAGAAGCACTAAAACAAATACCAAAAGTTCAATTAACGAACGACATACGTAGAGAACCTAAAATGAATTTCGGTAATAAAAGAAAATGACCTTAGATTTACAAAAAATGCAGTTTTCAGTATACAAGAAGTGAAATTATTGCTCAATCATCGAATTTCGATCAGAAATATCGGTTGTAAATATTGAAGGGGTAGGCAGCGGAAGCGTGCGTTCTAACGGATCACATAAAATTCTGATCTATTTAGTAGATTATTTAGATAAATTCTATTTGCGTAATTTTCACATGTATTATGCTCATAACTTGAATTTAAACATGCTTTAGCACAAATAATCCCTAAAACACGCTTGCTACAGAGTTGGCCAATTTACCTCGTTGATTTACTGAAGAATCGAAGATGGCTCGCGTCTTTTCCACGTGAAGATCTTGAGTGCTAAACCACAAATCTTCTGACTGGTTCCCGGACTGTCATCTGATATCAGTGTGGCTGATCTCACCAGAGAACTAGGACTTAATTAAAGAAGACAGAAATCCTATCTCCCGGAGGAGCGGGAAATCGTCCCCTGTGTGAATAGGGAGGGGGACGAAAATTTTGGAAGAAAATACAAGTGTATTTTCTATCTCCTTTATTCTCCTATTTATATTTAGTCGAATATTGAGCCCAGTTAGGGATCTATGGAAGAATTTGGATATGGCCTCCCCCAATTAGCTTTTTACTAATTAAATTGAACCCACAATTTAATATATGCTTATATTGGAATATTACGAGTAGCAACTACAGTAGTAATATTGCACTGCCCATCTAATTCCGAAATTACAAGTATTCCCGAGTTTCCATTTGTTTGTCATCAATTTCCCGCGCTTAAGATAGAAACGTCCATTAATTAATCAATGTCTACTATGGACTTAATTAATTAACATATTATTATCTCCAAGAGTGGACTTAGCAAAAAATGCTTGTTTATTATTCATAGAGTAATCAAACTCCAACTAACTAGGTTCCGAATAATAAAACCTTGTTTCGAACTCCTCTTGTGGACGTTATCGAACGAGACTCACCTCGCGCACGATTCAATATAATAGCAATCCTAGCACCGCTAGATATTAATCACCACTACCCAAAATACCAGGATTCTTGGGCTGCGAAAAACCCGTACCTTTTGGTAAGTCAAAGTAGTGCATAATCAATACCGTATGTTCAATGCTAACATACATTGATTAAGAAATTAATTATCAAGACCTCGTCTTTCAGTAGATAGCATAAAGACTCGTCTTGCTGTTAGATCCAATTCAGTGCTATACCACACCAATGTCATCTTATTTCAGTAAGGCTTAGAAATATGCGGACTGACATTGCAACCTTTCACGATAGGTAGTTTAGGCCTATCTAGGTTGTGAAATTCTTATTTTTCTTTGTTCAGGACTGGCCGTGTTACCTTAAAGTGGACGACGCCCACAACCGGTCTACTAAAACAAAGACTTAGACTTTGTTACGTTGCTTATACATTTAAATATGCAATAAATATCCATTAAATGTAAAACATAACAACATTATGACAAAAATAATCTGTTTCATTCCTTTGGAAAATAACATATAGAGTTTTACAGTATTCAATCAATCGAAAGGTGATTTCTAGTATACAAACTCTAACAAATATTGGGTGACATTATTGATCAAGTGAGATTATAAAAAATCTAGTTTCCCCGTTGCATTTCGGTTGGAAACTGTACCAGATTTCGGCTTCTATAGAATACCACCGACGTCTGGTTGCGCCGAAACATGATAGACCACTGCCGATTGATGAGAAATAGAGGGACGTCTGATTTGGGTCGATTTTCTATCGTATTTACTGCGTCAATCGACGACGATTTATGTTTTCTGGGTGATTTCAGAGGCGGTTAGGGTTTTGGAAGAGAGGGGAATTGAGAGAGAAGAGAGACGAAGTGACGGTGAGAGAGTAGAAGGTCAATGGTCTCTCAAAATTGGAAAGATATCATTATGCTGAAATCTCGAATTTTGCAGTTTTGAAACGCATGAATAAAATCTTGTGTTTCGTATTCTACCCCCGTAATGTACCAAATCGGCATAATAATGTAACACAGACTATCACATCTTTTACTAATCTAATCCGTCCAACATCTTAATCCAATGGTTGATATTAAGTTGGAACTTAACACTAAGGGGGCAATAGGACCTTAATGCTACCATATATATATATATATATATATATAGTTGCGTTAGTGTGCTAATTAATTTACAGTAATAACTAATAACGTTCAATTCTGTGTATTAATATTATCCACAGACATAATTATATCAATACAACATGTAAATTTAAATATCAACATAAAGACATAATTTATCAACACAAGAAAGATTGATAAATTTATGTCTTTGTGTTGATATTTTTAACATACAAAAGTGATATTTAGTTATTAGTTATTACTGTAAAAAGTTAGTATTTGATCACACACCTATATATATATATATATATATATATATATATATATATATATATAGGGTTGCGTTAAAGATAGAACCATTCTTAAGTGTAGAACCTAGAACTCTACATATTTTATTCATTGGATGAGGAAAAAATGACGGTCAAGATTAAAAATCATACATATTAGACTATGTTTTCACGACATTCCGGACTCAACATGTGAAAAAACTCACATGTTGATGGAAGAAAGAATGAAACGAAGAAGAGTCCATGCATGCTTTATTTTTTCACTTATCTGCATTCACCCATTAATAATAGTTTTGGTTGTAATGGGAAGTTGTTGTGCAAATCAACACCATTGGATTAAAAGATCTAACGACCTCCGTTTGGCATTTGTTCTACGTTTAAGAATGGTTCTACGTTTAAGAATGGTTCTACCTTGATCACAATCCTATATATATATATATATATGGCACTTTTAGGGCACTATGCAAAACTAGATTTAAATACAGAAACGCAGAACAATATCATACGTATGGGCACTTTTAGGTCATAGTTAGTTAATTTTTAGGTCATGCTAACAAAGCATGACCTAAAATGATCTTAGCATGGTATTAAACCCAAATATTATAATATGACCTAAAATTGCTTATTTATGACCTTCCGCATTTTTGGTTAATTATTGACCATTATATCATCTAATCCTAGGGCCAAGATTTGAGTTGCATTTATGGATTTAAATGCATTTTTATTTTGATCATCTCCATATATATATATATATATATATATAGAGGGATGTATTCATTTCCTTTTTGTATCTTTTGTTCTATTATTCATTTTAATCTCAGCCCCACGATTTTGTCATCTGACGGTTAGATTGATGCCACGTGTCATTTAACAATGCAGATTTTTAGTTGAATAATGCACACCGACTAATAATGCACCATTATAGTGTAATAATGCAGATTTTCAGTTGAATAATGTACACCGACTAATAATGCACCATTATAGTGTAATAATGCAGATCATCACAACCATCCAATTCAAGGATCCAAGGGCTGTGATTAAAAAGAAGCTTGGACTGAAAAGCTACGAAGGACCTTAACACACCCCTATATATATATATATATATATATATATATATAGGGGTGCGTTAAAATGACAACACCTCTTAAAGTAACACCATACCACCATTCCTAGCCAATCATTTGTACACGTGGACGAATAATCAACTGCCATGTGGCAATCATAAAAAATGCTCAAGGGTAAATTTTCTCGGCCAGCAATATCCAATACACTATACAACAATTTTTCTCGGACAGCCACATCCAATACGCTAGACAGCAATCTATAGATTGATGTCTAGCGTTTAGGGTCCTCACAACTCTTTAGTGTTAAGCTTCAAACATATCACAACACTTGGATCCTTAAATTTGATGGTTGTGATCAAAATAGTCGAGCTACATTATTTGATGAAAAATCTACATTATTAGTCGGTGTACATTATTAGAATGAAAATCTACATTATTAGACTATAATGTTACATTATTAGTCGGTGTACATTATTACAATGAAAATCTACATTATTAAATGACACGTGACATTAATCTAACCGTTAGATGAAAAAATCGTGGGGCTGAGATTCGGTTGAATGTTTCGACGATATTTACATGTTGAACCTGAATACATCCCTATATAAATATATATATAGGGTTGTGATCAATTGAGATTTTTTAGCCTAATTGAGAATTGAGATGCATTATCAGCCACTCATTTTTATTAAATGTGTGGTTCAGAATTTGCCACATGAAAAATATTTTTAGATTAATAAATTATGAAAGGTTAGAATGGTAATTTACAATTAATTTTTAATTTTATTCAATAATTTTTTTATTTTTTTTATTTATTTAAATTTTTTTAATTTTTTTTATATTTTTTAATTTTAATATGTACAATCCATGTCAATTACATATATAATCCATGTCAACTACATATATACAATGTCAATTATATGTAAAATGTTGTTATTGACATAATTTATACGTAAAATGTTGCTGTTGACATTAATTATATGTAAAACGTTGTTGTTGACATTAATTATATAGGTCGTTGACATGAAAATGTTTATTCTTGACAGGAATTATATTGCTCGTTGACATAATAATGTTTGTTGTTGACATGAATTATATAGGTCGTTGACATAAATTTTATGAAAAATGTTGTTAACATAAATTATATGTAAAACATTGTTGTTGACATGAATTATATGTAAAATGTTGTTGTTGACATAAATAATATAGGTCGTTAACATAAAAATATTTGTTGTTGACATTAAATATTTGTAAAATATTTCTATTGACATAATAGTTGGCATAAATAACGTTTGTTGTTGACATCGTAGTTGACATAAATAACGTTTCTGTTGACATTGTAGTTGACATAAATAACGTTTGTTGTTGACATCGTAGTTGACATAAAGTCTCCGTAGTTGACATCGCGCGAAAATTGTGAATGAGTGACTGAAAATGCATCTTAGTTCTCAATTAGGCTAAAAAATCTCAACCTAACAAGACCATATATATATATATATATATATATATATATATAGGGTTTTGATCCATACATAACCATTCTTAATACAAAAATGCAGAACCAAGCATACAAAAGTCATTTTTAGGTCATTGTAAGCTTATTTTTATGTCATTATAGTAAGGATGACATGAAATGATCTTAACATGACCTCAAACCCAAAGTTTATAATATGACCTAAAACTGCTTTACAATGACCCTCCGTGTTTTTGTTTATTTATTGACCATTGGATTGTCAAATCTCATGGTCAGGATTTGGTCTGGATTTTGTTTTGAGATCAAGTTTTGTATTGATCATTTTCATATATATATAGGAAAATGATCAATACAAAACTTGATCTCAATACAAAATCCAGACCAAATCCTGACCATGAGATTTGACAATCCAATGGTCAATAATTAAACAAAAACACGGAGGGTCATTGTAAAGCAGTTTTAGGTCATATTATAAACTTTGGATTTGAGGTCATGTTAAGATCATTTCATGTCATCCTTACTATAATGACGTAAAAATAAGCTTACAATGACCTAAAAATGACTTTTGTATGCTTGGTTCTGCATTTTTGTATTAAGAATGGTTTTGCATGGATCAAAACCCTATATATATATATATATATATATATATATATATAATCCTCATAATCACCCCCTAGTATAAAACATAGGACTAATATAATCCCTTGGATCTATTAATCTAGTGGCTTTGATTAAAAGCATCGCCATACATTATTATACCATTTTTATACATTAAAGGGCAATTTGGGTATATTACTGTTATATCATTTATATGGATTAGTACATTAACTAAATGTATACATTAATGTGTTATTAATGTAACATTAATGTGTTTTAATGTATATGGCCCTTCTACGTAATGCAGATTATAATTTTTTGAATGAGTGACCAAAGTTATATCCATTCCCCAAGGGTTTAGCAATCCATGAGGCTAGGGTGTAGTACCGACTCAGTAACACACAACGTTCACTAGGGTTATCTTGTGGATACTATACCCTAGCCCTATGGATAAGTTAACCCTAGAGGACAGGATCTAACTTCCTCCGGTTAGTGAACGTTATGTTAATAAGATGGTACTACACCCTAGCCCCATGGACTACTAAACCCTTGTTGAATGATGTTAACTTCGGCCCTAAGAGAATTCATACGATGCTGCATTATCCTGTGTATATCGTACATTATCATGGGTATATCGTACATTACTTTCCGTCTCATGAATTTGTGGATGCTACATAGTACAACTTCAATTCACAAATTCATACGATGCTATATTATCATGGGTATATCGTATATTACTTTCCGTCTCATGAATTTGTGAATTTGAGGATGCTATATAGTATAGCTTCAATTCACAAATTCATACGATGCTACATTATCATGGGTATATCGTACATTACTTTCCGTCTCATGAATTTGTGAATTTGTGGATGCTATATAGTATAGCTTCCATCCAAAAATTCATACGATGCTTCATTATCATGGGTATATCGTACATTAATGCGTGAGACTTGTACATTAAAATACCATTTTCATACATTAACATCATGTACTAATAGAACATGATGTATAAATATAACTCAATCATGTAGCGAAATCATATACAATTGTGCTTTATCATTTTTACCCTTTTTTATTATTTTATTAATTTTTAAATGCCACGTGGCTTCCATATCAACCATCAGATCGCACCTAATCAATGGATGAAATTAGTTTTCATTTTTAACAGTTTTTTTCATATTAATCTGAATACATTCCCTATATATATATATATATATATATATATATATATATATATATATATATATAGGGATGTTATCATATGATAACCCATATTTATGGTGATAACCTAATAACCTATCATTCTATGGACGAAATATATCATTTTATAAAATAGAATATCATTTTATGGATTAAAATTATCATTCTATGCATGCTGAAAAAATATCATTTTATAATGTATAAATATCATTTTTAGTAAAAAAGATATTTTTGACCCATAAAATAATAGGTTATTAGGTTATCACCATAAATATGGTTATCATTTTAACGCACCCCTATATATATATATATATGTATATATATATATATATATAGGGATGCATTCAGATTCATAAGCTAAATAGTGTTTAAAATCAAAACAGTTGTAGTCCATTGGATCTTGTGATCTAACGGTCAGATTAATATCACATGTCATCTAATAATGTAGCTTGGCTAATAATGTACCATTTTAGTAAAATAATGTACCATTATAGTATAATAATGTAACTTATCACAACCATCCAATCTAAGGATTCAAGGGTTGTGTTTTGCTTTGATTTTTGATAGAATTTCACTTATCGACCATAATGCGCCCCTATATAGGGGTGCATTACCCTCCTTATCACCCCCTAGTATAAAACATAGGACTAATATAATCCCTTGGGTCTATTAACCTGATGACTTTGATTAATTGTCAATCGGTACATTATGGTACTAGTTTCGTACATTAAAGGGCAGTTTTGGAATCAATACATTAGGCGGTTCTTTTTTATAAAATAACATTCACTAGATTTTTGGAAATTAATATCAGTGAAGATCCAATTCCCTTCCATTCTTTCTCTCACCCTTACTTCCAACTTCTCTCTTCCCTCATTAATCGCCACTCACCAAAAACCCTAACCGCCGCACCATTCCACATCAATTTTTCCTTCTTTCTTCTGGAGACGCTTCTGACTGTGTAGACGACGGCGAATTGGTTGACTATCCAACACCCCCAAGTTTACATTAATTGTCATTTTCAAACAGAAATCGGAGGTAACCTCTATCAGCGGTGTGATAGGTCAGGCCAAAAATGAAAACTTTGATTCAAATTGCAGTCGATTCCGTCATGAGGAACCTGTATTTCATATCAATAGCTTCAGATTATATGATATATTTTCATGCTACACCATGGTAACTTATCTGTACATCATTGGTTACTGCATTATTTTTTGATAAATGTACATTATTGTAAACCAAATCTGTTAATTTATACCTACTACCACCGTACATTTAGGGGTTGTATCTATATATCATTGGTTACTACTGAAGGGGTTGGCACCGGAAGCGAGCATTCAAACTGATCTCATAATAATTCTGATCTATTTAAATGATTATTTAGACAAATTCTATTCACGTAATTCTCACACGTATCATGCTCATAACTTGAATTTAAACATGCTTTAGCACAATTAACACCTAAAACATTTTTGCTACGAAGTAAGCCAATTTACCTCGTTGATTCACTGAAGAATCGAAGATAGCTCGCGCCTTCTCGGCTTCCATGGTCGAGTCCGCGATGCATTTCTGTTTCACACTCTTCCAAATTACGGCTCCACCTCCTAAAGTGAACACATATCCAGAAGTAGATTTTCTCGAGTCTTGATCGGATTGAAAAACTGAGTCAGTATATCCCAAAGGACAGAGCTCGGCTACATTGTAACTAGAGCATAGTCCTTAGTCCATTTAAGGTACTTGAGTATGTTCTTTACGGCAGTCCAATGTCCTTGGCCCGGATTCGACTGATATCTTGCCACCATGCCAACGGCAAAACAAATATCAGGCCTTGTACAAAACATAACATACATGAGACTTCCAACTGCCGAAGCATATTGAATCCTTCTCATCTCTTCTATCTCAGATGGCGTTTTGGGGCACATCTCTTGAGATAGATGGATGCCATGTTTAAAAGGTAAGAAACCTTTGTTGGCATCTTGCACGCTAAAACGACTAAGTACAGTATTGATGTAGGGTTCTTGAGATAAGCACACCATCCTATTTTCCCGATTCCTAAGAACCTTGATCCCGAGGATGTGTCCCGCGTCTCCCATATCTTTCATCTCGAACTGGTTCGACAACCAAGTTCGTACTGATGACAACATCTTTTTATTGTTTCCAATTAGAAGAATGTCATCTACATGTAAAACCAAGAACACAACATTCTCCTTTTCAACCTTCTTCTAAACGTAACTTTCATTTGGACTTCTTAAGCTTCCAAACCATGTGTTCCTTGCCCTTCATGGCATTTCCTTCGGGTTGTTCCATGTAGATGGTCTCCTCAAGACTCCCGTTCAAGAACGCAGTCTTAACGTCCATCTGCCATACATCCCAATCCATGTAAGCTGCAATAGACAACAGTATCTGGATCGATTTGAGCATGGCCACCGGGGAGAAGGTCTCATCGTAATCGACACCTTCCCTTTGGGTATACCCCTTGGCCACTAGTCTTGCCTTAAAGACTTTAACTCGTCCATCGAGTCCACGTTTACGCTTGTTTATCCACTTACTCCCATTGGGTATACCCCTTGGCCACTAGTCTTCCCTTTGGGTAGGACGGAAAAATCGTAGACGTCTTTGTCTATCATAGACTGTAGTTCCAAATCCATTGCTTTCATCCATTTGCAATGATCGACATCTGCCCGCGCCTCTGCAAAGTTCCAAGGATCTAATACATTGTTGTCCGAGGAGTGATCCATAGATTCCCCAAACCAATGTATCTATTGGGCTCATGAGAGACCCTCGCACTGTGGCGCGAGACTACAATACTTGGAGTAGAAGTTGAAATTTTAGGAATTGTTTGTACACTAGGTACGAGTTCTTGGTTAATGGAACTTGTGACAGAAGTTAGCTCGTCAAGAGCCACTTTTTGATAAGGCTTATTTCATGCATCGGTTTAAGGGTAAAATGTACTCTACTTGATCGGTTTATCGCGCAAAGCAAGTGTTAAATGTGCAGGAATGCCGCTTGACCAAAGCAACAAGACCAAACAGATCAAGCGAGTACAATAGGCGAAAAAGGCTAGATTTCGGGGGAAGTTGATCAAGGGGAGTAATCAAACAGTTAAGGAGGGGATCACTGGATATCAGAAGAAGGACACGCGAGGCTATGAGCTGGATGGTGCGCAGTGATGCAAAGATATTTTCTATCTTTTTCCCCTTAGACTACACATTTTTATGTAAATTATGACTCATCAAATCGTGCTTTTATTGAAGTTTAGGATGTAAAAAAAAGCTGACTGGAGCTCACTTAAACATTCCATCAAACACTTGGTGTGCTATGTAAAAGACAAGGACAAAATCCTCTTTGAGGTATTTCATCAAACACTTGGGGTGCATTTCGTTTTAACGCAAAATTCAGCACAACAACGTGGAGGATAGAATTTCGCCGGAGACCCGCCAAAAATGCACGCCCAATGCTCCAAATAGAACCATTATCTGCCATTTCACGCAGCAAAGCTACTTACCCGCCCGGGCCTACATCGCAACGCCCGTAAGGGCCGATTCTCGAAGGCGTGGAGACTCCAGAGTTTACCACCCGCCCGGGTGAGTTTTGCACTAACAAATACACCCGGTCAGGTAAGATTCGAAAGGCGTAAGGAGTCTAGAATGGGTAGAATTTCTATCACCTGGCCGGGTGATTTTTCAGTTTAAAAAATCCACCCGGCCGGGTAGAGCAATTGTAACTGCAAATCAGCAGTTTCTTGGGCAGTTTCATTCTTGACAGTTGGGCGGTTTTGCTGGGAAGAAAAAGGGAACGAATTGGGCAGAGATGGGGGAGGGGACGGCAGGAACGATTTTTGGAGAGGAATTCTATACATCAAATTGGGAGATGAAGTTTGGATAGTGATAAGGCTAATTTCATGCATAGGTCTAGGGTTTTAATTCGTAAAATTTCTGGGTCTAACGCACGTTTTAAGCCAGGTGTGTGAAGATTTTCGCCAGGTCCAGGAAAGGAGGAGGACAGTTGCGTGGACCTAGGAAATAGGCGAATGAGTGGACATTATGCGGAAAATTGCTTGACGGAGGAAGCCTCGGAGTTGAAGGGTAGAATAGAGATTTCTACGAAGACTCTAGAAGGCTGTGTCCGCGTCTATAAAAGGCAGAAGCATGCACGCTGGAGGGATCTTCTCGGTTGAAGGCCTCGATAACAGCCTGTAGCTTAGTTCACTTTTCACACACTTGGGTTCTTTTCGTGGGGAGATTCAGGGGGGTCATGCACTGGGGTTTACTTTGAGCTTTCATATATTTTCGATTGGGTTGTAACACCGTCCTTCGGTGGGGCGAAGAAACAATTTAATTTCCACTTTCATACTTTGCTGATTTTGCCGAGCTTCGCTGTTCGAAGCTCGGACCTCTGTTTGCTTTTGCCGAATATTCTCATAATTTAATACAAGTTTGATTTTCTGTTACGTCTGTTATGTTGACTTTTGGAATTTTAGAGTTGGATTGTTCGAGTTGGGTGCGTTTCGCAGTTGTTTTCTGAATTTATTCAGGTTTGTGGTTGGATCTGGTTGATCGGAGTCTGTTTGTGGATGAATCGGAGGGTTGAGTTCGCTGGTGTTGTGGAGTTGTCTGTGATTGTTTGAATTCGGAGTTGATCGGAGCAGATCTGTGAAAACCGGAGTTATGGAGTCGATTGTGTCTGTTGTTGGGTTCGGATCGCTTGGATCCGGAGTGGATTAAGCACGCGACGTGAATCTGAGCAAGATTTATTTAATTTTATGCCTAGTTTACGTGTTTTCATTTCATTTCACTTAGTTTACGTAGATCTGATGTATTTCTGGTTCATAGCAAGTTTCCGGCATCCAAATCTTTATATTCTGTTCGAATCTAGATATATGCTCTGTTTTCTCCATTTGCATGCTTGAATCGGTTAGGAAATTGCATGTCGTTGTTAGTTGGAGCATGAGTTTGTTATTTGCAGCTTTAGCCGTACTTGCTATATTTGGAGTCATGGTCCCCACTGTTTTATTTTCCCTGTCTAGTCTTAGTTAGTTAGTCGTTTACTTAATCTAGGAAGTAAAATGTGTCTCTCAGTATTGAAGTCTGATTCTATTACATTTTCTGTGTCTTAGGTCTAGCATTTACATTTCGTGCCTAGATCTAGAGGTGGTTAAAATTCTCAACCCTTTTGCGTGGCAGCAGCCGCTTGTTTCCAGAGTCTCTAAGCACTACTTCACGAATCCATCTTCGTGGGATCGCCCCCGCTTCCCTATGCTAATTTATAGTATTCGGGTTGAGGGATTTATTTTTTGAAGGGGAGTCGAGTGTGTCCAACGACAAAAACACTCTGTGTTCTCTTGAGTTCTTGGACCTGGTGATCCAGTGGATTTAAGGAGCGTGGTGTCTTGACCGAGCACTTGCATTAGTTTTCTCTGTGCACACTTGCTTACTCCGTGTGAAACCACACTACTACCAGATCGTCCTCCCTTCAAATGGCGCCGTTGCCGGGGATGGATGGCGTGCTTTGTGTTAGTGCTCAGAGTCTGTGGTGTAAATAGTTTTGATTTATTTTCTTTCTTTTTTTATTTGTAGTTTATGAGCAGAGACTCAAGATCTGCCCACTGGAGCAACTCATCTGGGTGGAAGCACGACAAGTTTAATTGGCAGGTTAAGGATACAGTCTCTACTGTGACCACCAGATCAGGGTTCACCACGGGAGATCCGTTTCCGAGTGAATTTACTAGCAACGAATCTTGGACGTCGTCAGGACGCGAAGATCCAGAGTCACCACCTGAATCAGAAACAGAGTCAGAAATAGGGGAAGCATAGGAAGTAGTCATGGCGCAAGTGGTAGATCCAGATCCAGATATAGGGTCGCTGACAGCTCATTTAGATGGAGAGCCGGCCCAAGCCATAGTAATGAACTAGCGCCAGAGGACTATTCAGATCAAGACAAACGTACTCGGCATCTTGCCAACGTTCTCTGGGCGCAGAAATGAGTGTCCTTATGAGTTGTTAAATGAATTCAGTAAGTTGTGTGGTATTTAGAAGAGGCCGAATGAAGCAACAAAGGAGGATTATCGCCTACGGGTAATTCCGTTTACCTTGAAGGGGGAAGCTAATAAGTGGTTATTGAGGTTGCCCCCGGATTCTATCCGCACATGGAGGGACTTCAAGTTGGAATTCTTAGATTATTTATTCCCATCAAACAAGACGAATGCACTGAAAAAAGAAATACTAGAGTGTAAGCAGGATTACGATGAATCCTTGAGTCAGTATTGGTCGAGATTCAAGGGATTGTTGGATGGATGCCCGAATCACCGAATGATAGAGGCAGAGACCTACTCTCTGTTTTACGAAGGGGCAACTCCTGAGTCAAAGGACTTAATGAACTCCTCGAGTGGGGAAAATTTCACAAGGAAGAGGGGAAGTGAGGCAAGAGAAATCCTGGGGAAGTTGATCGACGCTAAGAAGACGTACGATAACCCTAGAAATGCAGTGAGGAGAGGATCGGTGCATGCTGTGAGAGAGCAAGAAGATGATAAGGTAGAAGCGAGGATTGACAGGATCGAGAAAGCTCTATTGAACGCAATTGAAAAAACAAATCCACCAGTTTCACAAGGGAAGGAGAAATCTCCTGGTCCAGGAGATAATCAAATTCGGCAATATTACGGGACCCAGGAAGGAGATTATCAGGCCCAGGTCAATGCAATGGGAAGTTGGAATCCCGATGGGAGCTGGAATCCAGGGAGACAGAGAGATGCGCCCTGGAAAAACCATCCAATTTCAGATGGACTGACAATGAGCAGAATCAGCCAGCACCACAACAAAGTCAGCAGTTTGCACCTCAGCCCGAAAGACAAGGTAACTGGTCAGGAAGGAATCAAGAGGGGCAGGGCAGCTGGATCAATCGGAACCAAGGAGACCACTCGAGCTGGGGAAACAGAAATCAGAACAATCAAGGGAACTCTTATGTACCACCGCACCAAAGGAATTTTCAGAACAATTACCAGGGTCAAGGAAATCAATACAACAACTATTCAGGAGGTCAAGGAAACGCTCGTCAGAATCAGATGAGTGGATCGACTCTGAATATAGGGCCAGGACCCAGTCAGCCACCAAAGCCACAAAAGAGTATCGATGATATGGTGCACGATCTCGTCAGTTCTCAGCAACATATGCAAAACAACCTGCAATCAAACAATGACGTAGTGCACAAGCTTTAAGATGCTCAACAGGAGCAAAAGGCGGCCATGGATATGCTGGCCAAGCAATTATCGCAGATAGCCACTTCTTTGAGTGATATGAGGGGAAATGAAGGAAAGATTCTCGCCTCAGTAAGGCCACCGGATAGAGCGAATATAAGTCAGATTACCTTGAGATCCGGGAAGGGATATGAAGGGCTAGTGGTAAGAACGAAGGAAGCGACAGGTTCCAAGGAAGACAAGAAGTACGAGGATACAATTCCTAGATCAAGGAACTAGGAGGGAGAAAATTCCTTGGTCAAGGATGACCTTGAAACAGGAGATTTTGAGAAACCCCTGCCTAAGTCAACTGAACCATTTTTCCTCGATCCAGAGCTGGAGTTGGAAAACGAGGCATTAAGGGAGGAAACTGGAGAATTCTCAGCTGAAAGCTCTATCGGAGCAGGGAAGCGACTGAAGCCTTTCCCAAGCCGGGGGGAAGCTAAGAAGAAGAAGGAAGAGCCGGTGGATTTCATGGATATTTTTGGGAAATTGGAGATTAATCTACCATTCTTACAGGATTTGAAATTGCCGGTATTTAGCAAGTTCATCAAAGAATTTATAGCTGGGAAGGCTAGACCTAGTGGGAAAATTTTGATCGGCGAGAACATCTCTGCAGTGATTCAAAAGCGGAGGATGCCTTCGAAATGCAATGATCCAGGTATGTTTACCTTACCCATCTCTATTGGTGATGTAAAAATCGAGCATGCTATGTGTGATTTAGGTGCATCCATAAATGTGTTACCACTGTCTATATACAAGAAGTTAGTAGGGGTAGGCATGGTGGACACAAAAGTTGTGATCCAATAGGCAGACAGGTCATGCATTTGTCCTGAAGAAGTGCTTGAGAACGTGATAGTAAAGGTACATGACTTCTTGTACCTAGCAGATTTCCATGTGATTAGAATGAGTGATAATGAATCTGCAGAGTCTGGTGGAGTACTTTTAGGGAGACCTTTCCTACGTACCGCTAAGACTATCATCGATGTTTTTGATGGTACCATCTGCCTTGATTATAATGGGGAGAAATATACATTCACCATAGATGAGGCAATGAAAAAACCTCTTGACGTTGAAAATTTGCATGCTATAGATGTTATTAACCCCTTAGTCCAAGAATATCTTGAGACAGAGTTAATGCAGGAACAGATCGAGAATTCCGAAACAAGTCATGACATTGATAGAGAAGTAGCTAGTTGGTGTCAAGCAATGAACACGAGTGAGTTATCAGATGATGAGCTAGCTGAAGCGATTCTGGAATTCTGTACGAACCCGGAACTAGCCAGATCAAGGAAGGCGCCTTATGTGGCGAGCGTGGATAGTTCTACTGAGTCTAAGAAGGGAATAACAACTGAGTCGACAAAGAAAAATCCCTTGCCCCAGGAAAAAGATGTTCCCAAGAAAGAGTTGAAAACACTTCCACCTGGGCTCAAGTATACGTATCTGGAGGAGAATGAAAATTTCCCGGTGATTATTAACAGCAGCTTGACCGAGGGACAAGAAGAGGAATTGCTGAATGTAATCAGGAGAAACAAGAAGGCTATTGGGTGGACACTCTCTAACTTGGTTGGGATCAGTCCAGATCTGTGCATGCATCACATTCGCCTAAAAGAAGGAGCAAAAGCCTGTAGGGACCCACAACGCAAGTTGAATCCGAACATGAGGGAAGAAGTGCTGAAGGAAGTATTGAAGTTGCTATCCCTAGGAATCATATATTCCATACCATACAGTGAATGGGTTAGTCCAGTACATATGGAACCAAAGAAGTCAGGAATACAGGTGGATAAGAACGATAAAAATGAGTTGGTCCCTACTCGACTTGTTACTGGGTGGAGGATGTGTATTGACTACCGGAAGCTGAACGAGGCTACCAAGAAGGATCACTTCCCATTACCTTTCATTGACCAGATGTTGGAAAGGTTGGCAGGCAAGCAATATTTTTGTTTCCTAGATGGATATAGTGGGTATTTTCAAATCTATGTGGATCCCGAGGATCAGGAGAAGACAACTTTCACGTGTCCCTTTGGAACGTATGCTTACAGAAGGATGCCGTTTGGCCTATGCAATGCGCCAGGTACTTTTTCAGCGATGTATGATGAGTATCTTCTCGGATCTCCTGGAAGATTGCATCGAGATTTTTATGGACGACTTCACTATGTACGGGAATTCATTTTACTCGTGTTTGGAAAGTTTGGATATAGTGCGGAGGAGGTGCCAGGAGAAGCATTTGGTTTTGAATTTCGAGAAATGCCACTTTATGGTCCCTGAGGGAATTGTCCTAGGGCATGTGGTGTCAGAAAGAGGCATACAAGTAGATCAAGCAAAAATTGATGTTATCTCAAAACTGCCTTACCCGACGAATCAGAAAGAGGCGAGAGGATTCCTAGGGCACGTAGGATTCTATAGGAGGTTTATAAAGGACTTCGCAAGGATCGCTCAACCACTCACTCACTTATTGCATAACGATGAGGAGTTTGTTTTCGATGAGGAGTGCAAAAAAGCTTTTCAGTTGTTGAAGGATAGGTTAGTTTCTGCTCCCATTATTAGAGCGCCCGACTGGAATCTACCTTTTGAAATCATGTGTGATGCAAGCGACTATGCCGTGGGAGCGGTGCTAGGTCAAAGAGTTGATGGGAAAAGCTACGTGATTTTTTATGCATCCAAGACGCTAAATCAAGCCCAGAAGAACTATGACACCACCGAAAAAGAAATGCTGGAGGTGGTATATTCATTTGAGAAATTTCGCTCGTACTTGCTGGGGTCGAAGGTGATCGTTTTCACCGACCACGCGGCCATTAAGTACCTGCTGGCGAAGAAGGAGTCTAAACCAAGATTAATCCGTTGGGTGTTACTTTTACAAGAATTTGATTGGGAGGTTAAGGATAAGAAAGGAACTGAGAACAAGGTGGCTGACCATCTTAGTCGTATTTTTCAAGGGGAGACCGAGGAAACAATACCAGATGCATTCCCCGAGGAACAATTGTATTATTTAGGGGAATTTCCTAGACCTATCAATTGGGAAAAAATCATGGCGTTAACAGGTCCAGGAGATTCTGAGAAAGGTAAATGTCATCTAAACAATGAGCCATGGTTCACAGACCTGGCAAATTACTTGGTCACTGGAGAGGTGCCTAGTTCGTAGGAAATCTCCCGGGCCCAGAGAATGAAGCTCAAAAGCGAAGCCAAGTATTATTTCTGGGACGGTCCGTATTTGTGGAGAATGGGAGCTGACCAAGTAATCCGGAGGTGTATCCCGGAGTGGGAAAAGAGGGATGTACTAAATCATTGCTATGCCCTAGCTTGTGGAGGTCACTTTAGACCTAGGAAGACCGCAAGGAAGGTGTTAGATAGCGGTTTTTACTGGCCTACATTGCATAAAGATGCTTTCGAGTTTTGTCAGAACTGTGAGAGGTGTCAACAGACCGGGGGAATCTCCAGGAGGGACGAAATGCCACAAGTTCCAGTGATTGTGTGTGAGATCTTCGATGTCTGGGGAATGGACTTCATGGGTCCATTTCCGTCTTCATACGGGAACGCATACATACTTGTGGCAGTTGATTATGTTTCAAAGTGGATAGAGGCCAAGGAGACCACATCTTGTGAAGCCAAAGAGGTAGCGAAATTCCTTAGGGCTAACATTTTTAACAGGTACGGAGTGCTCAGAGCTATAATATCTGACAATGGGACGCATTTCCGTAACCGGACTATTGAAGCTCTAATGAGAAAGTACGAAGTTCACCATCGCCTTTCCACACCGTACCACCCTCAACCAAATGGGCAAGCAGAGATCTCCAACAGGGAGATAAAGGCGATACTGGAGAAGACGGTTAATCCGTCTAGGAAGGACTGGAGTAAGAGGCTTGGAGATGCACTATGGGCTTACAGGACAGCGTACAAGACGCCTATTGGGATGTCACCTTATAGGCTTGTGTTCGGAAAAATGTGTCACTTGCCCGTGGGATTAGAACACCGAGCATATTGGGCGGTCAAGGAGATTAACATGAGACCCGAGTCCTGTGAGGAAGAAAGAAAATTGCAGCTGCAGGAGTTGAAGGAGTTAAGGCTGGAGTCATATGAATCGGCAATGTGGTACAAAGAGAAAACAAGACTCTGGCATGACAAGAACCTACGGGTCAAAGAATTGAGAGTAGGTCAAAAAGTTCTCCTATTCCAATCCTGCCTAAAGTTGATGCCTGGTAAGCTGAAGTCCAAATGGACTGGACCATACACTATTGTGAGTCTTCGTGCAAATGGAGCAGTAGAGATCCAGGGAAGTACTTCAAACTCGACTCCTTTTCTTGTCAACGGTCATCGTGTGAAGGTATTTAGGGATAACTCGGAGATGTGTGTAGTGGACGAAATGCCACTACGCGCACTCCCTGATATCGTCTAATCAGTCTGGGAAGTGAGTGTTCTTAGAGATTTCCTAGGTCCAGTATCCAAGAAGTTTTACCATGACCTGACCTAGGGAATCTTGAGAACACTTGAACACAATTTGTAAATATTTAATTGTTTTCTTTAATTCAAGGAAAAAATCCAAACAAATTAAAAAAAACAGTCTTCCAAAAATATTTTCGGAAAAACCAGACTCCTTAGGCATGATTTTGATACTGTCAAACCCAAGACCCGGGGAGTCTGGCGTTTCATTTTTTTTTAGTTTGATGTTTTTTTTAAGTGTGACTTTGCAGGAAGTATCTACTAGGGCAGGGAATTGAGGAGTAAATATTAGAGGGAGTTGGCATCCGGTTCGGATTTCAAAAGCCACTTTTATGGGGAGGCGTACGGTCGCTAGCGTCATGCCTGCAAAACCGTCCTCTTCCATACCTACCAGCTAATAACCGTGTGATGCTTTTTATTTTTCATTACTCACTCTCTCTCTGCATTCGAAATTCCCCAAATTTCTCTCTAGGTTTTCTTTCTCTAACCCTAATCAAAGAAAATTCCGTCTGAGTTTCTGTGAATATTTTGCAGAATTCTTCATGGACAACAAACAGAGTACCGGAAGCACTTCAAGATCCGCCGATTCTAACGCGGCGGCGTTCATGGCTGACTTACTACAAAAACTTGGGGGGCCGGAAAAAGCGATGGAGGCGTTTGCCATGTTCGCATCCGCGATGGGGGGAACCGTACCGGTTGTTTCAACATCTGCCGTACCACCACTGCCGGAAACTTCAGGGGTTTCAACACCCCAACCAGAGTCCGTTGCAGAACCCACCACTGTCGTCCCGGAGACAACCGCCGCAGAAAAACACAAAGAAGAAGCAGATCTGGCGGCAGGGCTGGAACTATTGGCTGAAAGTGAACCCAGGTTAGATTCTGTCGTTGAGGGGGAACCCCCTGTTTCAAATAATGAAGTAGTTGGAATCTCTGAGGGGGGTGAACCCTGTGCTTGCCACTGTGGATTTTGTTGAGAGAGAAACCGTACCTGAATCTGTGGGTGTGGATCTTTCTGCTGTTGCTGATAGTCGTACTGAGGGGGAAACCCCTGTTTTGGAGAAGTTTGGAGAGGGGGAAACCCCTGGTGTTTGTGAGACTGTTTTGAAGGGAAATGAAGCCCAAGAAAGTGTTAGTGAGGGGGTGACCCCTGTAAAAGATGTGGGTGCTAAAACCCACGACGAGGAAGGTTCGGTTGGGGTAGAAACCCCTATTTACATTACGGGGGCAACCCCATTGTTGATTGAGGAAGGAGAAGCCCTCGTTTCTGGAGATGTACAGGAACCCGTCAGCGACGGGATGAATTTGATGGTGGATCTGACTAATGTCCCCGACGGGACCGATTCACCGGTTGACGCAAGGGACGCAAGGAGGCAAGCTCGTCGGAGTTTACGTGATGACATCGAGGAACATGTCCCGCAGACAGAAGAAGGGTCGCTGGGTCTAGAGACCGCAGCCCCTGAGCAGGCAATCTCTCCTAGACCTAGCGATGGGGAGAGCGACGAGGAGGAGCGCCGCCACGCGGTCGAGAGGAAGAGGAAAGGAAAACAGATTGCTCCTTCCTCGACCAAGAAAGCAAAAGGGAAGTCCGGTGAATCCTCTCTCCCTCCTCCTGCTAAGGTACCGTACGCTGCTGAGTCCGGAAGCCCTGATGGGTCTAGCGACTCTGAAAAGGACCAACAAGAAGAGCTCAACTTCGAGCCGACGGAAATCTGGATCACCAAGGAGCTGCTGGACAAGATGAGAAAGTTCACAGACCCAAAACGCACAACAATATATAAGAAGTATGCTAAATCTGGGAAAATGTACGATTCGGCCGAGCTTAAGGAGATCTCGAGCAAAGATGAATTCCGAGCGTATATCGACGCAATCGGTTTGACTGGTTGCTTAAGCACATCACCTCCGAAGTTCCAATAGATTTGGCACGGGAATTCTTTTCGACCTTCCGTTTTAAGGCCACCACTGACTTGGATGCCGAGTCCATCAACTTTCACCTCTTCAATGAAGAGCATGTGATGACCATCCGTGAATGGACTCTACGGATGGGTCTGCTGACGCGAACAGAGGACGACGAAGGTTTATGGAACGAGAGAATGGTTGGTCCGCCGAAGTTCACGCCAGGTTTCAAGACACAGAGTGCATGGGAGTTTGTGACTCATCCAAGGGTGGGTCAGTTCAAGACCAGCTTTTCGAAAGCCCATCATATCGAGAACAGGATCCTGAGGTTTGCCCAGACATTCATTAGCTACAATCTGATGGGCACCGCCACAACGCCTTGACAACCCCCGACTTGTACTTTACTTGGTGTATGGCCACGGGAGTGCTCATCCACTTGGGCTACTGGTTAGCCCAAGCTTGCCACCAAGTAACTGCCAACCCTTCCAGGCACCTATACACATGCCATCTTCTGGGGGCTTATTTGCAGCGCAATGTGATCATGAGGATCCACAAGTGTTGCTGGGAAGTGAAGATGTGTCTACCCCCGGAGGTCTTCAATATGGATTACTTCTTCAACAAGGGGCTGTTAATCACGCAAGGGAAGGAGGTCTGTTTTTATGAAGTTGGCAAGTCAGATGTGCAGGTGAAACAGGAAGCAGCGAGTGTGGAGGCAGGTAGCGGGATTGAAGTGGAAGAAATGAGAACGGAGGTTGGATGGATGAGATCCGAAATTAAAATGGTGAGAGAAGAGATCGTGGCCCTACGGGGTAAAGGAAAGGATAATGTTGAGATTGAGAGAGTACGGAAAGAGGTCGCCGGAATGAGAACGGAGGTAGACGAGATGAAAAGAGAGATCGGGATTAGCAGAGAGGAGGTCTTGGCCTTAAAGGGGCGCATCACTGATCTGGTGGCTGCGTCGTCGAGGCACGCTGATAGGATGGGAGAGGCCGTCTCTTTAATGATGACAATGATGAAGTGGTTGCGCGAGAAATTCCTGGACGCGCCAAAGTCACTTCCTGCACCTAGTGGCGGATCCAAGGCGCTAGGTCCAGGAAATCTATCTATCCAGAAGCCGCCACAAACCACCAAGCCTCTAACCACCCCGTCTTCCACTAGACCTGTGACCTTGAAGAAGACCGTACCCAGACAGACAGAAGAGATGACAGAGAAGCCGGAGTCGCCGGCAAGAAAGAAAGCTAAAGTAACCCAACAGGCCGTGCCGCCCAAGTCTGGCTCCCGAGTGGGCCAGACCCCGAATTGATTTCCCCCAACCCAAGTAACTTTTACTTTTCATCTTTTATTGCTTTCTGTTTATGATTATCTATGCCAGCATGCCTCGTTCTGTATCTATGTGTTGCACCCTCCCACACTTAGCCCAATCTTTGGTCTAAGTGTGAGAAGGGGTTGTGCTGTTTTTGCATGTTTGGTTTTGGTTGTTGAGCTTTCTCCCACTTAGCCCGGTGTACGGTCTAAGTGTGGGAAGTTTGTTTTGTTTTTAGAATGTTGTTTGTTTGTTTTGTGGTCTGTTTTGTGTTGTTTATACTTCCCTATTCCCCCCCCTCACTAGGATAGCTTGAGGACAAGCTTGAGTGAAGTGGGAGGGGGAGGGAATAGGTGCAGTATTTGCTTTGTTTTGTTTTTCTTTTTCTGTGAATGAGAGTCTTAGAGTCTTCAGTTTTTTTTTTATTTATTTCTGTGTGTTGCGTGTTGCATGAGCTAGTGGATAGAATAAGGCAAAAATTCCCTTAGTAAGAGCAATTGAAGAAATGATGCATGTCAACTTTGATGCCTTTTTCCTTTAATAAACTAAAAGCGGTCTGAATGAAGTAAGGACGATGGAAAATGCCTTAGATAACCTAGCTGTGCAGCCCTACTATAAAAGTGAGTTATAATCCTAAACGCTTTGAGCTAACATGTGAAAAATGGGCAACCACTTGATGCTTAGGGAGTAGAGTATAAAGGAGAAAAAATGGGTTATGGAGGTATAAGCTGGACGAAGTCCAGGAACGGGCGGTATAAGCTGGACGAAGTCCAGGGGAGAAATAAACTAAAAATTCGGAGGTATAAGCTGGACGAAGTCCAGAGGGAAATTGGGAAAAAGAAAAGAAAAAGACGGTTAACTACCTAAGGGCAGGAAGTAAAAAATTACCTTACCCAGGAATAAAAAAAAAAGGATAGGAAAAAAGGAGATGATAGAAAGGAGAAACTCTCATAACACAACGCATCAGTGGTGTAACTTTAACTTTGGAGCGTTTTGATCCTAATATCCCTGGTAAGGAATGAGTGGTCGAGCGAACCTAACCGCTAGGAAATCCATAGGTTTCTTGACAAACTGACGGACCGTTTAGGTCGACGAAGGAAGAAGGAGGATTTGAAGACTGTAGACGATCAGAGAGAACTTAAGCTTGTGGGGACAGTCACCTAAAAGTTGAAACTAGTGCATGCTTATTTGTTGTGTTTTGTGTTCTTTGTGTGTTCTTTTCTTTTTTGAGTCTGTAGTTGTCTAGGTTTAGGAGTCTGTTTTTGTGTTAGTATCTTGTTTGTAGAGTCGTTCTTGGGAACCATGCATAGAAATTTGCCTTATTTCTTTTTCTTGTCTTTCATACTTGAGGACAAGCATGGTTTAAGTGTGAGCAGATAGATTGGCGGTGTACGATTTTGTGAGAAAACAAATAGGTGAGAATTTTGAGTGTGAAGTGCTACGTGTTTTGTTAGTAAAGAAGTTGGAAAAAGAAGAATTTTCCCAAGTCAAATCATCATCTTCAAGCTCCATGGTTTCAAGGATTTTCATCTCCATTATCTTTGTTCTTAGTTTGATCATGTTAGGCTAAGAATATTGTGTTGCTCCAAACATGTTGTTAGACAAATTAATTTCATGAATTTATCTTATGTTCGTTTCTATCTCGTGTTCGTCTTTGCTACTTGAATGTGAATGAAATTATCTCTCTAGGTGCATCTTTTGTGATAGTTTTACTTTCTTATTTTGATATCTCTTTAGCTTGAAATAAGATGGACCAAAGTAGTATTGGATTATCAATTGGATTCGTTTTGATGACAAATTGATAATGGATGTTGAGCATATTTGAAACCGTTATTTGAATCTCGCGCTTCCGTAGGATTTTTAGAATTGTGGAACTTGGTTTTAAGAATATGTGTTTAGCTATTCTTTGACCATTTGTGTTTAGCATGTTTAGTGCCTACATCTTAGTTTCCTTTTAATTGTCCCGAATGTTATAAGATAGAATCGAATATATAAGATAAATCCTCTTGTTGTCTACAATTGTTTGGAGTAACAATCTCATCTCTTGATTCATCTACAAATGTGGAGCATCATCGGATTAAGAGGGCCTTATTTCCTTTCTCATTGAGAGAGAAAGCAAGAGATTGGTATGACTCATTACCGGGCTACAACATAGCAACATTTCAAGAGTTGAAGTCGATGTTCCTTTTGGAATATAACTCTCCAATGAAGATTGAGAAGTTGAGAGAGGAGATCACATAATTCCGACAAAAATATGATGAGTCTTTTGCGGAAGCATGGAAGAGATTCACAGAAATGCTAAGGAAATGCCCAAGTCATGGTTTAGCTCCGGGGCATGACCTCTTGAAATTTTACAAAGGACTCAATAATGAAGGCACGAGATTAGTCACTGCAGGTTCAAATGGAAACTTAGATGATCTAACTGATGATGAAGTGAGAGCCTTATTTCAAAGATTGGCAAGCAATCAGAGAAATTGGCATAATCCAAGAAGAGCGGCTGAGAAGGCAGGAGATACATTTGGTGCTACCAAGGATGCAGAGAGAGTGACAACAATAAAGGCCCAATTGGCGGATATAAGCACCCAAATGTCTTCAATGACAAAAGTAGTTAAATCTCTTCAACTGACTCCTCAACCTCAAGCAATGGTTGTGTTGAAGTGTGGGTTCTGCCAAGGCGAACATCATACGGATCAATGTCCAAGTCTATAAGGACCACCAGTGGAGGATGTGAATTACATTGGTAACAACCGTCAAGGGTTCAACCAAGGTAATCAATACAACAATCAGCAAAATTGGAGGCCTCAACAAACTAACTGGAATCAAGCTGGTTCTAGCAACACTTCAGGTACTCAATGGAGGAACAACACTCAACCTCCGGGTTTTGAGAAGTAGTTATCACATGAGGATCAATTGGGACAGATTTTCTCTTTTATGACTAAAAGTCAAAAGGAGAATGAGAATTTCAAAGATAAAACCGTAGAAAAATTTGGACAGCTCGAGGCTACAATGAGGAATCTTGAGACTCAGATTGGGCAGCTTGCTACAGCATCTCATACAAGAATTCCTACTACCATCCCGAGTAATACAGTGCCCAATCCTAAAGGCAATGAACAGTGTAAGGTAGTAACTTTGAGAAGTGGTCGCAAGTTGGATTCGACACCATTAATGGACGACCAAGGTACTTCCGGCATCTCACACGCAGGGGCGGATGAGATGTTAGGCTTGCATTCCTCGCATGCAGGGGCAGACGAGGCATGTAAGGGAAGTCCCGAGTTGGTACATGGGGCCCAAATGGTCAAGAACAGGCTGCATCCGGTAGCAAGGAACATGGTGAAGAATCTGATTCTAGTGGAAAGTTTTTAGCAGAAGAGAAAGGAAAGAAGAAAATAGAAATGGAATCAAAGAGAAAAATGATGACAAGTCCGGCACAAGTTCCTAAAAGCATGTTTAACTTTCCCGATCATATTACTCCTCCACCATATCCACCCAAGAGGAAGAAAAGGATCCCATAAGAGAAAAGTTTTGAGTGGATGATGAATGTGATCCGAAAAGTGAATGTGGATGTATCATTAGTGGACCTCTTCACTAATTTTCCCAAGTTCTCCAAGTTCTCCAAGGATATGATGGAAAACAAGGAGAAACTACAAGATGAGGGGATAATGACTTTGAGCATGAATTGCTCACAACTGATTTCAGGAATGATGCCAATGAAGAAGAGGGACCTGGAAGTTGTGTAATTCCTTGTGAGATCGGCAATACAATCTTCACAAAATGCTTATTAGATCAAGGCTCGGGGATCTCACTTATGGCATTGAAAACTGCACGTGCCATTGGACTAGAGGATAGAATGGAGCCTATTGACATTGCTCTACAATTAGCTGATCATTCAATAGTGAAGCCCACTGGAATAGTAGAGGATGTCTTGGTCAAAGTCGATAAATTTGTCACCCCTGTTGACTTCATAGTCTTGGATATGCCCGAGGACAAAGAGGTAGCAATTCTGTTTGGTAGACCATTTCTTGCCACGGGAGATGTGTTGCTTGGAGCAAAAGACAACTCTGTCACATTCAGAATTAATGGTGAACAAGTGACCATTAATGTAGAGAAGACAATGAAGCACCCTAGTGATGCAAAAGCGTGTTTTAGAGTTGATGTCCTCGATAAGTGCATATTTGACAAGTTGTGTTGCTCGGCAAGAATAGAAGGAAGTGTATATGACAAAGGGAGCTTGGAGAGAGACTTTGGTTCGACAATCAAAGTAAATTTTGATGAAACAGAAGATTCTCAAGTTGATCAACCAAGTCTCGAAAATGAATGTGTGGTGGATACTTTTGTGGCAGATGTGAAACCTTCAAGTGAAGTACCACCAAAGCTAGAATTAAAGCCACTCCCAACAAATCTGAAATATGTCTTCCTTGGTGATGATGAAATTTTACCGGTTGTGATATCGGCTGAGTTGAATAATGAAGAGGAATCCAAGTTAATAGAACTACTGAAGTTACACAAGCAAGCTCTAGGATGGTCTATAGCCGATATCAAAGGAATTAGCCCCGCAATATGTATGCATAAAATTTTGATGGAAGATGGAGCTAAGCCAGTAAGAGAGAGACAAAGAAGGTTGAACCCACTTATGCAAGAAATGGTGGAAAAAGAAGTGAAGAAACTGTTGATATTTGGGATGATCTATCCCATATCCAATAGTGAGTGGGTTAGCCTGGTGCAATGTGTACCAAAGAAAGGGGGAATAACTATGACAGTCAATGAAAAGAATGAAGTCTTAGCAACTCGATTGGTAAACTCATGGAGAGTTTGCATGGACTATAGAAGATTGAACAAGGCGACAAGAAAAGATCATTTTCCGTTGTCATTTCTGGATCAGCTGCTTGATAGGATTGCGGGTTATTCTCATTACTGTATCTTAGATGGATACTCGGGGTATAATCAGATTGCAATTGCCCCGGAAGATCAAGAAAAGACGACATTCACTTGCCCTATTGGTACTTATGCCTTCCGGCGGAAGCCTTTTGGTTTGTGCAATGCACCGACTACATTTCAACGTTGCATGATGGCAATATTCTCTGACATGAATGAAGACATTATGGAGATTTTTATGAAGATTTCTTCGTCTTTGGATCATCATTTGACCTTTGTTTAGAAAATTTGAGACAGGTCTTGCAAAGATGTGAAGAATCTAATCTCGTACTTAATTGGGAAAAGTGTCAATTTATGGTCAAAGAAGGCATAGTTTTGGGACACAAGGTGTCTGAGTTGGGATTGGAGATGGATAAGGCTGAGATTGAAGTGATTTCTAAGTTACCTCCCCCAACGAATGTGAAGGGCATCCGTAGTTTCTTTGGTCATGCGGGATTCTACCGAAGATTCATAAGAGAATTTTCAAAGATTGCAAAGCCACTTTGCAACTTACTTGAGAAGGATGCCAAGTTCGTCTTTGATGATAAATGCCTTGAGGCATTTGAATTGCTCAAGAAAAAGCAAGTCGAAGCTCCTATTATTATCACACCTGATTGGTCGAAACCATTTGAGTTGATGTGTGATGCTTCGGATTACGCTGTGGGAGCCATTTTAGGACAAAGAAGAGACAAGGTCCTACATGCCATCTACTATGCTAGCAAAGTACTCAATGATGCCCAATTGAACTACACCACGACGGAGAAGGAAATGTTAGCAGTTGTGTATGCTTTTGAGAAGTTTCATGCATACTTACCTAGCACGAAGGTGGTAGTGTTCACGGACCATTCAACTATCAAATATTTGATGAATAAGAAAGATGCAAAACCTCGTTTGGTGAGATGAATCCTATTATTACAAGAATTTGATGTGGAAATTAAAGACAAAAAGGGAACCGAGAATTTGGTAGCTGATCATCTTTCTAGACTAGAGGAAACATATGTGCCGTGGTTTGCTAATTTGGCAAACTACCTTGTCACGCGTGCATTATACAAGAAGGGTTGTCTTCTAACCATAAGAAGAAATTTTTGAGTGATACCCGCATGTATGTTTGGGAAGATCCATTTCTCTTTCGTATTTGTAGTGATGGAGTCATTCGAAGGTGTGTTGGAGAGCATGAGCACCTTTAGATTTTGTCTGCTTGCCATGATTCTGAGTATGGCGGCCACTTTGGAGCATTTAAAGTGCTTCAGTCCGGATTCTTTTGGCCATCTATCTTCAAGGATGCAAAAGCATATGTAGAGAGATGTGACAGTTGCCAAAGAACTGGCAATATCTCGTGGAGAAATGAAATGCCAATGAATAATATACACGAGGTAGAACTCTTTGATGTTTGGGGAATAGACTTTATGAGACCGTTTCCCAAGTCTCATGGGCAACAATACATTCTTGTAGCTGTCAATTATGTCTCTAACTGGGTAGAGGCAGTGGCCTCGGCAACCAATGATGTCAATGTTGTGTTGAAGTTTATCAAGAATCATATTTTAACCGCTTTGGGACACCACGAGCTATAATCAGTGATGGAGGAACTCATTTTTGCAACAAGTTGTTTGAAAACCTTCTAGGAAAATATGGTGTCCAACACAAGGTTGCTACCCCTTATCATCCCCAAACTAGTGGTCAAGTTGAAGTCTCCAATCGAGAGATAAAGCGGGTGCTTGAGAAAATTGTAAGGCCGTCTCGAAAGGATTGGGCTCAAAAGCTAGATGATGCTTTGTGGGCATATCGAACGGCATATAAGACCCCGATTGGAACTTCGCCATACAAGTTGGTGTTCGAAAAAGCTTGTCATTTACCGGTAGAACTTGAGCATAAAGCTTATTGGGCTTTGCAAAAGCTAAATTTGGATTATGATGCTGCAGCCGAGAAGAGAATGTTTGACATGAATGAAATGGATGAGTTTAGGCTTCATGCATATGAGAGCATTGATCTCTACAAGGAGCGTGTTAAGAGGATACATGATGCAGCCATTAAGCCTCGTCACTTCCATGAAGGACAGCTGGTCCTTTCATACAACTCTCGGTTGAAACTTTTTCCAGGCAAGCTTAAGTCAAGATGGTGGGGTCCTTATGTGGTGCACAAGGTGTACCCTTATGGTGTTGTTGATATTCAAGATCAGAAAAATGACAATCTTTGGAAGGTGAATGGTCAACGCTTGAATGCCTATGTTGGAGGTGAAGGTGGTATGGAGGCAAGAGAAGTGGCTACACTAGTGGAACCAAAAGTATAGATCAAGGATGAGGAAAGTCGAGCCAACGACTATAAACAAAGGCGCTGATTGGGAGGCAACCCAAGTTTTTTTTTCTTTTATTTTTGCTTTCATATGTTGGAGGTTTTGTTTGCTTAATTCTTTCATCTAACATTTATTTTGAATTGTGTGTTTCTTTTTGTGTGTAGGAGCAACATGGAGATATGACTCACATTGGAGCTTATGAGGAAGCACACCTGCAAAGGAATATATAACCACCCTCCCACCCGAATGCGCTATGGACATCATGCCAAGTTTGGGGGAGTCTTCTTTTCCCTTTACTCTTTTATGTTCTATTTGCTTGCATTGCGGACAATGAAGCATTCAAGTTTGGGGGGGGGGTTGAGTTTTTATGCATGATGCATGTTTCTTGGGTGTATTGTATGCCAAAGTTTTTTTATATTTAATCAATGTAATTGACGGGTGCATGCTTTATCTTCGGCTTTCTGGTTGGGAAATCTTGCTTGATTTTTCTTGATCTTTGAAGCTTAGGATGGATGGAATTTGTGTATGAATTTATTTGAAAGAGTATTTTGTGATTACAACCGATTTCTTGAGTTGAGAAGAGTATGAAAGTCACATGTCTTGTGGAAATTATCTTGGATCGATTTGCTTTATCGTGTTGTGTGCTTGCATTCATTTGTGTTAATGATTTGGGAAGATAAGGCACTAGGATGAACTCCATGGCCAAATGATCACATGCCTAGTCCAACAAATGATCCCCTAGAAGCCACTTTGAGCTTAAATCCCCATTGTTTGTGTAAATACTTAGCCAATCACTTAGCTACTTAAATAAGCCTCATTTTAGCCTCATCAATAAACCTTGCTACTATTTGGGTGCTAAATATAAGTTTGAGCTTTATTGTTTGAGTTTTGAGTGTTGGGTGGTGTCTTGTAAAAGTGTAGACATTTTGAGACTTGATTTAATCTATAGGTGTTGAGAATGAAGTTCTTAAAAAAAGACGACCTCTAAATTTGCAAATGTCGAGGTCTTTTAAAAAAAAGAAAAATAATAAAGTTTGATGAAATAAAGATAAAGCTTTTATTTTTAAGATGTAATCTTGTCTAGAATGATCTCAAGTTGGGGGAGTGAAAGTTTGGTTGTAATTTGAAGGTCATATTGTTTGATTCTTTGGAAGGAAGTTGTAGGAGGAAAGAATGTGGCACTCAAATGTGTAGCTTTTGAGCTCACTATCCATATTTGTCCTACATCATCCCTAGCCCCATTACAACCTTTAATTAAGACCTTGGACCTTATTGTTGATACATTGTGGATGTTTTGTAAATAGCTTGGTAGAGTTAAAGAAGTTTGATTTGAAATCTGCGAGTCTATGAGATTAGTAATGCTTGACGAGTCAATGATGACGGTTTGAGTTGTATGATCTTATGCTTGGACTTACTTTGACATGCACCTTGACTTGAAGTTCTAGGTTGATGGGTGATTGTTCTTAAGAGTGGGAAATCTTGATTGGAAATGTTGGGGGTTTAGATTTTGTCATTTACGTTCCTACTTGATTCTTTATGATAAAAATTTTTTTGTAGGTTAGACTTTGTTAAGTTATTGTGCTTAAAATCAATCTTGCTCGAGGGTGAGCAAGAGCTCAAGTTTGGGGGTATTTGATGCGAAGCATATTTTCTATCTTTTTCCCCTTAGACTACACATTTTTATGTAAATTATGACTCATCAAATCGTGGTTTTATTGAAGTTTAGGATGTAAAAAAAAGCTGGATGGAGCTCACTTAAACATTCCATCAAACACTTGGTGTGCTATGTAAAAGACAAGGACAGAATCCTCTGTGAGGCATTTCATCAAACACTTGGGTTGCATTTCGTTTTAACGCAAAATTCAGCACAGCAGCGTGGAGGATAGAATTTCGCCGAAGACCCGCCGGAAATGCACGCCTAATGCTCCGAACAGAACCATTATCTGCCATTTCACGCAACGCCCGTCTGGGCCGATTCTCGAAGGCGTTAAGACTCCAGAGCTTACCACCCGCCCGGGTGAGTTTTGCACTAACAAATACACCCGATCGGGTAAGATTCGAAAGGCATAAGGAGTCCAGAATGGGTAGAATTTCTATCACCTGGCCGGGTGATTTTTCAGTTTCAAAAATCCACCCGGCCGGGTAGAGCAATTGTAACTGCAAATCGGCAGTTTCTTGGGCAGTTTCATTCTTGACAGTTGGGCGGTTTTGCTGGGAAGAAAAAGGGAACGAATTGGGCAGAGATAGGGGAGGGGACAGCAGGAACGATTTTTGGAGAGGAATTCCATACATCAAATTGGGAGATGAAGTTTGGATAGATTGGTGGTGTACGATTTTGTGAGAAAACAAATTGGTGAGAATTTTGAGTGTGAAGTGCTACGTGTTTTGATGGTAAAGAAGTTGGAAAAAGAAGAATTCTCCCAAGTCAAATCATCATCTTCAAGCACCATGGTTTCAAGGATTTTCATCTCCATTATCTTTGTTCTTAGTTTGATCATGTTAGGCTAAGAATATTGTATTGCTCCAAACATGTTGTTAGACAAATTAATTTCATGAATTTATCTTATGTTCGTTTCTATCTCGTGTTCGTCTTTGCTACTTGAATGTGAATGAAATTACCTCTCTAGGTGCATCTTTTGTGATAGTTTTACTTTCTTATTTTGATGCCTCTTTAGCTTGAAATAAGATGGACCAAAGTAGTATTGGATCATCAATTGGATTCGTTTAGATGACAAATTGATAATGGATGTTGAGCATATTTGAAACCGCTCTTTGAATCTCGCGCTTCCGTAGGATTTTTAGAATTGTGGAACTTGGTTTTAAGAATATGTGTTCAGCTATTCTTTGACCATTTGTGTTTAGCATGTTTAGTGCCTACATCTTAGTTTGCTTTTAATTGTCCCGAATGTTATGAGATATAATCGAATATAAAAGATAAATCCTCTTGTTGTCTACAATTGTTTGGAGTAACAATCTCATCTCTTGATTCATCTAGCTCGTTTAATTTCTTGTAATTGTTGTTGCATGATCTTTAATCAAAATCGTCAAACTAAAATATTTTTTTTATGTGTTTGTTTTAAATTTAAACGAACTTACGTTCCCTGTGGATCGACACCTTAAATTACTACACACGAAGCTGTAATCTTGCAGTGAAGTGGTAATATTTGGGTTAATTAATAAAACTTGAGTGCAAAATTAATTAGTTTTGATAGACCTAAATTTACACACCACGCAACATTCTGTTATCAAGGACAACGTTCTAGAAGGGGACACGTGCTGATATATGAGACGCAAGGACGGAGCTGAGTCACGAATTTGTTACTGAAAAGCGTCGTCGTTCTAGAAGAAGAGCACGTAACAATCAATGAGTCGCTCACTCTCAGCATGAGCGAATATTCCCTGCCAAGATCGTTATCCAGCTGGAGGTCGTGCCGAGCCTATAAATAGAGAATGTGCCACCACATGAAGTAATGTTTAGTTCAGTTATCTAGAATAGCTTAGCTTAGCTTAGATAAAGTAATGTTTAGTTAGAAAAGGGTAACTGATGAAGCGCTGCAGAATACTTGTTATCTGTCGGCGAAGTCTTAAGTTTCCCGCCGAGGCTCTTCTCGGTTTTACTTGCTTTCGTAATTTTCAGAGTGTTAGCTTAGTTTAATCGAAGTTGTTTTCATTTTCATCCTCACATTTACTGCTTTAGTTTCAGTTTTGTTATGATGCACTTGATCCAATAGTTAAATTTACCTTGTTCAAATTAGTCAGTTTAATTCTGTCTAGAGTAAAATCAGTAGTTAAAAACTCCCAAGTTAAAGCGTGGCAGCAGCCAACCCCCTGTTCACTATTCACACACGTGATACACCAACTTCTCTATGGGATCGACCCCGAACTTGCCGCTTTATTGTTAAAGTAGTGCAAAATTGGGAGTTATAAATTACTTTGGTGGGAGCGAAAGCGAGATCGACTTGATCAAGTGGCAACGACATTTGCAAACTGATCCAACTGGTTCAGTTATCTTTCCATATAACTTGGTCTGAATTCACGCTTGTCGTTCGCCTAATCCTAGCTAAAATGGCGCCGTTGCCGGGGAAGCATGGTGTTATTTTATGTTTGTGCATAGTGCGTAGGAGTACATAATCTTATTTCTTTCTTTTCTCATTTTGTTTTTCTTATTGTTGATGAGAAGGTACCAACGCGGTGGACACTGGAATCATCCCTTTTTTACACAGAGAGACTTACGCGCATTGGAGAGTCCAGTAGGTCGACGTCGTTACCACTCGTTACAGAGCCGCACAAGCAGCCGCAGCCGCCGCACAAGCAACCACCACCACCTAAACAAGAAGAGACGGCCTTCGTCGACAATGACTCATGAATCGGCTCTCTGCACGCTCATGATGAGAAGGAGCCCACACATGCCATTGTCGTTACTCCTGGAATGCGGACCATTGCAATCAAGTCAGTAGTACTGGCCGTTCTATCCCACTTTTACGGCCTTTAAAGGAGTGTCCGTACGCTTTCCTAAAGGAATTTTGCCGATATTGTGATATCCAGCCTGTACCGGCTGGATATACGTCTGAAGATTATAGGCTGAAGGCAATCTCTTTCGTTTTGAAGGGTGAAGCTGGAGTATGGCTGTCGAGACTGCCAGAAGGGTCCATCAAAACATGGGCCGAGTTCCGAATGATCTTCCTAGATCGTTTCTTCCCCGCGTCAAAAACGAGTGCCCTGAAAAGGGAAATCACATAAGCCAGACAGGAGTACGATGAGCCCCTCGGCCAGTACTGGGATCGATTCCAAGGGCTGCTTCAAGAATGCCCCAAACACAAGCTAGGTGAGCGGGATATTTATTCGATCTTCTATGGTGAACTGACAGTCGACAGCAAGAACTACCTAAACCTCGCAGCTCAAGGGGATCCCCATTTAGCCAAGCCAAGAATATAATGGAGAGGCTGATCGAGGCCAAACGCTGGTACGAGACGTCTCGAGGACAATATAGAAGATGGGCAGTGCACGTAGCAGAGGCGTGCAATGATGAAAAGTTGGAGGCTCGATTTGAGCAAATGGAGAAGAAGCTGCTTGAGGCAGAGGAGAAAGCCAAACTGCCTCCACCACCTGCACCGAAAGAGACGCAGTATGCACCGCCACCACCTTCGCCAGAAGAGCATCATTATTACTATTGCGAGTTTCCCCCTGAGGCGGAGCCGCAAGCCTAAGTGAATGCTGTCAGCCACTGGAATGCGAATAGCAACTGGAATGCGAATGGCAACTGGGTAGTTCCCAACAACTTGGCCAGCAAGACCAGTTGAGAATTCGAATTCCCCACCAGCTGCGTCAGTGTTTGCTCCACTCGGAGCTTCCATGTGTTGTCAGCACTCGCAGCCTCCTCTCGCTCCATCCTCGGAGTTGGCGCCTGGTGTGTCATCTTCTTCTTCATTGGCAAGGGCTGCTGAGGTCTCCTCCAGCCTTACCCTCCTTCTGGGTTGGCTTCTTGGTTGCTCCCGCCGACTAGCTGCATAGAATTGGAGGCCCCCTCCTTACGTCTTCTCCAGTACCTGAGTTCTAACAAAGAAATCAAGGTCAAACAGTTTAGGAGTGGGGCAAAGGGTGGGGCGTCCGACACACTCCATAATCCAGTTCCTCCGCAAATATGCTCCAAGGAGGTAGCGATTTGATTGATGGAATATGCCAACCAGAATCCCAAATGGACCTTCCTCTGCTCTCTCATACTCCACATAAAGTAGAGTTCGGACATGGTAATGATTAACAACGTATTGCATTGTCCGAGGAGATTACAGGCTAGGTAGATCTGGGCCAGGCGGAGGGCAGGATCAGCAATGCCGTGCCCTCTGGATTCAGAAGCTGTAAAGGTAGGGGCACGCTCATTGCATATGGCCTTTCAGATGGCCTGCTGATCGAACTCGGGTTTCTTTTGAGGGAGACCGATGTCGCGCCCAACCCAGACCCCGTCAGCCACCTGTCGTTCGGTGTAAAGGCCCATCCGGATGCAGAATTCATTCAGGCTCATCAGCTAGTCCTGGTCAAAGACCCTAAAGGAGACACTTCTGTCATTCAGATTTGAGCTTTCGGTGAATCGGAAGGATGTGAAAAACTCCTTGGCCAGGTCCTCCGGCACAGGGGTCTCATCGACCTCCAGTAGCCACTCAAATCCGATGCCGGCAATGTAGGCGGCAAACCTCTCTTCATCTCAACCTTCTTCAAGGATGTCAGGTGCAACATCTTCCCCGCCTTCAACTTTATCTGGGAGGTCACCCTTTGGTGAACTTCCTCCTGCAGTTTGGGATCGTCGAATTTCAACATTTGTTGGAGAAGAGCTGGGGTCAACACCACATGCTGAGGAGAGTAGGTGGTGGAAGGAGATATTGCAGGCCTTCCTTGTCACCTCCTGGATGCTCGGGTCCAGCGCAACTTCGGTTCCTCCAAATCACTGTCCTCATTTTGTGGTAGTGGGGAGGCGGCTGCAGAATCATTGGTAATGACATCCCCCATGAAGGCGGGGCGTTTTTTCTTTGGAGGAAGGACACTTCCCTTCCCCTTCATCTTTCTCTCTCTCTTCTGACGGCTGTCTTCTTCAGCCGTTCTCTCCTCATCAGCTTTTAGGTTCTCTGGCTCCTCCGACTCCTCTTCATCAACTAGTCGTCGTACGGTGCGGGGCCTCTGTACCACCGCTTCCTCCTCTCCTTGGGTTTTCAGGATTTCAGCTTCCCCTAGGAGCCGGTCTGTTGTCATACGGTGCGTCTGGCGGCGTGGCGGGTCCTTCTCCTTCTCAGCCTTCCCATAGTCGAACAATGGGTGGAATTCCTCCACTTCTTCCTCGTTGATTTCGCCGCCCTAAGTCAAATGCGGCTCATGGACCAAAGTAGAGACGCCACCGCGTCCTGGCGATGGAACAGCAAACGGCTGCCCATAATCCCCCCCTAACCTTCTTTGTCAGAGGTGTCCTCGCTGGTTTGCATTGGTTGGATGGGGGACGAGGGTGAAGCTGATATAAGAGAGCTATGAAGGGTCTTTGTTTTAGAGGACGAAGCAGGATCTTTAGACCTGGAAATCCTAAGTCTAGCTTTGAGTTCGGCGTATGCTGCTGCATCGTCCAACTAGCGGGGTATACTCCGGAGGATTTTATCGAGGCGCCGTAGGGTTTCTTCGTCCGCCGCGAGACGTGGAGTGGCGGTGCTAGTTTGTGGTGGGGCGGTGGTTGGAGTAGAAGGGTTCGAATTTTCTTGACGAGCCTGGGATGAAGTTTCCCGTTCTTCAACATTAGCGCCGACACTGGAGGATGATGAAGGAGTGGGAATTTGCTCGATCAACATCTTTGCTGATAATGGTGATGAGTGCTGGTGAGGAGGACGATCTAGGCGAGAGTTTGGAAATTGGAGCGGTATGGGGAGAGTAAAAGGAATGCACTGTAGTCGCTTCTGGTTGAAAGTGAAATACAGCTCTGAGACCTGCCTATTATACTGATGTCACGACTGTTGGGATCTCTGACGGTTGAGATCCCTGCGACTGTTCACGTACTCATATTGCACTTCACGTACAGGCGCGCCTTTTCAGAATGCTAGCTGGCTTAGCTTCTCTGATATGATTCTTCCTTCTCTCTAGGACGTCCCTTCATTGCGACAGTTGGCGTCGCCTGACACCTCTCCAATGACTGCTTGCGTCCTATCATCACCTGCTTTGATCACTTAAGTCATTGTAGCCATTGGTTAACGCACATTGCACTGATCAAGTGGACAATTAAATCCAGATGAAAACTCACATAATTCCCCTTGATCAGTTTCTTTCCTCTACCTCCGACTTTTGATTTCTAAGAAATAAAAACTAACACAAGAAAAACTATTTACACTAACTACAAGGACTTGACCGGGTTCCCCTGGGACGTCACTTGATCAGTTTAATAGGTTTAGAATTTGCTGCTCGATCAAGCAGACTACCCATAAGCACCCGATCATTCCTTCTACCTGGTCACTGATTGAGATTGGGCAAGATCAGTGGAATTTCTTCCACCATTCCCGCTTCGGTCTTGTCTCTGTAGGGCTCAACCTGATTACCCTTTACCACAAAAGAGAATGAATTGGGGGGTCTCTCTGGCGTGTGTCTCTTTTCTGTGTGTACTGTCATGATGGTACGAGGGTCTGCCCCTTTTGAACTCCGCCTCCTGGATATCAGTTTGGGTTGATACTGGAAGAGTGGATCTTTTTGCCCCACCACGAGCTCTTCCTTCCTCGAGGCGGGGTCAAGTCTGCATCGTCGATCAAGGTCGGGTGTCACTCCTTTTTCTAACATGGCGGAATGCATGCACAGGTCCGGGTTGATCTCTGTTGTTTTTCACTTGACCACCTCTCGGCCCAGCCTCAGTTCTTCTATCATTTGTCCTCCTTGTCCTTGCAGATTTGGCTCGACTGGTTTTTGACGAGTCTGGTTGGGCAGGTTCTTGATGGTAACTTGCGATGTGGGTAAAGACAGTAGTTGCCTTGTAGGCGAGGGATTTCCCTCCAGCATTCCTCTCAATGGGGCGGCTTGATCAGGTGGTTTCTCGACCTTTCCCGGTTGAGTATTTTCCTCTGACTCGGCTGGTCGTGACGGCTTGCAGAAATCCATAATTGCCCTTTCATTGGCTTGATCATCCATTTCCCAAGTCATTGTTGCTTCGAACCAGTCAGCTGCTTCCCTCTTAAGCTTTTCATCATTAGTGGAATCGGATGACGGTTTAATGGAGAGTTCTTTTTCTAGACACTTTTGCTCCTGAGGTCTGACAGTATCTACCGGCTGTATGCTCTCACTGTCCTGTGGCTTTCTCACAGCCTTATTAATGGCAAATGTAAGTTGTTCTCCATTAAAACCTAGATGCATCGTCCCATGGCGAACGTCAATGACTGTGTTAGCTGTAGATAGGAATGGCCTTCCCAAAAGGATGCTAACAGACTCCTCCGCTCCTGGTTCTGTCATCTTCATTACGAAGAAGTCGGCGGGGTACATGAATTTTTCACCTAGACGATTTCATCTTCCAAAACTCCCTCAGGGTGGATGCAAGACCCATTCGCCTGCTGTATCACCATATCGGTTTCGACAAGTTTTGCTTCCCCCAGCTTTTCATACATAGAATACGGCATAACATTAATGGAAGCCCCTAAGTTGCACATTGCTTGCTCCGTTAGAACGCCTCTGATGGAAATTGGGAGCGTAAATACCCCTGGGTCAGTCTTCTTTGGTGGGAGATCACTAGGTTGGATCACACTGGTCACATTTTCTGTTTCGACCATCCTTCCCTTCTTAGCAACCCATTCACGGGTGCTAGACTCTTCTTCTTTTGTGACTTGATCGAGGGCGCTGAATTCAAAGCTTCCGTTATGACTGGGTCTGGGTGCTGGAAAACTCACAGATGAGCTTTGATAAACCCCTTCTGATTTCAGAGCGACTACATTGACATTCTCTCGCCCAATAGGTGGCTGCATTGTAGCCGAAATCTTCCATTCATTTCCCCTCAGTTCGCCTAATGACATGGCGACCTGAGATAACTACTTTGTAAGCATATCGAGTGCAGCCCTCTATTCCTTCTGGGCTTCTTGTATTTCTCTCATTGCATCATGGGGCTGATGCGGGATAATCACATCCCCTGGACCTTCATTTTGCTGCTTGTTATATCTTTGATTAAGACGACCTCCTCCATGGCCTTGCTGGTAGTAGCCGGAAGGTCCATACTGCTCTGGTTGGTTCTGGGGAAAGTGATTCTGTTAGTTTCCTTGAAAGTACTGTGGTTTCCCTTGGGTTTGCTGCTTTCCTCTTTGGTGCTGCGGGACATAACTCACCATTTGATTATTCGGTTGTCTTCCCTGGTTGCTAAACTGAGGGACTTGGTGTTGGTACCCCCATTCTCCTTCCTGTTGTCAGCTTGACCAGTTAGATTGTCCTCCACTTGACCAGTTCCCATGAGGTCCACTTGACCACCATGCCTGTCCTCCATGCATTCTGTTCCCTCCAGTGTTTGGCCTATCCTGGATTAGAGCAGACCAGTTGGACTGCCAGCCAGAGGGTTATATCTGTTGTGCCGAGGGTGGTTGGCTTTGATTCTGATCGGTCCACCTAAAGTTTGGGTGGTCTCCCTGCTTCCCCTGGATTCAGTTGCCATTTGCGTTCCAGTGGCTAATGGCATTCACTTTGGCCTGCGGTTCTACTTCAGGGGGAAACCCGCAATAGTAATAGTGATGATGTTCTTCTGTTGGGGACGGTTGCGGTACATACTGTGTCTCCTTCGATGCATGTGGTGGAGGCGGTCTGGCTTTCTCTATTGCCTCAAACAGCTTTTTCTCCATTTGCTCAAATCGAGCCTCCAACTTTTCATCATTGCGCGCCTCTGCTACGTGCACTGCCCCTCTTCTATACTGCCCTCGAGATGTCTCATACGATCGTTTAGCCTCGATCAACCTCTCCAACATATTTTTGGCTTGGCTAAATGGGGCTTTCGAGAAATCCCCTTGAGCTGCGAGGTTGAGGTCGTTCTTGCTGTCTACTGTGAGTCCGCCATAAAAGATTGAGTAGATCTCTCGCTCCCCTAGCTTGTGGTTAGGGCTTGCTTGAAGCAGCCCTTGGAATCTGTCCCAGTACTGGCCGAGGGGCTCATCGTACTCCTGTCTGGCTTCTGTAATCTCCCTTTTCAGGGCACTCGTCTTTGATGCTGGAAAGAAACGATCGAGGAAGATCATTCGGAACTCGGCCAATGTTTTGATGGATCCTTCTGGCAGCCTTGACAACCAGACACCCGCTTCGCCCTTCAAACTAAAGGGAATAGCTTTGAGCCTGTAATCTTCGGATGTGGATCCAGCCGGCACGGGCTGAATATCACAGTATCGGCAGAACTCCTCCAGAAAAGCGTACGGACACACCTTCGAAAGACTGTAGAAGTGGGACAAAATGGCCAGCACTCCTGACTTGATCGCAACGGTCCGCATCCTAGGAGTAGCAGCAATGGCATGTGTCTCATCATGAGCGTGCAGAGAACCGATTCCAGAATCGTTGTCGAGGAGGTCCATCTCTGCTTATGTTCGTTCTGGTGGTGGTGGTTGTGTGTTCGGTTCAGCGGCTGCTGCTACTTCTAATGCTGCTCTGTAACGAGTGGGGACAACGCCGGCTTCCTGGACTCTCTAATGAGCGTTAGAGCTTCTGTATATAAGAGGGTGATTCTAGTGGCCGCCGAGGTGGTACATTCTCATCAACAGCAGGAAAAACAAATGAGAAAAGAGAGAAATAAAATTATATACACCTACGCACTACGCACAAACATAAAATAACACCATGCTTCCCCGGAAACGGCGCCGTTTTGGAAGGCCTCGAGAGGGGCGCGAATTCGGACCAAGTTATATTGAAGATAACCGAACCGATTGGATCAGTTAGCGAATGTCGTTGCCACTTGATCGATGCAAACTCGCTCTCACTCGTTTCCTACCAACGTAATTTGTAAACTCCCAATTTTGCACTACTTTAACAGTAAAGCGGCATGTTCGGGGTCGATCCCACAGAGAAGTTGGTGTATCAAGTGTGTGAATAGTGAACAGGGGTTGGCTGCTGCCACGCTTTAACTTGGGAGTTTTTAACTACTTATTTTACTCTAGGCAGAATTAAACTTTCTAACTTGATCAAGGTAACTTTAACTAGTGGGTTAAGTGCATCGTAACGAAACTGAAACTAAAGCAGTAAATGCGAGGATGAAAACGAAAACAACTTTGATTAAACTAGAACAGTACAGCGTGAAATTTAAACTAAGCTAGCACTTCGGAAAATAAGAAAGCAAGTAAATCGAGAAGATCCTCGGCGGGAAACTTAAGAATATGCCGACAGATAACAAGTATTCTGCAGCGCTTCTTCAATCGCCCTCTCTAACTATGCAACACTTTATCTAAGCTAAGCTATGCTATCTAGAAAACTGGACTAAGCTAGAGAACTGAACTAAGCTAAACTAAGACGGAAAGTAAAGGATCGGATCTCCTTTCATGTGGTGGCACCTCCTCTATTTATAGGCCCGGCACGACCTCCAGCTGGATAACGATCTTAGTAGAGAATATTCGCTCATACTGAGAGTGAGTGACTCATTGATTGCTACGTGCTCTTCTTCTAGAATGACGACGCTTTTCTGCAACAGAATCGTGACTCAGCTCCGTCCTTGCGTCTCATATTTCAGCACGTGTCCCCTTCTAGAACGTTGTCCTTGATAACAGAATGTTGCGCACCATCCAGCTCAAAGCCTCGCGTGTTCTTCTTCTAGAAGCCAGTGGTCCCCTCCTAACTGCTTGATCTCCCCCTTTCATTAACTCCCTCGAAATCTGGCCTTTTTCGCCTGTTGTACTTGCTTGATAAGTTTGGCCTTATTGCCTTGGTCAAGCGGCATTCCTGCACATTTAACACTTACTTTGCGCGATAAACCGATCAACTAGAGTACATTTTACCCTTAAACCGATGCATGAAATGAGCCTTATCACTCGCACATACGTGCATTCCTTCATGGTCTTCGTCATGATACTCCGAAAGGCCTGAGACTTGGTTGTTTGATTCTGAGTACCAAAATTATTTGTAAGATTTTGCATGATCTCGGTAGCAGTCGCCATGGCAGAATACTGATGCTTGAGTACTGAAGACATAGAAGCCAACATGTAGCACTTAGCCATCTCATTCGCCTTACGCCACCGTCTATGCGCATCTCTGACTCCTGCTGCAGCGTTGGTCGCCGGCACTGGAGGTCGTGGGGTTGTGAACACAAAATTGTACTCTTCAGCTGTGAGAACGATGTCCAAATTTTCTTTAAGAATTGCAGAAAGAGGATTGAATGACATCTTGATGATTTAGTTTGCACTGCAAAACATAATATTTACTATTTGTCATAAACTTATGTAAGAAGTTTGAGTAGATTAACCATAAAACTCTTCAAAATCTTACAACTGTAAAATTAAAATTTTGTACCCTCCATAAGAGGTCAATACGCATTAAAATTTTACAAATTTACTGGTCACAACACCGACGAATAGTCCAGAGACTACATAATGGCATGGCCACCTAATGTTGCCTAAGCAAGACCACCAGATTTAGCATTACAGTATCTTATTTCTACAACACACCCCCATAACAATGTTCATGTGCTGCTAATAAAATCAAGCTATCTCATAAATTCTATGTGAACTCCTGAATCTTGTAGTTTCTTAGGATTATTGTCCCCACATAATGGGTGGCGATAATATTGGAAACCACATTCTAGTTCATACTATTTATATTTGAGAAGTCCGCCCTCATGAACTTACTATTTCTTAGGATTATTGCCCCACATAATGGGTGACGATAATATTAGAAATTAGATTCACAAATTGCAGACCAATCGATGAAGACCATATACAATCACTAAGTTCGTAATTATAGCCTATATATTTTGTTATGGTTTTTCTTTAATCATCCTTAGCCTTAAGGCAGATAAAGGCTTAATTAAATTCTGTTGGCATTTAATTGACTGGATAATTAAATCTTTCGTTATCTTTTAGTATCTTACTTTAGAAAATTAATTGTTCTAGAATTTAATTCTTATTCATGCCTTCTATAAGATATTCTAAAATAAAGGAATTATTTAAATCTTAATTAGACATGAAAACTTAAATTCATATTGTTTCCATGTTCAAGATAGGAAGAGAAATTATATTATTATATTATTTAATGTATTCCTATATATCTATCATTGTTAGGATTCTAGATATATAAATATTAGGAAACTATTAAATTATTCTTGTCCATATCATCAAGGAATCAAAATAATATTATTTATTTCCATAGATATAGTCAATAATTTAAATATTCCTAAAATCTAGGGAAATCTTCCCAAAATATTTTATTTCTATTAAATAATAATATTTTAATGATATACTTTAATTAATGAATTAAATAATCATCAAAATAATCCATCATCGATATCTCATCACACGAGGTTTGCACGAACGATGAACGACGAATATCCGACGAGTTCGTCGCTGGAATCCGACCAACAATGCGTCTCGGCTAGCAGCACACAGGTGTGCGCATGCTCTCGGTCGCCTAGCTTGCACACCGGCTCGTCGGTGTCTCAACAGCTCTCGGCCAGCGAGACGCGCACAGGCATCGCCGCTCTCGGCTACCCGCTGACTCCGTCTCGGTGTCCTGGCTCGTCCGGTGCCGCGATCCTTGGCCAGCAGCGCGTACGTGGGTGGCGCTGCTCTCAGCCAGCCGCGATGACCCGTCTCGGCCAGGCTCGATCCGCCGCTCCCACTAGCTCAGCCAGCGTCACGCCATGGGGTGTGTCGCTCTCGGCCTGGTCTGGGGCTGACGGTCGGGACCTTCTGCCTAGGGTTGGGGCTCGGTGTCTCAGTGTGTTCTCAGTCGAACCGCCGCACCGAGCCATCGACCATGCGTCGAGCTGGTGCGGGTGCGGCCTAGGGTTTGGTCTCGGTTGGCGGGCACGCATAAGCCCTTGTTCGTCTGCGCGTTGCCCCGTGATCATTAACCCTCGGCTCGCACTCAATCGACAACCCTCACTCGATCGCGCGTGGTTCAATCCGTCTCGGCGCGAGCGTCGACGGATCGCACGTCTCGAACGATCAAAAAATTCAAGTTCTTTGATTCGATAGTTCTTGAGTTCATCATGCATAAAATATAAACAAAAACACCAAGAACATGCTTCGCAATCAAATAACACGTGCATACATGAATTTCGCGAAATTTAAATCCAAATAATCAGAGCCAAAGACTGGCTCTAATATCAATTGAAGGGGTTGGAAGCGGAAGCATGCGTTCAAATGGATCTCATAATAATTCTGATCTATTTAGCAGATTATTTAGACAAATTCTATTCGCATAATTCTCACATGTATCATGCTCATAACTTGAATTTAAACATGCTTTAGGGCAATTAACACCTAAAACATGTTTGCTCTGGAGTAAGCCAATTTACCTCGTTGATTCACTGAAGAATCAAAGATAGCTCGCGTCTTCTCCATGTGAAGATCTTGAGTACTAAACCATGGATCTTCTGACTGGTTCCCGGACTGTAATGTGATATCAGTGTGGGCTGATCTCACCAGAGTACTAGGACTTGAATAAAGAAGACGGAAACTGCTCACGGAGGGAGCTGAAAATCGTCCATCGGCTTAAAGGAGAGGGGGACGAAATTTTGATGGAAAATAATGTGTATTTTATGTCTCCTTTATTCTCCTATTTATACTAAGTCACATATTGGGCCAAGTCAGGGATCTATGGAAGAATTTGGATATGGCCCCCCCAATTAGCTTCTTACTAATTAAATTGAACCCACAATTTAATATAACCTTATATTGTAATATTACGAGCAGCCACTACAGAAGTAATATTGCATTGCCCATCCAAATCCAAAATTACAAGTATTCCGGGTTTCCATTTGTTTGTCATTTATTTCCTGTGCTTAAGATAGAAGAAACATCCATTAATTAATTAATGTCTGCTATGGACTTAATTAATTAATATATTATTAACTCCAATAGTGGACTTAACAAGAAACACTTATTCATTATTCATAGAGTAATCAAACTCCAACTAGCTAGGTTCTGAATAATAAAACCTTGTTTCGAGCTCCTCTTGTGGATGTTATCAAACGAGACTCACCTCGCGCACGATTCAACATAATAGCAATCCTAGCACCGGTAGATATTAATCACCACTACCCAATATACCAGGATTCTTGGGTTGCGAAAAATCTGCACCTTTTGGTAAGTCAAAGTAGTGCATAATCAATACCGTATGCTCAATGCTAACGTACATTGATTAAGAAATTAATTATCAAGACCTCGTCTTTCAGTAGATAGCATAAAGACTCATCTTTCTGTTAGGTCCAATTTAGTGTTATACCACACCAATGTCATCTTATTTCAGTAAGGCTTAGAAATATGCGGACTGACATTGCAACCTTTCACGATAGGTAGTCTAGTCCTATCTAGGTTGTGAAATTCTTATTTTTCTTTGTTCAGAACTGACCGTGTTACCTTAAAGTGGACGACGCCCACAACCAGTCTACTAAAATAAAGACTTAGACTTTGTTACGTTACTTATACATTTAAATATGCAATAAGCATCCATTAAATGTAAAACATAACAACATTATGACAAAAATAATCTGTTGCATTCATTGGAAAATAAAACATAGAGTTTTACAGTATTCAATCACTCGAAAGGTGATTTCTAGTATACAAACCCTAACAACTACATCATGGTAATTTATCTGTACATCATGGCAATGTTTTGATTAAAAAGATACATTTAGGGGTTGTATTTGTACATTATTTCAGTAGGAAACAATGCTACATTATATATGCATACTTGTACATGACTTTAAAACATCATTTACTGTTACATCATTTAGATAGATTAGTACATCAATTGATGCTAATTTTATGCATCATGTTCTGTTACATCATGTAGATAGATTGTACATTATGTTCTATTACATTATTTAGCCATGGATGTACATTAACTGATACTACATTGTATGTGTTTCTGAATAGGTTCAACGAGTGCAAGAATCTATTCAATGATGAATTTGACGATGATATGCCCACTGCATTAACGCAACGAAAAGCTTTAAAGATGTTAAATATGTGCTACATTATTATTGTGTTGTAGATTATAATGTGCGAAAATTGTATTTTAATGTAGACTATAATAGTTGTTTGATGAGGGGCAGAAGTTATATCTATTCCCCAAGGGTTTAATAGTTCATGGGGCTAGGGTGTAGTACCAACCCAATAGCACAACATTCACTAAGGGCAAGGGGCTAAAGTCGATCTTGTAGGATTCAATTATTTATTGTTTTGTGTAGTAGTCTTTGTTGTATTCTTACACTTATTAGGTACATTATCCAGGTTAATTGTTACATTATTTGCTACTAATGTACTGTACATTAAAACCATAAATATGTACATTACCAAAATGACTGAAACCAAATTGACGAAAAAAATATACATTAAACTACTACATTCGTATATTATTCACTGTTAGGCATATATATTATGAGACTATATTCGTACATTATTTCATGTATAAAATCCAAAACACACATTAGAAAGCGAAATTTTATGCATATGGTGGTACTATACCCTAGCCTAGCCCAATGGATTGCTAAACTCTAGGGGAATGATTCAAACTCCCTACCCTTGGTGATTGTTTCATTTTGTGAGTGGGTACTACAACCTAGCCCAATGGATTGCTAAACCCAAAGGGTATGGATTCAAATCCCACTAAACATTAAATCCCGCCATAGGTACATCATTTAGTATGATGCATGTACATTAACGCCAATTTTCCTACATTATTTACAATAAGAAATCCTAAATACACATAAAAAAATGAAATTCAATGCAGGTGGTGGTACTATACCCTAGCCCTATGGATTGCTAAACCCCTAGAGGAATGATTTAAATTCCCTACCCTTGGTGATGATTTCATTTTGTGAGTGATTACTACAACCTAGCCTCATGGATCGCTAAACCCAAAGGGTATGGATTCAACTCCCACCAAACATTAAATTCTTATATAAGTACATCATTTAGTATGATGCATTTACATTAAAGACCAATTTCCGTACATTATTTACTGTATGAAATCCTAAATATACATAAAAAATAAAATTCAATGCATGTGGTGGTACTATATACCCTACCTCTATGGATTACTAAACCCCAAGGGAAACGAAAGTTTAATTCATTCTCCAAGGGTTTAATAATCTATAGGGTTAGAGTGTAGTACCTGTTAGGGTTACTATACTGAAAAGCATGTTTCGAGCGACTTCGCACGAATAGAATCTTGCTTGTGTACGGAAAAACTCTACAATCCACTTTTGACCCGATTCAGCATCATTCGAGCAGTTTGCACGAATAGAATCAATATATTATTACATTGTATTTGCGTGTGCGTTTATAAAATGTTTTATAAACATTTAAATGCATAAGAAGTAAACAAAGCCTAAGTCTTTTGCTTAGTAGACTGGTTGTGGGCGTCGTCTACTTTAAGGTAACTACAGTCGGTTCTATGCAATGCTTTGCAAAAGAAAAAGAAGAATTTCACAACCTAGATAGGCTTTGGCTACCTATCGTGAAAGGATGTCAGTCCGATTATTTCTAAGCCTTATTGAAATAAGATGACGTTGGCGTGGTATAGCACTGAATGGATCTAACAGCAAGACGTGTCTTTATGCTATCTACTGAAAGACGAGGTCTTGATAAATATCTATTTCTTAATCAATGTACGTTAGCATTGAGCATACGATATTGAGTATCTACTACTTTGACTTACCAAAGGTGCGGGTTTTTCATCACCCAACGATCCAGGTATAATGGGTAGTGGTGATCATTATCTAGCGGTGCTAGGATTGCTATTATGTTGAATCGTGCGCGAGGTGAGTCTCGTTTGATAATGTCCTCAAGAGGAGCTTGAACAAGGTTTTATTATTCGGAAATTGGCCAGTTAGAGTTTTATTACCCTATGAATAATAAATAAGTGTTTCTTGCTAAGTCCACTCTTTGAATTAATAAGATGTTAATTAATTAAGTACATAGCAAACTTTAATTAATTAATGGACATTTATATCTTAAGCGCGAGAAATAAATAATAAACAAAATGGAAACCCGGATTACTTGTAATTTCAGATTTGGATGGGGAGATCAATATTACGTCTGTAGTGGCTGCTCGTAATATTCGAATATAAGCTTGTATTAAATTGTGGGTTCAATTTAATTAGTAAAAAGCTAATTGGGGGAGCCCATATCCAAAACCTTCCATAGATCCCTGACTGGGCCCAATATGAACTATTATAAACAGGAGGAGAATAAAGGAGACAGAAAATTAATTGATTTCACAATGAAAATTTCGTCCCCCTCTATTTTGAGAGGAGCTCGAAAATTCTCTCTCTTCCTCCGTGAGAAAGTTCCGTCTTCTTTATTCAAGTCCTAGTGTTTCGATAAGATCATCCCACCCTGATGTCGAGATACAGTTCGGGACACCAGTCAGAAGATCTGTGGTCTAGTATTGAAGATCATCGTGGAGAAGGCGCGAGCAATCGACAATTCTTTGGAGAATCAAATCGGTAACTCTAAACCGTAGAATTCATGTTTAGGATTTGTATTCTATGAGCATGAATTATTTGCGTTCTAGCATGCAATTCTGTGTTAACATGTGAATAGATTAATCCCGTAATCGGTTAAATAGATCACACGTCTGATTTATTTATTTTGTACAAGTCTTCCGCTGTGCAAGGGGTACCAAAACCCCAACAATTGGTATCAGAGTCAATTTTTAGCTCTGATTATGTGGATTAATTTCATAACATGTTATGTGAGTTGCTTTAATGCATGTTTCTATTCATGGTGTTTTTGTCTAACAACGAATTATGAATGCTCCGTATATTCCGCTGCGTGAATTAATTCTTATATGAAGCTTTGACTTTGTTTGGTGATTAATTCAAGATACGTGATGATTAAACCTTTGTAATGATTACATGTTTTTATGCTTTCAATCATTACGTATTATAATGTTATGTGTTTTGAATTGCGTGACGTTTGCATAGCTTAATTGCTTTGTTATGCTTTACGTGAATTAATTCAATTCGACGGCAATTCGAATCATATTGTCGCAACGCTGAATCGGAGCGGATGCGTAGAGGCAGCGGCAGCAGCCTCGTTGGACAGCGGCAGCCCTGACTTCGGTTGAGGCAATAGACGCGGTGTTCCAGATAACGGAGGGCAGCAGTGGCTGCGTAAGCAACGTCACAGCTGTGACGACGACGCAGCGGTAGAGACGGAGACGAGCAGCAGCGGCTGCGGGCTCAGTGAAAGTGCAGCGGCGCTGAATTAGGGTAATTTCCCTATGCGCGACGCTCGCGCGGGTGGAACCCGCGCGACGTCGCATCGACTCGTCTCGTGACTTCGCTTTCCAAATTTGATTAGGGTTTCTAAATCCTTGAATTCAATTTTGGAAATAATTCAAGATAAATATGGGAATAAGATTTGAATATATCTTGTGGATTTTATATATTATATAATATTTGATTTTATATCAAATCATGAATTAATTAGATTCTTTCCTTATTTAATGGATTTATATGTATTTTATTCCTAGATGAATCCTAGTTATATTTGGAAAATAATAATCTAATTTTATCTATATCCTATGGATTTATATGGATTTATTCCGAGACAAATCCTAGTTGGATTTAGATAATGATAATATTATTTTATTCTTATCCTATGCGTTTATATGAATTTATTCATAGATAAATTCTAGATGGATTTGGATAGTGATAATATAATATTTTATTCTTATCTTATAGATTTATGTGGATTTAATCCTAGATAAATCTTAGATATATATGAATAATTATAATATAATATTATCTTATTCTATGGATTTATGTGGATTTATCCAAGATAAAATCCTAGATGAATTAAGATAAATATTTATATTAATTTATTTTATCCTATAGATTTGAATAGATTTAATTCTATTAAGACAAATCTTAGATGGATTAAAATAAACATTAATCCATGTTATCATCATCTTTTGGATTTATATCCTAGATAGATTAGGATAAAGATAATATATAAGAAAATCCTTATTTAATTGGATTTAGGTAAATTTATTTATCTAAGAAATCCTAAGTAATACTTGATATATTCTAGATGTCTATTCTAAATAGAATTAAGATTTGTATAAATCTTGGTTAATTGGATTTCATTTATCGTATGGATTATGATGGAATCGTTTCTATCTAGTAATATCCTAGAACGATTTAAATAATGATAATCAAGTGTCAAGGTTATCTTGAATTGAAGGATTTGATTTTATCGAAATAAAATCTAGAATGATCCTAATTGGATTTAGATAGTTAACACTATCTTGATAAATCCCAAGTGAATTTGGATAATTATTATCCAAGATAAATCTTAAATAATTTTCGTTAATTATCCAGCGTGTTTAAATGTCATGCATTAAATGGAATTATCTGTTTATTTGGTGTTTATCTATTTTAAGTGGATTATCTGTCTTATCTGCTTATGTGATAATTATGCAAAAACCATATAAAATATCTAAGCGATAATTACAACAAGTGCGTTGTATATGGTCTCCATCAATTGGTCTGCAATTTATGAAGTTTTTTTCTAATATTATCGCCACCTGCTCTGTGGGGACAATAATCCTAAGAAATAGCGAGTTCATGAGGGCGGACTTCTAAAAAATAAATAGTATGAACTAGAATGTGGTTTCCAATATTATCGCCACCTGCTATGTGGGGACAATAATCCTAAGAAACTGTGAGATTCAGAAGTTCACACAGGATTTATGAGATAGCTTGATCTTGTTAGCAGTACTTGAGCATTGTTATGGGAGTGTGTTGTAGAAATGAGACTCTGTAATGCTAAATTCGGTGGTCTTGCTTAGGCAACATTAGGCGGCCATGCCACTCTATGGTCTCTGGTCTATTCGTCGGTGTTGTGTCCAGTAAAATTGTAAGATTTTAATGCGTATTGATTTCCTCTGGAGGATACAAAATTTTAATTTTACAGTTGCAAGATACATAATTGTTTTGTGGTTATTTGCGATTATGTATTGAGCATTAGTATGTGATAATAAGTTTATTTGCCAAATCTTCATTCTGTCATTCTATTTCTTGTCTGCGATCCTTAAAGAAATAAACTCGAATGCCGAAAGTATGTAGACTGGAAATGAAAATGGATAAGATTCTCATCGCTAAAACTTGGAGTTTATACTCAATGATTCATGTCCTCCATTTCCTCGACATAATTCCACGAAGATTGTTCGAGAATGCTTTTTGCATGTACTTGACAAGTTCTTTAAGGAATAAGGTCAAGCTATTTTCTTTTAAGTAGCACGACAAGTCTTGTTTAGTGACGATGAAAGATGGATATCAATAGAATCTGTCAAGATGATTCGATTGGAATATCCTAAAGGGACAGAATATTTTGAGGAATCTTTTGATCACTCAAATAGTTTCTGACTCAAGTCATCGCCTGAAGTAATAAGAAATGACTAAAAGAAGGTTTAACCGAAAAGTAGAAAACCTTCAGAATATTAGTCGTTATATTACTGTTAGAGGAAAGTAACATGATAGATGACGAATTCATGAAGGCTGCATTTTTCCTAAGTCCTAGTTCATTTGAACTAAAGACTAGATATGGAAATGGGAGAGCCTGAATTGTCATCAAAGTTTGTCTGTAGCGAGTGAAGATGTTTTATAAGTTGGATTGACATTTCTTTCAAAGAAGGACAATGACTTACATGACAATGCAACTTCTAAGTAAGAGATCTTGATCTAGTTAGGTTTTTGTTGCAGTGGGAGCTATCAATGCTCAATTATTGTTTTATGGTTGATGCTTAAGGCATCATAGTATTGAAATAATATAGATGCAACAAGATTGAGTATTAAACAACACATCAACTTCTTAAAGCATGAATGATAAAGTATTTATGGCTCTTAGTCTTAAGGCCACGAAAATACTTAGCTATTGTTCAAACTGATCTAGACTATCAAGATTTTAACAATTTGTTTGTTAAATAGATTGAAAGTCGAGAATGTCTGTTTGATGCACTATGAGTTAGAATTCTGTGATTCAGAATACTTATACAAGTGCGACATAGAAAGACTAGCAAGTCTTAATGGTTTATACCATAAGAAGACGAGCAATGGGTTATGATCAGTAGTGGGAGTCTAATCTCCATTGACGAATCCAAGTATTCTTCTAAAGAATGAAATAGTCATGTAAGAAGGAATCGAAGTCCTTCTAAGACAAGTTTGATTAAGTGATGGGTTTTACTCATGAAAATCTTATTATTGATGGGATAAACATTAGATACAACGAAATACACCTTAAAGAAATTACCAAAATCAGTACCTTCTACAAAACACGAGTTGTGGACTAGAGCGACTTTAGTCTGGCACATCTCAAGGTGTAATGTTGTTCCAACACATGTTGGAATGGTATCCAAGTAATTGGAGTTGAGTACTGAGGTATGTTTTAAGGTTGTCCCAAATGATGTAAGATTATTAGTTCTGTAATCTTCAAAGATAGAATTCTTGTATGAAGATCAAGAGAGGAACTAAAAGCCTAACAGCGTGATGACTCTCAGGACAAAGAGAGGTATCGAATTTTTCACATTACCAAGGACTCATACCATTATAAATTTTGCACTAATAATATCAACTTCAGAACCTAAGATTGTAAGAACCATGTGGTAGTGGGAGCGTTCCTAAGGAACATAACAAGTTCATGGGTCTGAGAGTGTCGTAAGACTCGGTCTTAGATTAACTTGAACATAATCCCTTTAACTACAATATAGAATTGGTTCGTTTGGATATTCATCCTTGGAAAGGTGGTAGATTCCAAACTACAATCTTAGATAGACAACATATTTTACAAGACTTGCAATACTGCCTACAGGTTGTGTCAGTCAGTGGGAGCTAGTACATTTGCAAGTGTAAATGTGGATCTCAAATGGCTAGTCAATGACAATAGGCTATTCCCAAAGAGAAATATCATATTCTCGCTGTTGTTGTGCCAAGATTTGTTTGATCCTTCTGTGTATCAGCACTTACATAATTAGAATGTATGTATCATGATTGTCAAGACAACTTTCTATTAATAGAAGTCTTGAAGAAATCATCTACATGGAACATCCTAATAGGTATGTAATAGAGGGAAAGAAACACATGATTGGAAGCTTATGAAGATCTTTATGGTCTTAGGCACGCATCTAAATCAGAGTATGTGTTTTAGCTAGATTGTCAAATGTTTGGAATTTGACATGTGCCCTTAAATGTGTTGTGAGGACAAGGAAGTTGAAAGTGCATTAAATATGGTATTATTGGTACTCTACGATGATGAAATATATAAAAGTTGCAAACAACTAAGATTGGCATCTAGCGTAGGAAACTGGTTGTCTACCCAATTTAAGATAAAGGATTTAAGGGAAACTAATTACATTCTAAGCATCTAATTCTTTGAGATTGCTAGAAAGAATGTTGAGATTCTCTTAGGAATCCTATATCTATACATTGCTTGGAACATTTTAGCATTAGAATTTCCATGAAAAGGTTTAAACCATTCAAGATGGAATTGTCTTGTCTCTAGTCAAGTGTCGTTTGACACTTAGTGAGAACAAGAATTATGAGACTGGTTCTGCAGATAGATGTCTCATGTATGCTATGGTGTGTACTAAGTTTGATATTAGTTGTGCTTTTGCATAGCAAGTATATATCATATTAACCATGGCAAAGGACTTTGATTGAGGTAATGGATATACCATAGTACTTGAGAAAGACTAATCGCTATATTCTAGTTTACCAGTCATTCATGTAATGTCCTTGGGGTTACACTGACTAAGTCTCAAGACTAATCAGTGATTGAGTAAGTCATCCTCATTATATGTGTTTACATTAGGAGTATACTCCTAGTAGCTTTGATCGTAAGTTTAAGTATGCCTATGAGTAATTTTACTCTAGCAAAGGCTAACTCAAGGGACAAACAAGATCATAAGCTAAGAATTCACATAGAGAGATGAAATTAATTAAAGATCTAGTACGCAACAAAGACATAGTAGTGGAAAAGATATTATCAGAGAACAACCAAGCAGATTTTTCACAGAAAATGCCTTTGTGGTAACATGTTTCAAACATGATGTGAAATGAATCGTAGTTCGATATATCTAGCTCCAAGACCTGCTTTGTGTATAAGTCGGAGAGTTTTTGGTAGTGGGTATACTCGAAAGCATGTTTTGAGTATAAGTGGGAGATTGTTAGGGTTAGTATACTGAAAAGCATGTTTCGAGCGACTTCGCACGAATAGAATCTTGCTTGTGTATGGAAAAACGCTACAATCCACTTTTGACCCGATTCAGTATCATTCGAGCAGTTTGCACAAATAGAATCAATATATTATTACATTGTGTTTGCTTGTGCGTTTATAAAATATTTTATAAACATTTAAATGCATAAGAAGTAAACAAAGCCTAAGTCTTTTGCTTAGTAGACTGGTTGTGGGCGTCGTCCACTTTAAGGTAACTACAGTCGGTTCTATGCAATGCTTTGCAAAAGAAAAAGATGAATTTCACAACCTAGATAATCTTTGGCTACCTATCATGAAAGGTTGCAATGTCAGTCCGATTATTTCTAAGCCTTATTGAAATAAGATGACGTTTGTGTGGTATAGCACTGAATGGATCTAACAGCAAGACGTGTCTTTATGCTATCTACTGAAAGACGAGGTCTTGATAAATATCTATTTCTTAATCAATGTACGTTAGCATTGAGCATACGATATTGAGTATCTACTACTTTGACTTACCAAAGGTGCGTGTTTTTCGTCACCCAACGATCCAGGTATATTGGGTAGTGGTGATCATTATCTAGCGGTGCTAGGATTGCTATTATGTTGTATCGTGCGCGAGGTGAGTCTCGTTTGATAATGTTCTCAAGAGGAGCTTGAACAAGGTTTTATTATTCGGAAACTGACCAGTTAGAGTTTTATTACTCTATGAATAATAAATAAGTGTTTCTTGCTAAGTCCACTCTTTGAATTAATAAGATGTTAATTAATTAAGTCCATAGCAGACTTTAATTAATTAATGGACATTTATAACTTAAGCGCGGGAAATAAATAATAAACCAAACGGAAACCCGGATTACTTGTAATTTCGGATTTGGATGGGGAGGTCAATATTACGTCTGTAGTGACTGCTCGTAATATTCCAATATAAGCTTGTATTAAATTGTGGGTTCAATTTAATTAGTAAAAAGCCAATTGGGGGAGCCCATATCCAAAACCTTCCATAGATCATTGAATGGGCCCAATATGAACTATTATAAATAGGAGAATAAAGGAGACAGAAAATTAATTGATTTCACAATGAAAATTTCGTCCCCCTCTATTTTGAGAGGAGCTCGATAATTCTCTCTCTTCCTCCGTGAGAAAGTTCCGTCTTCTTTATTCAAGTCCTAGTGTTTCGATAAGATCAACCCACCCTGATGTCGAGATACAGTTCGGGACACCAGTCAGAAGATCTGTTGTCTAGTATTGAAGATCATCGTGGAGAAGGCGTGAGTAATCGACGATTCTTTGGAGAATCAAATCGGTAACTCTAAACCGTAGAATTCATGTTTCGGATTTATATTCTATGAGCATGAATTATTTGCGTTCTAGCATGCAATTCTGTGTTAACATGTGAATAGATTAATACCGTAATCGGTCAAATAGATCTCACGTCTGATTTATTTGTTTTGTACAAGTCTTCCGCTGTGCAAGGTGCACCAAAACCCCAACAGTACCAACTTAGTAATGTTATATAAGTACATTACTCACTTATTCAATGTACATAAAAAACAAATCGAATTCATATTCTAGTAAGAGAACATAATTTTAACATAGTATAAATATGTTCATTTTTAGATAATACTTAATAGTCAAGGAACATATCAAATATAAGAATCGTGGATTAAGGAGTTGATGATTAATTTAATATAATATGCGTTTATTTAGGGAATGAAAATAACTTCCAATGATTAATTTAATATAATAGGCGTTTATTTAGAGAATGAAAATAACGTCCAATATGTAATCTTCCTTTTCTGCCCTTTTTAATTTTTTTTATTAATTTATACAACTCTTAGTGGCTCCATATCAACCATAAGATCGACCCTAATCAATGGATGGGAGCACTATGGTCCAAATGACCATTTTCAACTTATTAATATGAATACATCCCTATATATATGGTCCAAATGACCATTTAGTGTTAAGTTCAAATCTAATTATAGCCTTAGGATTAACTTGATGGACGGATTAAATTTGTTGTATAGATGATTCTCCGTGTTACATTATTATGATATCCGATTTATGTATTTGGAACATAAATAATAAGAATTGGTTTTCAAAATAGATGTTCCGAAATGAGCGCGATTTACTGTCAACCGACCTCCCACATCCACTGACTCTTGATTTCTCTCCCCTTTTCAGCCCAAAACCTAGTTCGACTTCTCCACACATTCAACGCTTTTCTCTTACACATCAACCCCAGGCGATTTCGTTTCCACTTTTCACGGCGGCGGTGAAATTGAAGCGGCCATTCTTCAGACTTTTTTTTGAGGTAATTTACAGACTGCGTTTCTTTAATTAAATGGCCCTTTTGAGTATTGAATCGGTTGAATCCACTGTTTCATAACAAAGGTTGTATTGTTTGGTTACATTATGATTTCAGTAAAGTATTTTTTAGGTTGTATTTTTTTGTTACATTTTATGATTTCGGTAAAGTATGATTTATGTTGTTAAAGATTGTATTTACAGTGTGTATTATACACGTTTCGGTTTTGAAAAGTGATTACATTGTTTAGTATAACTTTGGATAGGTTGCTTGTTTGTTTGTTTGATTTGGGTTATTTTGAATTCTACTAATCCCGGTTGTAATGTTGTGGTCATTCAGTACTATCCGATGGAAAAAAGGGAAGAACGTGGTATAAAGAGGGCGACCATTCAAGGCCATTTCGAAACCCACAGAAGGAAACCTGTAGCTATGTGTTTGTTTACTTTATTGACAAGTTCCTGTAACATTATCCACATGTATAACGAAATAATGTATCCTAGATTTATCAACAATGTATCTTAATATGTAATTTAGTATGCGACCATTCAAGGCTATTTCGAAACCCACAGATGGTAAGGGTTGTAACTCTTCTTGTTGTTACTAACATATAGTCATGATACATTATCAAATTTGTTTACATTATTGATAAATAATTGTTACATTATCTGAATGTAGAATGAAAACTATTATCTGAATGTAGAATGAAAACTGTAGTCTTGATTTTGTCACTAATGTAACTTACATTACATTATTGACCCAATTAATACATTAAAGTGGTCTTTATACACAAATTATGTGTTATAAACATAATTATATTGTAAGACATAATGATTCTTGGGATGATTTCAATCCCATAGCAACCGCTACACAATACCGAAAGGAGATGGAAGAGTACGAAGCGGAGATGGAGGAAGATGACGCAGGGGACAGGGTTCGCCCAAAAAAAGAGAGATGTACTTTATTTCTGGAGAACATCAAAGGAATACATGGACATGATTACAAAGCTAAATCCCCGACAGATTGAAGTTGTCCATGAGCTCGGGTTTGGAGGTATTTTGGACTACAAAATACTAGAGATACCTGGAGAAATGGGCCATTGGATACTTTCTGTGTTCAACAGGGAGTGGTGAAGGATCCAATTTTCAGAAGAGGAATATGTTCGTGTCACAATAATGTAAATCGAATAAGTGACTACTGTAAATCTACAGTACATATAATGTAAATCAGTCAAATAATGTTACATTTTTATGTAATTAATGTACATTTACGTCCAAATAATGTTGACAGAGAGGATCTGACCATTACATTAATTGTTGTAAAGCGTTTACATTATTATTGAACATACATATATTGGTGCCCCAATATTTTGGTAATTCAAATCTACTTCACAATAATGTAATTTTTTAGCACCTATTAATGTAGAATTATAAAATATCTTGTAAGATAACATTATACTGGTGAAAAGACTAAAACTAATGTACTGTAAAATTTAACGATTGAATAATGTATGCTTTAAACGAAATTTAAAAAACACCAAGTCTGAAAAGCAAACTAATATAAATCAACATTTCCTCTAGCCCTTACGCTTCTCCTTCTCATTCCCATCAACCTTTTTAATGTCTTGTTTACGAATGTCAAAACCCACGATGCAGGCATGCACATCACAAAATGCATTCTCAAAATCTAGTGATTAAAAACAACGACCAACGACCGACTTTAGTTCTTCAGAACATTCAGGTACAACAAAAACTGTACAAAAAATACTGAGATAAGTTGGACATTAAATAAATTACGTATAAAAAAGTACATTATTACGTGATAGTAATGTACATTAAAATCATAAATATGTACATTACACAATGACTTCAACAAAAAAACTCAAGTATAAATAGACGTTTGATTTGTTGGGTGCGTACTATACCCTTGCCCCAAGGATATGTTAATCCTAAGGAAATGAGAAGTATAATCTAGGTTATTGGGTTGGTACTAAAGCTTAGCCCCATGGTCAGTTAAACCCTTGGGAAATGTATACAACTTCCCCCTATTCGAACATATTATAATCTACATTACTCAGTAAGAGACATATACATTGAAAGATTTTGTTCGTACATTACAGTTGGTATGAATTCTAAGAATATTAAGTGAAAAACGAACTTTGAGGTATGGGTTGGTACTATGCCCTAACCACAGGGATAACTTAACTCCTAGGGGGATTGGAACTTAGTTCGGGCAATTGATGTCCCCTACGTGAAGTTGTAAATCTTATACCCTAGCCCAGTGAATAATTGAACCTTTGGGGATTGACTCTAACTCCCTGACCTTAGTGAATGTTGTGTTACTGGTATTATACCCTAGCCTCATGGACTACAAAACCCTTTAAGGAATGGATTTTAACTTATGTCCTTATCAAACAAGTACAAATCTACATTACTAGCTATGTGATGTATACATTACAAATTCAATCGTACATTAATGACATTTTTATGTACATTACACAATACCGCGAATTACATTACTGATTACACAGAACTACTCTTACATTATGTGCTGCAACTTCGATATTGTACATGTAAAACAAAACCAAACAGACGGGAAGACATCAAAATTGAGATTTAAACACATCAAAGAAAATTAAGATGTTCTACCATCATTCAGTAAGTGAAATTCACAAAAAATTGACACCAGTCTAATCTCAATTCACAAATCACAGTAACAAATTAATTCCCAGAATTAACAACGAACTAATACTCAAACTTACACCGATAGGAACCTAATTTCAATTCACAAATCACAGAAAGAAATCTAATTACCTTCTTCAATCGTTAATAACACTGGAAGATATGAAAGAATTAACAATGAACTGCTACTCAAACTCACGACGGGAATGAAGAACTACAATTGTTCAACTTATTGGAAGCAACGATACTATGATCCGTATGCTGCAGAATCGGCACAAAATGAAATCAGAAGTGATCATCGTATTTGTGTCGTAATTAAGGAAAATAAATCTCACAAATAAAAACAGAGCGTTAATTATAGGAAGGGAATAACTGGCTTGAAATTGATCTTGCCCTTTTCAGTTTTTTTTAATAATTAAACTAGATACAAATGGCAGCCAAATACACCGTTAAGTTAAGAAATTGAATGGATGGAATTGACTTGGATTTTTGACCTAATTTCAATTATGGACCTGATATATATATATAGAGGGATGTGTTCATTTTCTTTTTTCATCTTTTGTTCTATTGTTCTTTTCAATCTCAGCCATTCAATCTGAAGATCTAACGGCCTCAAATAATGCCAACTGATTTTAAATTAAATCAATTAAAAAATCGAGAAGGTTATTTTAGGTATATGCAAATGTGGTTGTTATGGAAACTCTCATGATTTTCTCTTCCAAAATCTCAGCCGTTATTCTCTATTGAGATCACGTTCAATCTTTGTTATCTCCCAAAAAGTTATGCGTCATTGAAGAATCGGAAGAGATGGAAGAACGAAGCCGATGACGAGAAGAGGGAATTGGTTTTCAAGGAAAACAGACAGGAATACGCGCAGGTCATGTGAATGCTCGGTAACGGACGGTGCGAGGCCACGTGCGTCGACGGCGTCAAGCGCCTCTGTCACATCAGGGGCAAGATGCACAAGAAGGTTTGGATCGCATCCTCGTCGGTCTCCGTGATTATCAGGTAGTACAAAAGATTTTAATCCTTTCTATGTGCTTTATCTTCAATTCTAGATCTTGAGCATTATGCGCCTTGTTATCCCGATGATTTTATGATGTGTTGATTAAATTAGTTGTGTTTTGCTAATCTTAGCTTTGCCAATTTCATAGGTTTCATTGTGACTTTTTTAGCTTCTATTTATCTGTAAGTGGTCCTTTCTTTGCAAATTAAAATTCCACGCCTCAGCAATTTGTTGTATGGGCTGTTTCAATCTTGAATGTTTAGTTTTCAATTGTAAGTTTTCGTTTTGAAGAATTTGGTTCTGAAAATTTTAGGTGAAGACGGTTTCTTGTGAGAAGTTAGTGTGCATGTTCTTTTTCTTACTCAAAACTATCGATTTGTTTTTGTACCCATGACTTCTCCTCACTGCGTGTATGGCTATTTAGGAATTTTTTCGTCTGTATTTCGCGGTTATTCCCTTTTCTAATTGTGTTAGATTTGAGTAGTTTTGTGGATTTGGATGAGAGGTGATAAAGAGTCCAAAGATGCTTGTTTTTCATATTATCATGTTATTCTGGTATTGCTTTCTTTGTGTGCTATGTTGTGTTGATGATTCTATAATAATGCCGAATTTGTTAGCTTTATTTACGTGCGTGGGCTTGGGGTCCTTATTTTGGTCCAATCCTACCCCTCGATTTGTCTCAGGCTACTGTTAGATTCTAGTTATGTGGATTTAGATGGAGAGGTATAGAGTATTAGAGAATACACATAATGTACATATTTTGTAATATAATGGTTGTTTTAGGTTCTGTAATACATCATTTGTGATCTATAATGTACATTTTTCATGACCAGTTTAATTTAAGTTTTGCCGTGTTTGCTTGTTCGGCGCACGTTTCTTGTTTTCCAAAAGGGTTTAGCAATGCTTGGAACTAGGGTGTAGTATGTACTAATTGACAAAATCATTACCAAAGTCCACGAGTTTCAGTTATTAAACGAGGGTTTAGATATCATCGCGGCTAGGGAGTAGTTTTGATTGATTTACATAATGTACATATTATACTAAATAATGGTTGTTTTAGTTTCAGTAATGGTTGAGACATGAGCTGTAATGTATATGTTTGCTGAGCCGTTTTTATTTTCATTTTTGTATAGTGGTGGTTGTACCTGATTGTTCTCCTGAGTTGAAGCATGTCGTCGGTCAGAAATTCCAATCCCTAGAGATGGACGACGTTACAACCTCGTATTATGTTGTATGCAATAGGGAAGACAAGAAGAAGTCAAACGAGGATGACCAATTGAATGCACAAGTTTCACTCATTCATCTAGGGTTCAGATATCATCTCGGTTAGGGAGTAGTTTTTTACCGATACACATAATGTACATATATTATTATGTAATGGCTTTTTTATTTTCAGTAATGGAGGATTTATGATCTGTAATGTAAATGTTTGTTGAGCACGTTTCATTTATTCCCCAATGGTTTAGCAATCCTTGGGGCTAGGGTGTAAGTATGTATTAAGTTACAAAACCGCCGCCAAAGTCCACGTGTTTCAGTCATTCATCTAGGGTTTATATATCATCTCGGGAAGGGAAGTAGTTTTTACTGATACACATAATGTACATATATTACTCTATAATGGTTATTTTAGTTTCTGTAATGGACCATTTATGATATATAATGTAAATGTTGGCTGAGACGTTTTTTTTGTGATTTTATACACTGGTGGTTGTACCCATGTACACAAGCAGACAATTAATGCATAATACTTGGTAAATAATGTATAATACTTGATAAATAGTGTACAGAAGCAATAAAATAATGCACACAAGCAATCAAATAATGCACAAATGAATGTTGCATTCACTCATTTACCTATGTACACAAGCAGTCAAATAATGCATAATACATGATAAATAATGTATAATCCTTGATAAATAATGTACACAAGCAATCAAATAATGCACAAAAGAATATTATATTCACCCATTCACCTATGTCCACAATAGTAAAAAAATGCATAATATTTGATACATAATGGATAGTACTAGTTTAATAATTTACAGATTCAATCAAATAATGCACGAAACAATATTATACTGGCATATTGGGGAGTTCTGGTTGGCACCCATTCACCCATGTATACAAAAGTCACATAATGCCTTACACTTGATAAAGAATGTATAATACTTAATAAATAGTGTATAGAACACAAGTAGTTCAATAATGCCTAATATATGATGAATAATGTATACTACTCCCTCCGTCCCACATTTGGAGTGCCATTTAGTTATGACACGGATTTTAAGAAATTGGTGGAGTGTGTAATTAATGAAGTGAGATGGTGGAGTGTGTAATAAATGAAGTGAGTTGTTAGAAAATGAGATAGGTTGACTTTTAAAATTTTAAAATTGTTTATTTTTGACTTACAATAACCTTGGTTGTTTAAATTATTTAAACTTATGATTTTTAATTTTCCAACTTGTTTATTCCATAATTTAAGCTATGCCAAAAATAAAATTAAAACAAATGTTTCACACTTTGCAATCCCATGATTTTCGGCCATCACATCAACACTAATTTAAAGAGGGAACCTCATTCCATTTTCATTAACTCAATCTCCAAATTATGGAGGGAAAAATTCATTACAATCCCAAGGAGGGAAAAATCCAAAATCAAATTAAAGCTAAACTACATCTATAAATACATTCACTCCACAATTACTCCAAAAACTTGAACTCCACCTACTTACAAACCAACCAAAGGTATTTATATCTAAATTACCCTCAGAGCAATTTCATCATAGGGGAATGGAAAGGGAAGGGATCAGCTAAGGCATAAGCTAATCCACCATATAATACACTAATGAAAAATAGACATGTGGAATCTATTTATAAAATTAAATAAAAAACTTCCTCAATCAATTTCCCCTTCCTAAACCCCATTTCTCTCTCCTCTCCCAAAATGGCACTGCCTCAGCTCCTGCATTCTCCTCCATCTCCATTGCCGTCCTCCTCCGCCTCCCTAATCTCCCCCAAACCCCAATTAAACCCCGCCCGCAGTTTCCTCTCCCCACCGCTCCGCCGTCGCCCCCATCCCCTGTCGTGCGCTGCCTCCTCGTTCCCGGAGAAGCACCACACAAATCCTAAATCCGACTACGCGGCGGAGCTACCCCTCTTCCCCCTCCCCCTCGTCCTTTTCCCTGGCGCCTGAGTCAGTGCTATGAAAATGTAGACATCAGAAATCAGGCAATAGTGAATTACAGGCTTGAATCGGTGTGTGCGAACAGAGAGATAAGAGAGGGAAATCGGTGTTTCTTCCTCTTAAAGACAAAGGAGTTGCAGTGTAGGGAGGGAGAGAGTAATGACTAATGAGTGAAGATGTGAAGGAAGTTTTTTATTTAATTTTATAAATAGATTCCACATGTTTATTTTTCATTAGTGTATTATATAATGGATTAGCTTATGCCTTAGCTGATCCCTTCCGGAATGGAAATGGATCAAGATATGGAGCAAGAGATGGAGCAGGAGCATATTTAAGAGGCAGAACTGGAGCATGAGATGGAGCAGGAGCATATTGAAGAGGCAGAACTGGAGCAAGGGCCGAGAGCAACCCTGAGTTTGAGCAGCCAAATGAAGAACCATATTGTGCAGTTCCTTCAACAGCAATGCCAAGCTGGAGCACTGCCACATGGTTCATTTCAAGAGGCAGCCAAGAGATTCAAAGTGCATAGAAGGACAGTGAGCCGCGTATGGGGGATAGCCAAGCAGCAAATTGAAGATGGGAAACCTGTTATCATGAGGGGCAGAGCATCAGGATATACTAAGAAAACAGGTAAAGTACATTTTGATGATGATAAGTTCAGACAATTGTCTTTTCTTGAGAGATCTTGCTATAGAAAACTTGCTTGTAAAATGGGCGTTAGCAAGACAACAGTTGGTAGATGGGCAAAGAATAACCTGATAAGGCCACATACAAATGCCATAAAACCAACACTCACTGAAGTAAACAAAATCAGTAGAATGAGATGGTGTCTTACTCATATTCAGCCAGCTATGGATGAAGGGAAGCTTTTTTATCATGCTATGCACAACACAGTTCATATTGATGAGAAATGGTTTTACATGACAAAGGCTTCAAACAGATACTACCTGTTGCCGGACGAGGATGAGCCTTACAGGTCTTGCAGATCAAAAAAGATTCATCACAAAAGTGATGTTCATGTGTGCTGTAAGTAGGCCACAGTTTGGCACAGATGGGCAGACCATCTTTGATGGTAAAATAGGCATATTCCCATTCACAGAACAAGTTCCAGCCAAAAGGATGTCAAAGAATAGGCCAAGAGGGACACTAGAGACAAAGCCTATCCCATCAGTTAACAAGGAAGCAATGAGAGAATGTCTCTTGAATCAGGTATGGATATTTTTTCCCCTCACATTCATATAAGACATTGGTAATGTCATCACTTAGCCATATTTTCATTTATTCATAAATAATGCACATATTATTCCAGCAATCAAGGCTAAGTGGCCAGCCAATGCAAGCAAGGAGATATATATCCAACAAGACAATGCCAAACCTCACCTAAAATCCTTTGACTCACAATTTGATGATCTTGCAAGTTCAGATGGATTTAAATTCCATCTAATTAGCCAACCAGCCAACTCCCCAGACACCAATGTATTGGACCTTGGCTTTTTTAGGGCCATACAATCACTACAAGATGATAAACTAGCCACCAATATAGATGAATTATTAGGTAATGTTTGGAGTTCTTTTGAGGAACTCACACCACAAACTCTGAACAATGTTTTTTTAACATTGCAAAGCTGTCTCAGTAAGATCCTAGAAATGCATGGGGGCAACAATTACAAAATACCCCACTTGAACAAAGAAAGGCTGAGAAGGACAGTGGGGCTTCCTACATCACTTGAAGTTGAGGAGAATCTGGTAAAAGAAAGCTTAGAGTATCTACTACTCCCTCAGAATGATGTGGGTACCTCATATGACATAGGGCATCTAATCAATGTTTTACAGATCTAGATAGGCCACTTGGATCATAGGGTTTACAGTATAAGCATCAAAATAGTTTGATGTTTAGTATGTAAACTTGTTTTTTTGGTTATAGTCTTCATTTTGGGTTAGGATAACTAGGCTGCATTCTGGGATAGGGTACTAGGCTTGCTTACAACTCTAGAAGCTGCATTTTGTATGAATTCCAAGTGTAATTCATGGCTGGTGTGTGTTTTGTTAACAAAATTGCAAATCAAAGCCTCCAAACCATCAAAGGAATGACTAAGTTCACAAAAAACCAACCAAAGACAGTAAACTTGCAAATCAGAGCCTCCAAACCATCAAAGGGGTGGCTAAGTTCACAAAAAACCAACCATTACAGAGGCATCATAGCTAAGCATGCATAACTCTCAGAAAAACATCATCACAGAGGAACAAAAGTGCAATTCAGAGCCAACAAACCAACCAAAGACTGTAAACTTGCAAATCAGAGCCTCCAAACCATCAAAGAGGTGGCTAAGTTCACAAAAAACCAACCATTACAGAGGCATCGTAGCTGAGCATGCATAACTCTCAGAAAAACATCATCACAGAGGAACAAAAGTGCAATTCAGAGCCAGCAAACCAACCAAAGACAGTAAACTTGCAAATCATAGCCTCCAAACCATCAAAGGGGTGGCTAAGTTCACAAAAAACAAACCATTACAGAGGCATCATAGCTGAGCATGCATAACTCTCAGAAAAACATCATCACAGAGGAACAAAAGTACAATTCAGAGCCAATAAACCAACCAAAGACAGTAAACTTGCAAATCAGAGCCTCCAAACCATCAAAGGGGTGGCTATGTTCACAAAAAACCAACCATTACAGAGGCGTCATAGCTGAGCATGCATAACTCTCAGAAAAACATCATCACAGAGGAACAAAAGTGCAATTTAGAGCCAATAAACCAACCAAAGACAGTAAACTTGCAAATCAGAGCCTCCAAACCATCAAAGGGGTGGCTAAGTTCACAAAAAACCAACCATTACAGAGGCATCATAGCTGAGCATGCATAACTCTCAGAAAAACATCATCACAGAGGAACAAAAGTGCAATTCAGAGCCAACAAACCAACCAAAGACAGTAAACTTGCAAATCAGAGCCTCCAAACCATCAAAGGGGTGGCTAAGTTCACAAAAAACCAACCATTACAGAGGCATCATAGCTAAGCATGCATAACTCTCAGAAAAACATCATCACAGAGGAACAAAAGTGCAATTCAGAGCCAACAAACCAACCAAAGACAGTAAACTTGCAAATCAGAGCCTCCAAACCATCAAAGGGGTGGCTAAGTTCACAAAAAACCAACCATTACAGAGGCATCATAGCTGAGCATGCATAACTCTCAGAAAAACATCATCATAGAGGAACAAAAGTGCAATTCAGAGCCAACAAACCAACCAAAGACAGTAAACTTGCAAATCATAGCCTCCAAACCATCAAAGGGGTGGCTAAGTTCACAAAAAACAAACCATTACAGAGGCATCATAGCTGAGCATGCATAACTCTCAGAAAAACATCATCACAGAGGAACAAAAGTGCAATTCAGAGCCAACAAACCAACCAAAGACAGTAAACTTGCAAATCAGAGCCTCCAAACCATCAAAGGGGTGGCTAAGTTCACAAAAAACCAACCAATGCAGTGAATACACAGATAATCAGATGTAATTCATCAGAAAAACTGCATCATGGAGTATCAAACAAACCAACACAACTAAGACTATGATAACCCTCAATCAATTCAACTGAAACAACCTCCAAACCCTGCACAGGGGGTGGCTTAGAATTGAAAAAATACTCACAGATTAGATGAGATCTTTCATGCTAGGTAACAAGATCAACAACATTGCTTTTTCATTCTCGGTGTACTCCACCTTTGATGAGGACTGTGGTTGAGGTTCAAATTCGTCAAAGGGGAGGGATGGTGCTTGTGTTTCAGAGTCTTCATAGGGCTGGAATGGTGGGGGATGTTCAGATCCGTGCAAGCCCTCCGACGGCGCCTGCGTTTCAGAGTCGTCATGGGGGTGGAACGGTGGTTGGCGTTCAGCCCCGTCAAAGCCCTCAGACGGTGGCTGAGTTTCAGATCCGTCAAAGAAGCCAGCCGGTGGGGGAAGCTCAGTTTCTTCGACGACGTCAGACCCATCAACGCCCCCAAACCATCTTCGATTTCCCGATCGGTGGTAACAATCGACCATTCGTTCAATTTCTTACCGTGCAATCACTTCCGGTGGTGTATTAGGGACGATTAGGGTTCCGGGAGGTGTATCGAAAGATGGCAACGATTCAAACTCAGGCAATGGATCCCATTCATCGGCCATGGGAAGCGAATAGAGAGAGACGGTGATGGAGTAATCGTCAGATTTAGATCGACGATTATAGTAGGAGCCAATTAGGGTTCCTACAATTAGGAATAGAGAGAGACGGGAAAGGTGGAGTGAGAGTGAAATGAAAGTCAAATGAGGGTGTTGGGGGTGGGGTAGGGTGGGTTAAGATTTTGTTTTTTTTTGGTTTATTTTTGGGTAGATAATGGCATTTGGGTGTAATTTTGTTGAATAATGGGGTAAAATTTGATATCCAACTATGGAAAATTCTAAATGTGACTCTAAAACTGGGACAGACTTTTATGGAAAAATGTGACTCCAAAACTGGGACGGAGGGAGTATTAGATAAATAATTTACATATTCAATCAAATAATGCTCAGATGAATATTGCACTCACTCAATCACCCATGTACACAAGCAGTCAAATAATGAATAATACATGATAAATAATGTGTAATCATTAATTAATAATGTACCCAAACAATCAAATAATGCACAAAAGAATATTACATTCACCCATCCACCGATTTACAAAACCCAATACAGATTTCCAAAAAGGTGAGAACCGTAACTTGAGCTAGAAAACCAGGAAATATCATTAAAATTTCATCACTAACATACAAATTACATAAACCAAATCACGATCATAGCTATACTGGCGATTGTACAATACTGACGGTTCATTCAGGTAACTTAATTGCATGAGATCATCTACACCATCAAGAATATTAGGATTTGTTGGTATCAGAGTTTCTGAACTCACTTTCAGTACCTACACAAGGAAAAATGTTAATGATAACAGTTCAAGAAAACACAATAATGGAAACCAAAATTTTGCACACTTTTCCCTCAGGCAATGTTATCACTGAATCATTACCAGTAGACTGAAGAACTGTCCCCAGCTCCCAGTTACCATCAGGAAGCTGAACCCACGACTGAATTTTCTGTAATATAAACTCACAATTCAAAGATGATCACCTCATTAAAATGACAAGTATGATGTTCATATAAAGCTCTTTCCTACATAAAGTTATAGGAACAACATCAAGTTCTATGCCACCATTTTCATTTACAAATTCAGCAGCAGGTTCCAAAAATCAATACAAATTTACAAAAATCAAAACCCAATAAGATTTTCTCTACAAAACCGCCCAATACACAATTGTAAACCAGTAATTAACTACAAACTTCAATAATTGACAGCACCCAAACAAAAATGCACACGATTTCATGATTTACGGAAAAGATCGACCAAAACGTCTATGAAAACCGTGATATTGTTTGGGAGAAAACATTGAATCGTCGACTAGGTTGTGTTTTGACGGTGCAAATCACCGATTAAAACAGGGTATTACCCAAAATTGAAACTTTTAAACCCTACCTTATTGTCGACTAGAAATTGAACAATTTTTGGAGATTTCCGGGTGCTACCACTGGCAGCTAGGGTTTGGAGAGTGGGTGGAATTTGGGGAGATGATTTGCAGAGACGTGGATTGAGGGTGAGATGTTTATCTTGGAGTCAACTGTTTCAAGCAGTTGAGGAATTCAGATGGGGTTCGTCGACAATAAAGACGGTCGACCTTTCTTCCTCTAGCCTTCTTCGGCTCAGCCTGATCTGGAGCCGTACTTGGGGCTGCCTCGGCCAATCGTTCCCTTAATTTTTGCGCAAGGGCTACTGGAATTATATCATCGACTGCGTCGTCGATGTCGAGCCGTAGCTGCTTCTCTGATATGGAATCATCAACATAAAACATCAGAAATTTATTATTACAAATAGAATAAAGCATGATATGAGCTTTATAATGCATAATACTAATGACAGAATGCACATATTCATTAAAATAATGCACAAGGGAATGAAAACCATGCATTATTTTGAACTCCACTTACTACCCTTTCAACCATGTACACATAAAATCTTATGATGACCAATATCAGGCAAGTAATGCATACTACTACAGGCATAATGGGTAGAGTCAGACGAATAGTGCATAATAAATGTCAACTACTTTACAGTACCAAAGGTTTGCATGTACATTATTTATTTAAAACTATACATTATTCATTTGGTAATGCCTACTACATTGCAAATAATGACAACTGCTTGATACATAATGCACAACCGCGGGCTAATAATGCACATATTTATATTCCATTCACCAATTTTCCCACAACCCCAGGAAGCAGACACATAATGCAAATTACTTGGAAAATAATGCATCCCACAACTTAAATAATGTAAATATTTAATCAACAAATGCGCACTTTGAATGTTCACTGAGTTTATTAACACATATACACAATTCTTCTCATAATGCATACTATATTGCAAGTAATGGCAACAACTTGATACATAATGCGCAACTTAAGTCAAATAATGCACATGTTTATATGTCTAGAGCCTTTGTCCTAGCGGCAAGGAGCTTAGACATTATTGCATGAGGTGCCGAGTTCGAGCCCTCTTGACATCAGTTGTAATTTCCTCATATCTATAGTATAGGAGTTTATTTGTAATTTCCTCCCTTATATAGTAGTTAATTTTTATAAAAATAAAAAAAAATGCACATGTTTATATACCATTCAATAATATTCCCACACCACCCAGCGCACAGGCAAGTAATGCACAATAATTGACAAATAATGCAGCTCAGGACATAAACAATGTACATTTTTGAACAACTAATTGAACAATAATTCTCATAATGCATAATATATTACAAATAATAACAGTTAGTTGCTACATAATGCACAGCCTCAGTTAAGTAATGCACATATGTATATTCCTTTCACCAATTTTCCCACACCAGCAAGTAATCAGGCACATAATGCAAAATACTTTACTAATAATGCATCACAACACATCAATAATGTATATTTTAGATTAACTAATGCGCACAAACCAGTCTTGCAATTACCCATCCAGCCATTTACCAGATATGTAGATGAATGCACAATGCAAGCCTAATTGATGTTGAACTATTGACGCAATTATACACTCAATCGATTTGTTTGGTTACCTGCAGCTTGTGTAGGTTGCGAGCGCGACGGACGACCTATTTTAGTCATGTTAAATCTGTCATAAAAACATGAAATTAGATACCCGAATCCATCATTTTAAACATAGAAAAATGTCTGCTTTCGGAGTCAGAGAAAACCCTGACCAAAACGACTACCAATTTTTTTGATTTCGAAAGGTCGCAACCATGTCGATGTTAAAATCATTGATTTTCGTGTCTAAAAATTGATGAAATCGACTTGTAGTCGGCCTTTACCGTCATCTACCAGGTTCAAATCATCAACAAGACCAGTTATTGTAGACCTACCTTGTCGACGCCGTGAACAATGTAAACGCCCGCTTCCTGAGTTCGAGTAGGACGGAGAAAACGACGATGAACGGTGGTGGCAGCTAGGGTTTGACGTTTAGTGGAAGTTGGGGATACGGGACGGCGGAAGATTGGAGAGGAAGTTTTTTGTTTGGAATGAGAGAGAATGAATCAACGTTGGGACGTGTATCAATAGACCGCTTAAAATACGCGCATTCCGTTTTTGGTGTGGCTTTAATTGAGAATTTTTACTACTTTACCCTCATAATGCACAGAATCCTATCTATAATGCAACACGGGATAATAAAACAAGAGTCAATCCAATCCGGTCCCTTGATTAATCTAATCAAACGACCCAGATTTAACTTATATATATATATATATATATATATATATAATAGAGAGAGAAAAGAAAAAGGGAAGGAAAATTATAACCTGACCTAGAAAAAGAGAAGATAAGAGAAAAATAGGGCATGAGAAATTGTAACTTGTCCTAAAAAAAGAGAGAGAAAAAGTTGTTGGAAACAAATGGGGCAATCAAAGTTGTAACCTAGCCCAGTAGAAGAAAAATAGTTGAATAAGGCCAAAATAGCCATGGGATATCTCTAAGATGGAGGAATGCATTTGTAAAAGGGAGGTTGCTCCTAATTTTGTTCCTAAGTTCACATGTCCTTCACAAATTTTTACTTACACTTCTTAAACTTAGAATCCCTAGGATTCTCACCTATACATACTACAATCCCATGACCCCATTACAACCAAAATGAAGACCTTAAGGAACTTTTTCTGTGTCAGCCGAACTCTCAAGGCATCAGTGGTAAGGCAAAATGAATGAGTGAATGGTCCCAAGATTTCTAGTGAGGAATGAGTGACCGAGTGAATCCAACAGTTGGCTAGAGTAGGAGTTATCTTGACAAACTGACAGACTGATCAAACTACCCGAAGAGGAGGGATGAATTTGAGACTGCAAAATAATTGGAGTGACCTTGAGCTTGTGGGGAATGTTGCCAAAAAGTTCAGCCAGTTTCAGACATGAAAATGTGAATGCTTGTTTGAATGTTTTTATGTGTGTTTGAATATGTTATGTGTCGAGTCTAGTAGGGCCAGTTTAGTTTATTCTTAATTTCTAAGTGTCGGTCAAGTAACCATGCATGTAACTTGCCCTTTTCTTTTTGTTCTTTCATACTTGAGTACAAGCATGGTTTAAGTGTGAGCAGTTTGATAGGGCTTGTTTCAAGCATGGTTTAATGGTGGTTGTTACACTAATCGGGGCATTAATGTTGGAAAAAAAAAGTGGTGAATTAAGTGTGCAGGAGCTAAGAAGCATCGGAGCGGCCAAGTGTTGGGGAGACTTGATCAATTGGGAAAAGAAGCGGAAAATTGCCCAGAATGAGAGCAAACTGGTCAGGCGAAAACAGAAGGAACAGCTGAACCTGGCGGCTGTGCGAATTGATCAGGAGGAGCCAACAACATGAAGATATGAGAGGATGAGTCAGAGGAGACAAAAAGAAGGAACCCCTTTTAGCAAGGGCATTAACGCCAAATCAGGAGGATCTTTCCCTAGGGATTGGTGCCCAAACCGTCCTATATATAGGGGAGGAAATGAAGAATAAATCATCATCGATCAACACTGATTCTACACTCTCATATTTACATCACAAGCTAGCATGGAGCAAGGAGGATAGCCATAGCTGAAATCAAAGTTCCACCACTGCATCCCTCTCTTCTTCCTTGTCTAGGAAGAAGGGAGCTTAATCTTAGAAGAAACTTTTGTTCGTTTATGTTTTCCTAAATCCCGAGGGGTTGATACATTGTTTACTTAGTTTCAGTTTTACTTTCTTGGATAATTTCTGAATCCATCGTTGTTTTGAGTTTTTCTCTTAGTTAACTCTTGTTGCAAGTTGTTTTTGTCGTTCGATTTGTGAATATGAAGTTGGAATTTTGGATCTGAGCTGGAGTTGTTGAAGTTTGTTTATGAAATGAAGTTTTTGATGAGAGTTTAATTAGATCTGATGTTTTCTTGTTTTGTTTGGATTTGGTTTTGTTTGATCTTTGCTGACGGTTTAGATTTGTGTTAAAATGTTTAGATCTATCTGATTTCAGTTGGTTTACGTTTGGATCTTAGTTTGAGATGTCAGTTTGCATGGTGTAGGAGCAGTTTTCTGTTGATATGTTTTCTTTTCTCTCGAGTTGCATGGATCTGGTTCAGATTTGTTTAATTTCCCGTTTTATGATTAGGAGCTCTGTCCAAATCTGCCGTAGTTGTTTAGCTAATTTACTTTTTGTTGATTGAAGAAGAAGAAGATCGTGGTTCGTTAGTGAAGTGTGGGTCTTCGCTCGACTCTAATGTCGAATGACTAGACTCAGGAGTAAGCGAGTGTGCACATATGAGAATTAATGCAAAGCTCGGTCCAGACACAATGCTCCTTAAATCCGCTGGATCACTGGGTCCAGGAACTCTAGAGAACTACAGTGTTTTTGTCGTTGGACACACTCGACTCCCCTTCAAAAATAAATCCCTCAACCCGAACACTATGAATTAGTATAGGGAAGTGGGGTCGATCCCACAGAGATGGATTCGCAAAGTAGTGCTAAGAGACTATGGAAACAAACGGCTGCTGCCACGCAAAGGGGTTGAGATTTAAACTACCACTAGATCTAGGCAAGAAATGTAAACGCTAGACCTAGGACACAGAAAACTTACTGGAATCAGACATCAATACCGAAAGACACAATTACTCCCTAGACTAAGCAAACGACTACCTAATCTAGCTAAACAGTAAGCAAATAACAGTAGGGACCATATTTCCAGAAATAGCAAGTACGGTAAAAAGCTGCAGATAACCAACCCATGCTCCAACTCTAACCACGACATGTACCTTCGCAACTAAACTAAACTCGCAGATGAAGAAAACAGAGCACACTCCTAGATTCAAACAGAATATAAAGATTTGGACGCCGGAAACTTGCTATGAATCGGAAATACATCAGATCTACATAAACTAGGTGAAATGAAATGAAAACACGTAAGCTAGGCATAAAATTAAAACACTCCTGCTCAGAATCACTTCAGACGCTTAATCCACTCCGGATCCAAGCCATCCGAACTCAACAACCAACAAAATCAACTCCATAACTCCGATTCTCACAGATATGCTCCGATCAACTCCAAATTCCAACAATCACAAACAACTCCACAACATCAGCAAAACAAAACCCCGATTCATCCACAAACAAACTCCATTCTTCCAGATCTCACCATTAACCTGCAATAATCCAGAAAATAACCACGAAAACAACCAACTCCAACAATCCAACTCCAGAATTCAAGTAAACACAATCAATCGACAGAAATCATCACGATCGACGTAAGCGAAACGAAACTTGCATAAATGTAGAGAAATATCCAGGAACAAAAGAGGACCGAGCTTCGAACAGCGAAGCTCGGCGAATTCAGCAGAAACGAAAAGAAAAACATAAATAAATTGTTTCTTCGCCCCAAAGAAGGACGGTGTTACAACCCACAAACACTATCGGAAAGCTAAATGTGAACCCCAGCGCGAACCCGAGATCCTCCGCGAATTAGAACCAAGTATGTGAAAAGTGAACTGAGCAACATGCTGTTCGTGAGGCCTCCACCGAGAAAGTCCCTCCAGCTTGCATGCTTCTTCCTTTTATAGATGCGGACATAGCCTTCTAGAGTCTTCGTAGAAATCCCTATTCTACCCTTCAACTCCGAGGCTTCCTCCGTCAAGCAATTTCTTTCATAATGTCCGCTCTTTCGCCAGTTTCCTAGGACTATGCAAGCGTCCTCTTCTTTTCCTGGATCTAGCGAAAACCTTCACACACCTGGCTTAAAACATGCGTTAGACCCAGTAATTTCACGAAATAAAACCCCTAGACCGATGCATGAAATTAGCCTTATCAAACTGCTCACACTTAAACCATGCTTGTCCTCAAGTATGAAAGACAAGAGAAAGAAATAAGGCGAATTTCAATGCACGGTCCCCAAGAACGACTCTACAAACAAAAACAAAAACAGACTCCTGGACCTAGACAATTGGCAAAATAAAAAAAACAGACTTATAAAAGAAAACAACACAAAGAATCAAAACACAAACAAGCATGAACTAGGTTCGACTTTTAGGCAACCGTCCCCACAAGCTTAAGTTCAATCCGATCGTCTATAGTCTTCAAATCTTCCCGCTTCCCTCTTCTACCTAAACGGTCCGTCAGTTCGTCAAGATAGCCTATTGACACCCCAGCTGTTAGGTTCGCTCGATCACTCATTCCTCACCAGGTATGTTAGGATCAAAACGCTCCCCAGTTAAGGTTATGCCACTGATGCGTTGGGTTATGAGAGTTTCCTTCTTACTTCTCTTTTTTTTTCCCATTGATTTTCCTGGGTCGGGTTGAAATTGCTTCCTGCCCTTGAGGATACTAATATTATATTTATTTTTTTATTTTTTCTGGATTATATCCCCTTTTCCCCTGGACTTCGTCCAGCTTATACCTCCAAAAAAAAAATTTTTCTTTTTTTTTTACTCCTCCCCTGGACTTCGTCCAGCTTATTCCACCTTTTCCTGGACTTCGTCCAGCTTATACCTCCGAAACCCATTTTTTCTCCTTCATACTCTACTCCCTAAGCATCAAGTGGCAGCCCAATTTACATGTTAGCACAAAAAAGTGTTTAGGCTTATAACTCGCTCTTATAGTAGGGCTGCACAACTGGGTTATCTAAGGCTTTTTCCATCGTCCCAACTTCAGACCGCCTTTGTTTTATTAAGGAAGAAGGTGTCAAAGTTGACATGCATTCTCTCTTCAATCGCTCTCACTAAGGGAAACCTGCCTTATTATCTCACTAGCTCATGCGAAACACACATCCTAAAGACTCTTAAAACAGAAAGAACACAAACACCATACTTACTCCCCCCCCCCCACTTCACTCAAGCTTGTCCCCAAGCTATCCTAGTGAAGAGGGGAAAAGGAAGTAAGAACAGCAGACGACAGACACAAACGCAAACAAAGCACAAAAACAAACTTCTCACACTTAGACCGAACATCGGGCTAAGTGGGAGAAAGCGCAACATACAAAACCAAAACAAAACAACCCCTTCTCACACTTAGACCAAAAATTGGGCTAAGTGTAGGAAGGTATAACACGTATATACAGAACGATGCATGCTGGCACATAAAAACACAAGCGAAAGAAAAACGAAAAGTAAAAGACAGAAAAGTAAAAGTTACTTGGTTCTGGGGGAAATTCAATTCGGGTTCTGGCCCCTGCGGGAGCCAGACTTGGGTGGCACTGTCTGTTGGGTCATTTTAACTTTCTTTCTTGCCGGTGACTCCGGCGTCTCCTTCTGATCGTCTGTGGGTCGGGGTACGGTTTTCTTCAAAAGCACGGGCCAGGAGGAAGACGGGGTGGTCTGAGGCCTTTGGGCTTGTGGCGGCTTCTGCACAGCTAGACTCCCTTGACCCGGCGTCTTGGAACCGCCGCTAGGTTCAGGAAGTCCCATCGGTGTCTCGGGGAACTTCGCTTGAAGCCACTTCGTCATCTTCATCATCAGTGCGACGGCCTCCGCCATCTTGTCGGAACGCCTTGACGATTCTGCCACTAGGTCGGTGATACGCCCCTTCAGGGCTACGACCTCCTCTCTACTTCTCCCCATTTCCCTCCGTATATCCGTCACTTCTTTTCGTACACCAATTACCTCCTTCCTCACATTCTCTACTTCGTTTCTCACTTCCTCAACTAACTTTCTGACTTCTGCATCCTCAGCACTGTCCCTTCCTTTACCCCGTAGGGCCACAATCCCCTCCAAAACCATTTTCATCTCTGACCTCATCCATCCAACCTCTTTCCTTACTTCTTCTACTTCTATCCTGGCTCCGGCTTCCATGTCAGCAGTATCCTTCGCCTCCACCATCTCAGGCTCCTGCTTCGTCTGCGCCTCCGACTGACCAACCTCATAAAAGCACACGTCCCTTCCCTGTGTAATGAGCAGCCCCTTATAGAAAAAGTAGTCCACGTTGAACACCTCCGGGGGTAGACACATCTTCACTTCTCTGCAGGACTCGTGGATTTTCATAATAACGTTGTGTTGCAGGTAAGCCCCTAGAAGGTGGCATGTGTAAAGATGTCGGGAAGGGTTGGCTGTCACTTGATGGCAGGCTTGGGCTAACCAATAGCCCAAGTGAACACGTAGTCCCTTGGCCATGCACCAAGTAAAGTACAAGTCGGGGGTTGTCAGAGCGTTGTTGGCTGTGCCCATCAAGTTGTAGCTAATGAAGGTCTGGGCGAATCGCAGGACCCTGTTCTCAATATGGTGGGCCTTCGACCAGCTGGTTTTGAACTGACCTACCCTAGGGTGAGCCACAAACTCCCATGCGTTCTGCGTCTTGAATCCCGGCATCAGCTTCGGCGGACCAATCATTCTCTCGCTCCACAAACCCTCATCATCCTCTGTGCGCGTAAGCAGTCCCATCCGTAGAGTCCATTCACGGATGCTCATCACATGCTCTTCATAGAAGAGCCAGAATTTGATGGAGTCAGGATTCAGATTGGTGGTGGACTTAAATCGGAAGGTGGAGAAGAATTCCCTTGCCAGGTCGATTGGAACTTCGGCGGTGCTATGCTTGAGCAGCCAATCAAAGCCGATTGCGTCTATATAAGTTCGGAATTCATCATTGCAAGCGATCTGCTTGAGCTCCGATGAGCTGTACATTTTTCTAGACTTAGCGTACTTGCCCTGGGAACTCTTCTCCTTGTGGATGGTTGCGCGTTTCGGGTCGTTAAACTTTCTCATCTCATCCAGGAGCTCTCTTGTAATCCAGATCTCAGTTGGATCAAAGTTGAGCTCCTCTTCTTGTGTTTTTTCAGAGTCACTAGACCCAGCAGAATCCTCGGGCTCTGCAGCGTATGGTACCTTGGCAGGTCGAGGAAGTGGAGAGTCAGTGGATTTCCCTTTCGCCTTCTTGGTCTTGGAAGGAGCAATTTGTTTCCCCTTCCTTTTCTTCTCGGCCGCGTGGCGGCGTTCCTCTGCATCACTATCCCCTCTGCTCGGTCTGGGAGATTCTGCCTGCTTAGGTGCTGTGGCTTCTAGACCCAGCATTTCTTCCTCCGTCTGCTGGACGGTTTCATCTATCTCATCAAGCAGGCTCCGACGAGCCTGTCTCCGCGCTTCCCTTGCGTTAACCGGTGAATCGGTCCCTTCGGGGACATCAGTCAGATCCACTATCAAATCCAACCCGACATCGACGGGTTCTTGGACATTCTCAGCACCGAGGGCTTCTCCTTCCTCGTTCAACAATGGGGTTGCCCCTGAAAAATAAACAGGGGTCTCTATCCCCTCCAAACCTTCTCCAATCGTGGGTTTTTGTACCCGCAGACTTCTCAGGGGTTTCCCCCTCTCTGACATCTTCCTAAGTAATTAGGGCTTCGTCGCCCCCAACCACTTCTGGGGTTTCCACCTCCACATTTCTTTCAGCATCTAGGGCTTCGTTGCCCTCTGGAATTTCAACTCCATCAACAGGGGTTTCCCCCTCAACAAACTCCTCCAAAACAGAGGTTTCCCCCTCAACACGGCTATCAGTAACAGGGGTTTCCCCCTCAGAAACACCAACCACTCTATCCTCTAAAACAGGGGTTTCCCCCTCAGTGGCAGATCCTAACCTGGGTGCACTTACGGCCAACAGCTCCAACCCCGCGGCCAGATCTGCTTCGTCTTCGCGAGTTTCTGCAGCGATTGGTTCTGAAACGGCGGCAGTGGGTTCTGCGACGGCCTCCGGCTCAGCGGTGGTTTCTTGAACGGTCTCTGGTGGTGGTGCGGAGGATGTTGAGGCGGTTGGTACGGATTTCCCCATTACAGCCGCGAACATGGCAAACGCCTCCATCGCCTTTTCTGGTCCCCCAAATTTTTGTAGCATGTCTGCCATAAACGCCGCCGCACTTGAATCGGCGGATCCTGAGGTGTTCCTGGCACTTTGCTTGTTATCCATGGAGAATTCTGCAGAAAATTTTTTTTTTTTGACAAAGACTTGGACGGAAACTTCTTTGATTAGGGTTAGAAAAGAAAACCTAGAGAGAATTTGGGATGTAGAGAGAGAGTAAGTAAGTAAAAATAAAAGAGCACGGTTATTATACGATAAGTATGGGCGAGGACTGTTTTTGCAGGCGGCTTGCAGGCATGACGCCAGCGACTGTACGCCTCCCATAAAGGTGTCCTTTGAAATCCGAGCCGGTGCCAACTCCCTCCAAAATTTTACTTCTCAATTCCCTGCCCAAGTAACTTCCTTCTGCAAAATCACACTTAGAGAAAAACATTAAACTAAAAAAAAATTTGAAACGCCAGACTCCCCGGGTCTAGGGTATGACAGTATCAAAAACATTTCTTAAGGAGTCTAGTATTTCGAAAATATTTTTGGAAGATTATTTTTTTTCTGATTTGTTTGGGTTTTTCTTGATTTTAAAGAAAGCGATTAAATATTTACATTTTATGTTCAAGTGTTCTCAAGATTCCCTAGGTCAGGACATGTTAAAACTTCTTGGATGCTGGACCTAGGAAATTCTCTAAGAACACTCACTTCCCAGACCGATTAGGCGATATCAGGGAGTGCGCGTAGTGGCATTTCGTCCACTACACACATCTCCAAATTATCCCTAAATACCTTCACCCTATGGCCATTGACAAGAAATGGAGTAGAGTTTGGAGCACTTCCCTGGATCTCTACTGCTCCATTTGCACGAAGACTCACAACAGTGTATGGTCCGACCCATTTGGACTTCAGCTTACCAGGCATCAACTTGAGCCGGGATTGGAATAGGAGAACTTTCTGCCCAACTTGCAATTCCTTGACTCGGAGGTTCTTGTCATGCCAAAGTCTTGTTTTCTCTTTGTACCACATTGCCGATTCATATGACTCCAGCCTTAGCTCCTCCAACTCCTGCAGCTGCAATTTCCTCTCTTCCTCGCAAGATTCGGGTCTCATGTTTATCTCCTTGACCGCCCAATATGCTCGGTGTTCTACTCCCACGGGCAAGTGACACATTTTGCCGAATACAAGCCTATATGGTGACATCCCAATAGGCGTCTTGTATGCCGTCCGGTAAGCCCATAGTGCGTCTCCAAGCCTCTTACTCCAGTCTTTTCTAGACGGATTAACCGTCTTTTCCAGTATAGCCTTTATCTCTCAGTTGGATATTTCCGCCTGGCCGTTAGATTGAGGATGATAAGGTGTAGACAGTCGGTGGTGGACGCCATACTTTCTCATCAAAGCTTCAATAGTCCGGTTTCGGAAATGCGTCCCATTGTCAGATATTATAGCTCTGGGCACTCCGTACCGATTGAAGATATTAGCTCTAAGAAACTTCGATACCTCCTTAGCTTCGCAAGATGTGGTCGCCTTGGCTTCTATCCATTTCGAAACATAATCCACTGCCACTAGTATGTATGTATTCCCGTATGAAGATGGAAATGGACCCATGAAGTCCATTCCCCAAACATCGAAAATTTCACAAACGATCACCGGTACTTGCGGCATTTCATCTCTTCTGGAGATTCCCCCAGTCTGTTGACACCTCTCACAATTCTGACAAAACTCGAACGCATCCTTATGCAATGTAGGCCAGTAAAAACCACTATCTAACACCTTCCTTGCGGTCTTCCTAGGTCCAAAGTGACCTCCACAAGCTAGGGCATGGCAATGATTCAGCACATCCCTCTGTTCCCACTCCGGAATACACCTCCGGATTACTTGGTCGGCTCCCATTCGCCACAAATACGGGTCATCCCAGAAATAGTTCTTGGCCTCGCTTTTCAATTTCATCTTCTAGGCCCGGGAAATTACTTGCGAACTGGGCACCTCTCCAGTGACTAAGTAATTTGCCAGGTCTGCGAACCATGGCTCAGCGTTTTGATGACATTTCCCTTTTTCGGCATCCCCTGGACCTGTTAACACCATAATCTCTTCCCAGCTGATAGGTCGAGGAATTTTTTTTAAGTAGTACAAATGTTCCTCTGGGAATGCATCCGGTATTGCTTCCTCGGTCTCCCCTTGAAATATCCTGCTCAGATGATCGGCTACTTTATTTTCTGTTCCCTTTTTGTCTCTGACTTCCCAATCGAATTCCTGCAAAAGCAACACCCATCGGATTAATCTCAGCTTGGATTCTTTCTTTGCCAACAGGTACTTTATAGCCGCGTGGTCGGTGAAGACTATCACCCTCGACCCAAGCAAGTACGGGCGAAATTTCTCAAATGAGTATACTACCGCCAGCATTTCTTTTTCAGTAGTGTCATAATTTCTCTGAGCTTGATTCAGCGTTTTTGAAGCATAAAAGATCACATTGCTTTTCCCATCAACTCTTTGACCTAGCACCGCTCCCACGGCATAATCGCTTGCGTCACACATAATCTCAAAGGGTAGATTCCAGTCGGGCGCTCTAATAATAGGCGCAGCTACTAGCCTGTCTTTTAACAACTGAAAATCCTTTTTGCATTCCTCATAAAAGACAAAATCAACATCGTTATGCAACAAGTGGGTGAGTGGCTCAGCAATTTTTGTGAAATCTTTTATGAACCTCCTATAGAATCCTGCATGCCCTAGGAATCCTCTCACCTCCTTCTGATTCGTCGGGTAAGGCAGTTTTGAGATCACCTCAATCTTTGCCTGGTCTACCTGTATACCTCTTTCCGAGACTACGTGCCCAAGGACAATTCCCTCAGGGACCATAAAGTGGCATTTCTCAAAGTTCAAAACCAAATGTTTTTCCTGGCACCTTCTCAATACTATATCCAAACTAGCCAAACATGAGTCAAATGAATTCCCGTACACAGTGAAGTAGTCCATAAAAATCTCGATGCAGTCCTCCAAAAGATCCGAGAATATACTCATCATACACCGCTGAAAAGTGCATGGCGCATTGCACAGGCCAAACGGCATCCTCCTGTAAACGTACGTGCCGAAAGGACACGTGAAAGTTGTCTTCTCCTGGTCCTCGGGATCTACATAGATTTGAAAATACCCACTATACCCGTCTAGGAAACAGAAGTATTGCTTGCCTGCTAGCCTCTCCAGCATCTGGTCAATGAAAGGTAGAGGGAAATGGTCTTTATTGGTCGCTTCATTTAACTTCCTATAATCGATGCACATCCTCCACCCAGTAACTAGTCTGGTGGGCACCAATTCATTCTTGTCGTTCTTGACCACCTGTATTCCTGACTTCTTGGGTACCATATGGACTGGACTCACCCATTCACTGTCTGGTATGGAATAAATGATTCCTAGGGAAAGTAGTTTCAATACTTCTTTCAACACTTCCTCCCTCATGTTAGGATTCAATTTGCGTTGAGGATCTCTGCAGGCTTTTGCTCCTTCCTCCAAGCGGATGTGATGCATGCACAAATCTGGACTAATTCCTACCAAGTCAGAGAGTGTCCACCCAATAGCCTTCTTGTTTCTTTGGATTACCTTCAGCAGTCCCTCTTCTTGTTCCTCGGTCAAGCTGCTGTTGATAATCACAGGGAAAGTTTCGTTCTCCTCTAGATACGCATACTTTAGGCCTGGTAGAAGTGTTTTCAACTCTTTCTTGGGAACATCTTTTTCCTGGGGCGAGGGATTTTTCTCTGTTACTTCCGTTGTCATTCCCTTCCTCGACCCAGCAGAACCTTCCACACTCGCCACATAAGGTGTATTCCTTGACCTAGCTAGCTCCGGATTTGCACAGAATTTTAGAATTGCTTCAGCTAGCTTCTCATCTGATAACTCGCTTGTGTTCATTGCTTGACACCAACTGGCCACTTCTCTATCAATGGCATGACTCATCTCGGAGTTCTCAATCTGTTCCTGCATTAATTCCGTCTCAAGGTATTCTTGTACCAAAGGGTTAATAACATCTATAGCATGCAAATTTTCAACGTCAAGAGGTTTCTTCATTGCCTCATCAATGCTGAATGTGTATTTCTCCCCATTGTAATCAAGGCAAATTGTTCCATCAAAAACATCAATGATAGTCTTAGCGGTACGTAGGAAGGGTCTCCCTAAAAGTACTCCACCCGACTCTGCAGACTCATTATCACTCATCTTAATCACATGGAAATCAGCAGGGTACAAGAAGTCATGTACCTTGACTATCACATTCTCAAGCACCCCTTCAGGACAGATGCATGACCTGTCCGCCAGTTGAATCACAACCCTCGTGTCTACCATGCCTACCCCCACTAATTTCTTGTATATGGAAAGTGGTAACACATTTATCGACGCACCCAAATCACACATAGCGTGCTCGATTCTCACATCACCAATAGAGATGGGCAAGGTGAACATACCTGGGTCATTGCATTTTGAAGGCATCTTCCTCTTCTGAATCACTGCGGAGACGTTCTCGCCTATCAGAATTTTCCCACTGGGCCTAGCCTTCCCAGCTATAAATTCCTTGATGAACTTGCTAAAGACTGGCATCTTCAGGGCCTGTAAGAATGGCAGATTGATTTCCAACTTCCCAAAAATGTCCATGAAGTCTACCGGTTCTTCCTTCTGTTTCTTGGCTTCCCCCCGACTTGGAAAGGGTTTCAGTCGCTTCCCTGCTCCGGTAGAACTTTCAGCTGATAACTCTCCAGTTTCTTTTCCCACTGCCTCATCTTCCAACTCCGGCTCTGGATCGAGGAAGAATGGTTCAGTTGATCTAGGCAAAGGTTTCTCTAAATCTCCTGTCTTAAAGTCATCCTTGACCAAGGGACTTCCTCCCTCCAAGTGTCTTGGCCTAGGAATTGTATCCTCTTCTTCCCTGTCTTCCTTGGGATCTGTCACCTCCTTTGTTCTTACCACTGGCCCATCATATCCCTTCCCGGATCTCAAGGTAATCTAACTTATATTAGCTCTGTCCGGTGGCCTTACGGAGGCGGGAATCTTCCCTTCATTTCCCCTCATATCACACAAAGAAGTAGCTATCTGGGACAATTGCTTAGCCAGCATATCCATGGCTGCTTTCTGCTCCTGTTGAGCATCTTGAAGCTTGTGCACTACGTCATTGTTCGATTGCAGGTTGTTTTGCATATGTTGCTGAGGACTGACGAGGTCGTGCACCATATCATCGATACTTTTTGGTGGTTTCGGTGGCTGACTGGGTCCTGGGCCGATACTTAGAGTCGGTCCACTTGCTTGATTCTGACGAGCGTTTCCTTGACCGCCTGAAGAGTTATTGTATTGATTTCCTTGGCCCTGGTAATTGTTCTGAAAATTCCTTTGGTGTGGGGGTACATAAGAGTTTCCTTGACTGCTCTGATTCCTGTTTCCCCAGCTCGAGTGGTCTCCTTGGTTCCGATTAATCCAGTTGCCCTGCCCCTCTTGATTCCTTCCTGACCAATTACCTTGTCTTTCGGGCTGAGGTGCAAACTGCTGACTTTGTTGCGGTGCCGGCTGATTCTATTCATTGTCAGTCAATCTGAAATTTGGATGGTTTCTCCAGGGCGCATCTCTCTGTCTCCCTGGATTCCAGCTCCCATCGGGATTCCAACTTCACATTGCATTGACCTGGGCCTGATAATCTCCTTCCTGGGTCCCGTAATATTGTTGAATTTGATTATCTCCTGGACCAGGAGATTTCTCCTTCCCTTGTGAAGCCAGTGGAATCGCCTTTTCAATCGCGTTCAAAAGAGCCTTCTCGAGCCTATCCATCCTTGCTTCGACTTTGTCATCTTCTTGTTCTCTCACAGCATGCACCGATCCTCTTCTCACTGCATTCCTAGGGTTATCGTACGTGTAACATCCCAAAAATAACTCTAGACGAATTCATGGTTCAGGTTAAGAAATCAACGACTCAGGGCTTTCGACGAATAAATCGATATTGAAAATAATGATAGTCGATAAAATATTGTTGATAATTTTTATAAGGATAAAAGGTGATGAGAATTATTTATTAGAAATAATATATGAGTTATATTATAAATAAGATAAGGTTTGTGTTAAAATTGTCTATTTCGAATTATATGTGGTTGATTCGATAACAAAAAAAAGAGCCAAATAAGTAACAAGGAATAAGGAATAAAGTAGCATTAAAAGTAAGTATTAGAAGTATAGTGAGGGTGAGAATGAGAAGAAAATCGGAGTTGAATCGGGAATCATAAATAGAATACGGTAGAATGGCAAAATCGTCTTTTCACATGAAATAAAATAAAATATCTTGTTTAAATCATAGGGCACGAAATTTCCAGCATTTTGGACATGTTTGACTTCAAAATATGCCTTAAAGTTAATAGAAAAATCTAGAGAAAATAAAATAACTATGCATGATTTGATGAATGCCACTTGTACACCAAAAATACCATGAAATTAATTAATAATTTGGGACACTTTTATAAACCAAAAATAACACTATTCATCCTCATTTTCATCCCAAAAGTCGTGTCCTCCATAGCCAAGGAGTTCCAAGCTTTCATCTTCAAATTTTAGCTCTGTTTCTCAACGTATTGAATACCCGATCGCGCAATCGGTGTTAAATCAAGGTAGCTCTTCATTCTATGTTGTTTTTGAAGATTGAAAATATATATATTGGACTTTAAAACTACTAGGGATCCTCCTTGATAGGTGTTTGAACAAATGATGGTTCAATTCTTGTATTAGTGTAGAATATGTTACGTTTAGATGCCCTAAAACATGTTTTATCCTTGATTTTGAAGTTATGAAATATTTTTTTTAGAATTGCTAATGGAACTGAAAATATACCTTAAGTATATGATTTTGGGTGTTATATGTTCCCAATAGATGAAATGAATATTTAAAAGATGATTAAATATGAATTGAGATAAATCTTGATTAGAATCAAACCCTCTGTTCTACCGCCTCCTAGTTTGAATTATTAAACATGTTTATATATGTTAAATCTTTGGTTTAACAATTTCTATAATAACTATGATGCGTCTAGAGGATCCCTGAATCGTATGGAGAATTTAGGAGTTCGTTTACTATGTGTATAAATTGGTATAACAATACAACTACGAACTGTCAAAATTCTGGTACTGTCATATTTTGGTATGTGTTATCCGAAATATTCAGGGAATTTAAGGTCGATGAAAACTTGATTCCATAATTTCGAAATTAACTATAAGGTGTTTAGTTGTTCTCTGAATTTTGTGATTAATTAAAGAGTACAAATATTATTTATAAAAATTGTGTAGAAACTATTGCCAAAACTACTCGATTTTGGTAGTCTGTGGTGAAAGGAGAATATCTCTCGACCCATTAGGAATTTTTGAGTGAATTTTGTTGCCTTGTAAACTAAACTTCCAAGGGTATTTGAAAATACTAGGTTGCGCCTCTAAAGCCTTTAAATTATTACATAACATTAACGAGAAAACAGTCCAATGTAGTTGATATATTAAAAGTAAATTGGTAGATCATGGAATTACTTTCATCTAGGATATTAGATGAGGATAAAGGGGAGAGTTTAGCTTATAGTAATATTATTTCTCGATAAATTAATTTGTGTTATAATTCTATGAGGTAGCTACACCCAAATGTTAGCAAATGAAAGGAAAAAGGATCGGCGAAAGAAGAAATGTCGAATGGAAAGGTTTGGAAATAACGTCATCCAGGTAGCATGCTCAACACTTAAATGGCCTAATTCTCTTACGTGTTTTTCCGTGATTATTACGTGACTTATTGTCTAAATAATTTATGATTAATTACTTGATAAAATATTCATGAAGTAAAATATAAGAATATGATGGATTGTTGATTGATTTGATAATGAAATATGTGCAAAGAGTATACGTTGTGGAGATGGAAATAATGTGATTAAATGTGATGATGTCTGATCTATCTATCTGTGATGAGGTCTGATTTGTCTGTCTGTGTTGATATATTATTATCTTAGTAGATTATGAGTAATTATGTGATAAAAGACTTGTGAAGTAAAACATGAGAATATGATGAATTATTGAAAGATTTGGTAATGAGATGTGAAAAGGGAAAGAATATGGTTGTGACTGTAGATAATGTGGAAATGAGCATTAAGAAGGATATGATAAATGATATATGATGATGAGATGTATACAAATATGATTAAATGTGATGATGCTTGATCTATCTATCTATCTATCTATCTATCTATCTATCTGTGATGAGGTATGATCTGTCTGTGTTGTTGGGAATCTGGGATGATTTTGAGAATGTCGGAATTTAATCTATAAATTCGATATGATATGGTGTGAAAATAAGTTGTCGATGTGTTATATTAGAAATAATTGAGAATATGTATTGAGATGAAAATGAGTAAATTTGATGGTGTTTACGCCCCGTGCTTGAGTGTATTCTGTGGGTACAATTGGCATGCCATAGGACAGCAGCGCTGCATCATCTGTGATCTCTCGTCTTCTGGATAACCGAAGCGAGGATCGTCTGTTATCTGATCTGTCTGATCTGCACCCTATGGGTGGTCTGTTCCCGGGATTATCTGTATGCATCCGAAATGGATGGTCTGATTATCTGTATTGCCTATTGTTGGGTTTTGGGCATATGTTGGTTATAGAGGAGATGTTGCCCAATTTATGTTAGAAATTAATAAGACAATAATAATATGATATATGCGGTAATGATTGGTAAATATAATAATAAGAATTTAAGTTGTATGATTTTTGATTGTTAGAGAATTGTGGCTGAAGTGTTGAGTTTGCTACAGGTTAATTGGATCGTGGATTCCTTTGGATATTTCTTTCGTTTCTTCGCCAGCACTGCATCCTCGGTGGGTCACTGATCACTGCTTGCGGCGTTTGTGTCAATTTATGTTAGATGTGGCATGTATAGTATTTGAATATTTGTAATAGCTTCCGCTGTGTTTGTAAATAGTGTTGGAACTTTTGCTGATAGGTTAATGAATTAAGTTTGGTTTTTAATTGACCATAATTTATGGCACCGTAATTGTGACATTTCCTATTCGACCGTTCGCCGATCGGGTAGGGGGTGTTACAGTACGCCTTCTTAGCGTCAATCAACTTCCCTAGGATCTCTCTTGCCTCACTTCCCCTTTTTCTTGTGAAATTTCCCCCACTCGAGGAGTTCATTAAGTCCTTTGACTCGGGAGTGGCTCCTTCGTAAAACAGAGAGTAGGTCTCTGCCTCTATCATTCGGTGATTCGGGCATGCATCCAACAACCCCTTAAATCTCGACCAATACTGACTCAACGATTCATCGTAATCTTGCTTACACTCTAGTATTTCTTTCTTAAGTGCATTCGTCTTGTTGGATGGGAAGAAATAATCTAAGAATTCTAACTTGAAGTCCCTCCACGTGCGGATAGAATCCGGAGGCAACCTCAATAGCCACGTATTAGCTTCCCCCTTCAAGGTAAACGGAATCGCTTGTAGGCGATAATCCTCCTCTGTTGCATCATTCGGCCTCTTCTGAATACCACATAACTTACTGAATTCATTTAAGAACTCATACGGACACTCATTTCTACGCCCAGAGAACGTCGGCAAGATGCCGAGTACGTTTGTCTTGATCTCGATAGTCCTCTGGCGTGGATTCATCACTATAGCTTGAGCTGGTTTTCCATCTAAATGGGCAGTGAGAGAGCCGATTTCTGGATCCGGGTCTACCACCTGCGCCATGACTACTTCCTCTGCTTCCCCTGTTTCTGACTCTGTTTCTGATTCGGGTGGTGATTCTGGATCTTCGCGTCCTGATGACGTCCAAGATTCGTCGCTAGTGGATTCACTCGGAAACGGACCTCCCGTGGTGAACCCTGATCTGGTGGTCACAGTAGAGACTGTATCATTAACCCGCCAATCAAACTGGCCGTGTTTCCACCCAGATGAGTTGCTCCAGTAGGTAGATCTTGAGCCTCTGCTCATAAACTGCAAACAAAAGAGAAAGAAAACAAATCAAAACTATTTACACCACAGACTCTGAACACTAACACTAAGCACGCCATCCATCCCCGGCAACGGCGCCATTTGAAGTGTGGGTCTTCGCTCGACTCTAATGTCGAATGACTAGACTCAGGAGTAAGCGAGTGTGCACATATGAGAATTAATGCAAAGCTCGGTCCAGAGACAACGCTCCTTAAATCCGCTGGATCACTGGGTCCAGGAACTCTAGAGAACTACAGTGTTTTTGTCGTTGGACACACTCGACTCCCCTTCAAAAATAAATCCCTCAACCCGAACACTATGAATTAGTATAGGGAAGTGGGGTCGATCCCACAGAGGTGGATTCGTAAAGTAGTGCTAAGAGACTATGGAAACAAACGGCTGCTGCCACGCAAAGGGGTTGAGATTTAAACTACCACTAGATCTAGGCAAGAAATGTAAACGCTAGACCTAGGACACAGAAAACTTACTGGAATCAGACATCAATACCGAAAGACACAATTACTCCCTAGACTAAGCAAACGACTACCTAATCTAGCTAAACAGTAAGCAAATAACAGTGGGGACCATATTTCCAGAAATAGCAAGTACGGTAAAAAGCTGCAGATAACCAACCCATGCTCCAACTAACTACGACATGTACCTTCGCAACTAAACTAAACTCGCAGATGAAGAAAACAGAGCACACTCCTAGATTCAAACAGAATATAAAGATTTGGACGCCGGAAACTTGCTATGAATCGGAAATACATCAGATCTACATAAACTAGGCGAAATGAAATGAAAACACGTAAGCTAGGCATAAAATTAAAACAGTCCTACTCAGAATCACTTCAGACGCTTAATCCACTCCGGATCCAAGCCATCTGAACTCAACAACCAACAAAATCAACTCCATAACTCCGATTCTCACAGATCTGCTCCGATCAACTCCAATTCCAACAATCACAAACAACTCCACAACATCAGCAAAACAAAACCCCGATTCATCCACAAACAAACTCCATTCTTCCAGATCTCACCATTAACCCTGCAATAATCCAGAAAATAACCACGAAAACAACCAACTCCAACAATCCAACTCCAGAATTCAAGTAAACACAATCAATCGACAGATATCATCACGATCGACGTAAGCGAAAATGAAACTTGCATAAAAGTAGAGAAATATCCAGGAACAAAAGAGGACCGAGCTTCGAACAGCGAAGCTCGGCGAATTCAGCAGAAACGAAAAGAAAAACAGAAATAAATTGTTTCTTCGCCCCAAAGAAGGACGGTGTTACAACCCACAAACACTATCGGAAAGCTAAATGTGAACCCCAGCGCGAAACCCGAGATCCTCCGCGAATTAGAACCAAGTATGTGAAAAGTGAACTGAGCAACAGGCTGTTCGTGAGGCCTCCACCGAGAAAGTCCCTCCAGCTTGCATTGCTTCTTCCTTTTATAGATGCGGACATAGCCTTCTAGAGTCTTCGTAGAAATCCCTATTCTACCCTTCAACTCCGAGGCTTCCTCCGTCAAGCAATTTCTTTCATAATGTCCGCTCTTTCGCCAGTTTCCTAGGACTATGCAAGCGTCCTCTTCTTTTCCTGGATCTAGCGAAAACCTTCACACACCTGGCTTAAAAACATGCGTTAGACCCAGTAATTTCACGAAATAAAACCCCTAGACCGATGCATGAAATTAGCCTTATCAGTTAGCATAACCGTCTCTGTCACCTTTTTCATCGTTTCAGTTTTACTGTAGTGGTCCCACCTACTTTTTGCAGAAATACCTTTTAGTGTGTCACCCCAGTTGATCAGTTTAATATGACTTTGTTTTATGCATGCCTAGTTTAGTTGATCTGTTAGAATCCATGACTTGATCAGTCCAAACCAGTAGAGTAAACTTAACCCACTGTAAAAGCGTAAGCAGCAACCAAAGTTTCCCAAATGTCCTGAATACAACTCAACATGCCTCCGTCTCTGTGGGATTCGGCCCTTACTTCTCTTTACTAATTCATAGTATTGTGGGGTAAGGTCTTGAAAGCCTGAGTCTCTCAGTTTGCACACCCAACGACGAGTTCGTAGCTTATTTGATCCGTTGACAGTCCAATCTTGATCATGCTGCCCTATCTGTTTAATTTGTATGTTAGCTGAGACATAAACTCGAGACTCTTCAACTGTCCAGCACTGAGGCTGAGTTTAGAGGGATCAAAAGTGGATTAATTGGAGTTTTATGGTTGAGGAGATTAATGGAGTTAGACCTATTGTCACCAAAACTTGTCAACTTTTTTGTGACAACAAAGCTGCAATTAGTATTTCAGAAAATCCAGTTCAACGTGACAGAACGAAACATGTGGAAGTTGATAGACATTTCATAAGGAGAATATCGAGGCTGGAATTGTTGCACTTCCTTTTGTTCGATCTGAAGATCAACTCGCCAACATACTGACCAAGGCAGTAGGCACTAAAAATTTCCAGAGTGTTCTTGACAAGTTAAGCATCGGAAATCCCGTTACTCAACTTGAGGGAGAGTGTTAAACAAGGGAAGAAATATTACCAAATATTATAGGAAAGTAGGTAAGATCTTTTACGTTATTTAGATTGATGTAAGTTAGACATATTATTCTTTCCTTATAGAGACTCCATAGTCTAAATAAAGGTGGAGAATACATGTACCTTCCATTCGCAATATCAATGAAAAAACAATACAATCCCAAATCTCAAATTACAACAGAAGATACTGCCAACGAGTTATAATTATGCGAGTAGAAGTAACTGTTGGAAATATTGTAACCTTTTACATGGGCAAACTCTTGCTATTACAAAAGAACCAAAAACTAGAAAGTAAATAAAACAAAGTAAATACAATAAAAGGAACAAGAAGCAAACTATAGTCTTCTTTAAGTCGAGTCGAGGTATCCCTCTCTCCGCATGACGAGATACGCCCCGGCTAGTGCTCACGGATTGGCGCAACGTCCCCAAAGATGAATGACTTTTCTCCTATTGAGTTGAAGCACCTCAAACTCGTAGGCTCCGGCGAACTTGAATTGGAGGCGAGAACCGAGCAATGCAATGCTCCTAATGATGCGAACTAGAATGCTTGAGAGCTAGATAGAAGAGAGAATGATTTGTTGTTGGTGTTTTCCATCTCTCAAATCCACACCTATTTATAGGATAGGAGTGACCATATGAGAGGTCTTGTTATTAAGGAACCTCAATAAATATTTTGGAGGTTATGAAAAGCCAAAAGACTTAGAAAATGAAAAGCTTAAAGCTTTTCAAAATCCCACGTTTCACAGTAACTTCTTGAGAATGAGTCGAGAGATTACAGATATCCTAGGCAAGTGTTGATTAGAGAGTCTATGTTGTGCTAGGAAGCATAACAGATGGCGCTGTGCACCAAACCATAATATCCCTTCTTCCTTATTTCACTGCACCGACTCCATCACCATTCTTCTCCTTTAATTTATCTTTTAATATTTCTTCTAAGTGCAATAATAATCCCACAGACAAATTATAAATAATTTATGATTCTATAAATTTTACGAGAGACTCTTTTTAGAATTCAATTTCAATACTGGCTGTTAATGAAGCTGGTCTATATAATTTATGATTCATATAAAAAGATACCAAAAGTTTTGATTAAATGAGGCACAAGTTACAATCACCGTCCAGCACAAAAATAATTAGATAGATCTATATATTTGGCCCAATAAGGCCTAAATAAAATAAGCTACTAAAATATATTTAGCATTTTCCGCAAGTAAACAACATATGAGTAAATCTTGGAGAAGAACATACCCGGTATTTTAATTTTGATTTTATATGCATACATATATATTTAATTAGTTTAATGATATGCATAAAGATATGAAATTAAAATATTAAGAAAACAATACTCCCTCTGTTCCCTCATCGTTGAGGCAATACTTTTCGGCACGGAGTTTTAAGAAAGTAATGTTGAGTGTGTTAAATAAATAGATAAAAAAGTAAGAGAGGGAAAAAAATAGGGAGAAATAAAGTAAAAAGTGAATAAAATAGAGAGAATAAATTAAGAGAGAGTAAAGTAAAAGGTAGTAGTTTTATATAATATAAGTTTGAAATTAAATGTGTACCCATAGCCTTCAACTCTTGTTGCCGCCGTTGCAGGTGAAATATCAATTCCTTTCTAATCTTACACTGAGTATTGCTTTACCACTCAAGATTGCGTATAATTTGCTTTCAATTAAATTTTGATGTCGTGTTTATTTTATTAATTAGTTTATGATTTCTTGTCCGATTAGATTTGGATTATTAGGGTTGTTTTATTTGTTTCTGATTTGTTAAAGGTTTATGTTTCAACCGCTGATTAAGTGTGAACAAGGTAAGCATTATATGATCTTTTTACTTGTCAACTGATTATGATTCATAAATTTGTTTATTTATCTTTCTTTTTTCTTACCGTTAGCCTAAACCCTAATATGTAATTTTAAGGTACACATAATGGTGCATGGAGATAGAATTAGCAATTTGTGAAGTGATATTCTGATATCTATAATCTCTCGGCGAAGCTACTGCGACTTGCATACTTTCAACTCGTTGATGACATCTCCATTGCTACGTCACTCATCTCAATTTCCCAAAATTTACAAATGGAGTTGACGATTTATTAATGAAGCTGGTATGTCATCAATCTGATGGCCTTGAGCCTCTCATCTGCTTTGCAAAGAACAGGCTGTTAATGAAGCTGGTATGTCATCAATCTGATGGTCTTGAGCCTCCACCAACACACCCATGTTGGCTTGTTCAACTCCTCCAAATATCCATCCTGTCTCATGCCTCTCCCTCTCCTCCACCCCACAAGTTTCATTTTCTGGAACCGTCATTGACTTCACCATTTATATTTGCCTCCCATTGCACAATTTTAAACCCACATTCCGCCCAACACCAAGATGCCGAGTTTCAACACCAAAGCCTCTTTCTTTCTCGTTCTAACAAGTTAATCCTCTTGTTCCTCACATTCTTTGCATAGCTGAATACTTCTTACAAACTGAGATTATAAAAAGCAGAGAATATAATGGTAATAAATAGGTGCTTCAACATTTTTATTTTCTTGAATATCATGAATTACAAAATACAACATCTTAAAACTTTATATCACTGCATAATGGCTTGCATGTAATAGCATGAACAATATCTACACTAGATATAAGTTACAATAGCTACACTAGATATAAGTTACTCTAAACTAAATTAACCCTCTCATCAACCTTCTAACTATCCAACAACCTAACAACTAAGCTTTCTCTCAGCTGCACCATCTTCCCTTTACTTGGTGGAATAGCTCGACTTCAACACGCCCCCTTATGGTGAGCCATGCACCTCGCCTGCCTCTGTATTCGAGAAATGCAAGTCTAACACAACTCTCTAAAAAATTATTCATCCTTTCGGATTCTACTGAAGCTCTTAAGGTATCACCTTTCTTTTTTGCCACCCTTCTCGGGTTGTACTTGATTTCAAAACCAACATCTGGAATAAAGTTATCACCTCGTCATGTGTCTTGCTCACTAAATCTCCATCGTGCTTGCATTGATCAATCTCATACTTACATTGTTCAGACCTTAGTAAAAATTATCAAATCTCGACATCTTGCTAGATCATGGCTCGAAGATTTCCTTAGCATCTCCGAATAACATTGGCATACTTCGAAAAACGTCACATCAATCCTTTGCTGAAAGGACATGATAGCATCTCTCAACTTTTCTATCTTCATGGATGAATTGTACTTCGTAAAAACTTGGACCTTAGCTCTTCTAATGTTACCACACCTTGTCCAGGCATAGAGCCATAATACTGTCTTGTCTTATCTGTAACTGAGAACAAGAATAAGGCTCTTTGATGCGGTCATGTGGCACATTGGGAGGTTATAGTTGATTACTTGATTGTCAACGTTTGAGAGAAGAAGAACTCCCTCTATTTTGAGTTATACTCCATGTTATAATTGCAGGTACATCCTAATATTTTGCGAAAAATGAGTTGTTAGAGAGTTGTGTTATACTTCCTCCGTCCCACCGTTCACCAATAAATGTCTCATTTTTTTTTACTACCTTTAGTAATGGACCTCACATTCCACTAACTTATTTCAATCACATTTCAATCTAAAACTAATACTCCCTCCGTCCCACCGAAGATGACCCCATTTTCTTTTCGTTCGTCCCAACCAAGATGACCCTTTTCTTATGTAGGAAATTTTTAAAATATTCAATTATCTTTTCTTTTCTTACTTTATTCATCTCTCTTACATTAAACACCCAACAACTTTTTCTCTCTTACTTTTTACATCTCTCCTACTTTTAAACATCAACAACATTTTATCTCTCTTACTTTATTCATTTGTCCTACTTTTAAACACCAAACAACTTTCTCTCTCCCCCTTTTAAACACTTTAAAATTAGCATGCATAAAATCTCATGTCGTCCCAAGAGGGGGTCATCTTCCTTGGAATTGAGGGAGTATATAAGAGTAGGACTCACCTTCTACTAACATTCTTCTTCACTCACAGTCTACTATATTTCTTGAAACTCTTGCTTGGTCAAAATTGGTCTTATATTGGTGGACGAAGGGGGATTTGATGGACGTAGGGTATTATACAAAATTGAAATTTCTAGTTGATAAGGCTCGTTTCATACATCTGTTTTGGGGGTAAAATTTTGTGTTCTCGGGAAACTAATATGTAATCTTGAGTCAAGTGTGTAGAAAAGCTGCCAGGTCCAGAAAATTATGTGAAGTGACCAGGCGGACGCAGGATCAAGGAGAATTGGAGTGAAACAAGAATCAAGAAGAAAGCAACAAGAGTGGAAAGGAGCAAAGAGCATATTCTAAAGGATCCTTTTACAAGGGCACAACCGACCTTTCAAAGAGGGACTGTCGTAGGGATTAGAGTCTCAAGCCTCCCTATATAAAGGGAGGGAATTGAAGAATGAGGCAGCTCTCTCTTAGCTCAAGTCTCCGAGCTCACATTTACTACTCCCCTATCCTTAGATTAGTCTCTACACACTTGGAAGAAGTGGTGAATTCTTGCTGGCTGTGGTGTGATCTGTTCTCGTTTTAGCTGTGTAACACCGTCCTACGTGGGCGAGGAAACAATCTCTCTTTAATTTCCGTGGATAAATTCTTGTTTTGAAGTATTCTCTAGTTTTAAACTTCGTAGCTGTGAAGCTGACGTTGAATCTGTTGTTTTGAACTTGTTTCTAATACTATGGAAGTTTTTCTGTTGTTTTCCCTTACTTTCTCTTGTTGTTGATGTTTGGATTGTACTGTTTGGATGTGTTTAGCAAATGACGGGTTGTTAGGAATTGGAATCGATTGTGTTTGGAATTGTTTTAGATCTAGCTATTGACATCTGATGTTGCCGATATGAGCTTGTTTGCGCTTAACAATGGGAGATTTGTGTTGGAGTCGAGTTTGAGTTCGTAGATCTGGATTGTTTTGTTTTCCTTCTGCATGATTATGTTTTGATTCTGCCTTGACGTAATTCCCAGTTGATCAGTTAGATTAGATATGTAGTTTTAAGCTTTATTTTTCGTGTTTACGTGTTTTCTGAAATATGCTCTGTTCTAATGATGTCTGAAATCCTGTTTATGCTTTGTTTTCGTCGATCACATAAGAAGATGAAGTAGTCTAACTTTTACTTTTCGGCAGCTTTTGTAGGGATTGTTAGTTGAGGGGGATTGGTCCCCCTTTACTTTACCTTTTGTTTGGCTATTTCAGGAAAGTTTTCAGTGTGATTCTCTTCCAGTTTAATCCAGCTGATCAATTAGGAATCGCGAGTGGTCAATCAGTCTTAGCATAGTTTAGTTTAATGGATCAGTTAGTTTAGTTTCTTTAGTCCACTCCGTCAAGTAAGATAGGAACTTAACCCACTCTGTATGCGTGGCAGCAGCCATCCCTAAATTGTCTACCACACATGTTGAAACACCTCCATCTCTGTGAGATTCGACCCTTACTTACTTCCTTTGCTAATTAATATTCCTCCATCCCCAAAGAGTATGAACTATTTCCTTTTTTGTCCGGTCCCTAAAGAGTATGAACTTTCTAATTTTAAAAAATTCAAACACAACATACTACTCATATACATCATTTTATTTAAAAACTTATACCATTACCATTAACACCTATATCATTATAATAATATGGACCCCACTCTCTACTAACATTATTTCCACTATCCTTTTTCTCTCTCTCTATCTCTTACTTTTCCCCTATTATTAAAACCCGTGCCTAACCAAAAGTTCATACTCTTTGGGACGGAGGGAGTAGTATTGTGGGTCAAGGTCTTGAAGTCCTAGTTCTAGTTAGGCTTCGTGGAGTCATCCTGATCAGCTAGAATTCTGTTGCTTTGATCCGTTCTGCAAGTTCTCGCACAACATTTTAAACGGTGTCTGTTGGATTAGTCGGCCATTATCCTCTTGATCAATCTGCGTTAATTTTATTCAATTACACATCGCGTACGTGGTCAGAATGACGACCTTTCACTAGTTTTATTCTTCTATTCGTAAGCGGACGAAGAAACATGTCGAAACTATATACTCCCAAAAGTCTCCTTTAAATATATTACTCACTAACTCCCTCCGTCCCAGCCTAAGCGAGACGTTTTTCCTTTGCTACGTCACAACCTAAGTGAGACGTTTCCTTTTTTTGGTAATAGTCAACTCACTCATCTCTCCTACTTTATCCTCTTAATCTCCTACTTTATCATCTCTCTTACTTTATTCATCTATTTCTCTTTCTTACTTTATCATCTCTCTTACTTGTTTCTCTCTTTCTCTTTCTTCTTTACTCTCTCTCTTACTTAGTATTAATAATTTAATTGACTAAACACCACTACCCTAAATTTTTGTGTCAAAATAGAAACGTCTCGCTTAGGCTGGGATGGAGGGAGTATATCTTAAAACTCAGACCATCAAATGCGAGATACCACCTGGTGGACTACTACCTACAGAGCCCAAATATGCTCTTCAGGTGAAGGTACGTACGGTACGAGTTATGCATTTATAAAAAGTTAAATAAATTCAATGCACTCTCTTTATACTGTGTTAATATTCTTACATATGATATAATAGTGTTACAAATATAAAATGACGCTTGTGGTTAAAAGGAATTGTTGCAAATATGAGTTTTTTTAATAAATTAGTACTACTATTGGTTCGACCAAAAGAAGCAACATACCCTTCTACAACTTCTCCACAAAGCTCAAACATTCTTTCAAAAAATTGTCGAGTTGAGAAGCATACACATGAGGAAATGTGCGATAATGATCGACATGAGGAGATGAGCCAAATCAAAAGAGAAGACGTGTTTCCCATTTTTCCTCTGCTCCTCCATGATGTCTCGACTCTTTGAAATGGGATAACCTTATCTCCAGTACTATACAGATACAGTTGAGGACAAGGTGGCTGACCCCTCGAGAGGATGGATAGATCTTTCGCAGTCTCCTGTTAACAAAGCAATATGAGAGATCTTTTCGATTCCTTAAATTTTGGATTTACAAAGACGAACCAATATACTACTACATTCACAATACTGAAGTAGGTGTGATCAAGAACAACATCACTCAGCTTTGAAACTTGAACGAACACCAACTTAGCTACAAAAAAAGAATTTAGTCAGTTTAAAAACAAAACAACAATCTGATGCAAGATAGAATTAAACTAATGACATACCTAAACTTATAAAATGGACCTAATAATTAAAAAAAGAATACTCATATTTATACACCAAAATTGATCATCAAGATCTAATAAAGTTCCATACGAAAATATTAATAAAAATGAACATAATAATTAAAAAGAATGCTACATATGATTCTCAAATTATTTTTCTTTAATATAAAATACAGTAACAACAGGCCAAAAAAAATATAATATATATCTATACCCAACAATTTATATCCCCAAATCTCAAACACAACAGCCCAATTAATTAATACAGAATAAACCCAAGTATTAAAACTAACGCCTATAACAATTCCAAGTGGCCCAAACCTGTTAATCCAATTAATCCCAAAACCATGATCTCATTAGTTTACTTAACCTAACAATGCTCGTAATTGTGATTAAAGATAATTAAAATAAAACGGAGTACTATAGAATAAAAAAGAAAAGCAATCGACTCCAGATGAAAACCTCACCCCGCTCCCATTCCCGTCGCCGCCCTCTTCCCCCAGCACAACGACGCCTTCCGCCTCACCACACCACACCACACCACACCATCAATCCTCAAAAGGTCGCCTAAACGGCTACCCAATAGCCCTATTCTGCTTTTAGAACTGACTTCTAAAACTGAATCTTTGGAAACATATAGAGCAAAAGATTTGGTTCGCGGCCTCGATAAGCAGAGGACGACGGAAGCGATGGACTTTCCGGCGAAAACGCGCAATAAGCGGCGGCAATCAACACGAAAGGTAATCCGAAACTCTATCCCAACCCTAGAAAATTTGTTTTTCTATATGATTCTAACATTTGGTAAAAACCTTAGCAGATATGAGGCTACTAATAAGGGATCGAGTGCCGATGAAGGGGGTGGAACATCCGATGGAAGAATAAAGCAACAGACGGCTCTAAACGACAAAAGGTAATTAAAATCCCTTTCCCAGACCTAGAAAAATATTTTTTCTACATGATTGTCACATATTGGTGAAGACCCTAACAGATCTGAGGAAAAATCGAAAGGACTCATGCTTGGGTTTAAACTCCTGAATGATATCATATTCACAGTAGACAAAAAATCAATTATTTTTTTTCCTCGGATGCTTTTCTTCAGTCACATTTGGATGAAATAAAGTGGATCATGTGTCTAAAACCAGGAATCTACATGTACTGTTATCTCATATTTAAGTTTTAAAACTGAATATTAATCACTATGTAATTTCAGTTTATCCAACAATTGAGTAACCTAAAAAATGAATCTAGGAATAAACCATCATATTACTTAGTGTTGTGATCATATACCTGTCAATCATAGATTAAGTTTTTATATAGACTTTAAATTAAACAATGAGAACCAATTGGACATAAAGAAAAAAAACACATAAAATTTAGATAGAGAATGTTTACTTAATTCTTATTCTGATTCAGCTGTTTGATTATGAATTTCAGGTAGTTAGATTAATTTGTTAATGAGAAACGTTGATAAGCATGGAGCTGACTTGTACTTCTTTCAGATTGTAGAGTTGTGAAGCAGTTGATCATGCTAAGAGATTGAAGGAGGACTGAGAGGGTTATTATGCTGTCCATTTGGATTCTTTATGGTTTATGAACTAGGTGCTGGTTGCATTATCTAAACAAAATTAGAGCTTTAATCTATTTTCTTACCTGTGAGCTTTTGTCTACATTATGTTGGAATGCAACTTTTCCTTTGTCTGATTTCATTGCAATTGTTCTGCTCGGTACAAAAGCATTTGGCTGGGTTAGTTAAAGCTCCGTATTTTCTATTCACCATATCAAGTAGTATACTGGGGCACATGAAAAAAAAGAGTTGGGCTCATGAACGATCAGAATGTTGCATTTTTATCTTGCCCTAATGTTCAGCAATTTTAGTTTACAAATTGATTTGCTCTCACCTACTCATTGTTAGCGATGACATGATTTTTAGAATCTTCGTGGTTGGTGTTGGCGCATGATGAGCTCTAGGAATCTGGGTATATAAAATTAAACTTAGGGGAGAAAGCTTTGGTTCTGCTATTGGATGGAAGTGTTAGTTCATTTGATTTTCCACCTCTTCATTGCATTTGTTGCATTTTACAAGAACTTTGCACTTACCGCATTATCACTACAGGTAGTGACAGTTCCCACACAAGACCTTCAACCCACCAATCCTCGGATACTTGACTAAGTTGATGATCTTGCACAACTAAGTTATTTGATCGAGCCTTCAGTTCTTCACAATCCTCAGCCTAGATATTTACAAGATAATTTATATGTAATTCTCTATTTTTATGAACCTTTTCATTTTGTTTGTTTATACTGATTGCCTCTGTTCTTAAATCATTTTCTTGTCTTTGTTTTGTGTAGAGAATGGCAGGCCCTGTATATTTTGTCCATCAATCCTTTTAAAAATGTCTAGCTATATGGGGATGATAAAGAAAGAAACTTTTGGACACTCCTCATACTTATGCTGTTGCTGATGCAGCATGCAATGCAATGATAGCAGGTGCTATATAATAACTTAAATACTTGGAGAAATGCTTGCCTTGTTAGCATATTGGTTCAGCAAGTTGCTAATTTTCTCTTTCCGTTTTGCTAATTTTTATATTTGCAGATGAAGAAGTTGACTAATAAGAAAGAAGGAGGTGCAAAAAAAAAGGAAAAAAGAAATAAAAAAGAAAGAAGAAGGTGCAAAAAAAGAAAAGAAAAAAACAGAAAGAGGGAGATGAAAGCAAAAAAAGAATATAAAGCGCTGTTGGAGGAGTTGAAATCAGCAACCTCAACAACTGTTACTAGGTAGAAAAGGAGTTGAAATAGGAGAGCAATGAGACTGACATAAGAGGGGGAACAAACTTAGGAAGTTACCTGATTAGACAGAAGGAGATGCAAAATAAAAAAAGAAAGAAAAAAAGAAAGAAAGAAGGTGAAGCAAGCAAAGAAAGAAGATAAAGAGCTGTTGGAGGAGATGAAATCAGCAACTTCAAGAACTGTTACAAGGGAGAAAAGGAGATTATGTAGAAGAGGACTGAGGCTGACACAATTCTGAACAACTGCCCAATCTAGGACATGCCCCAGATCCTTGACGTGCAGAAGCTGACCAACACAAGGTGACCCCCTTTCTTTTCTTTTATTCTTCTTTTTTTTTGTTGGTTGGTGTTTTTAGTATTCTTCCACACTAAACTCCAACTTGCAAGTACGGCCTTAGTATGAGGAGGGGTTGCTCATTTGTGTCTTGCGTTTGTTTGTATTTTTATGTATTTATTTTAGTAGCAAGTCAAACATGACCTAGTCTACCTACATGATACCCTACCTACAAAGATGATTAATTCGTGCTTTTGTTTGATGAGTTCAGTTTTTAACTACATGACTCCAGTTAAGTGATTTAAGACCGATGGAATATTGAGTTTAAGTTGGATAAAAGCCACATTATGTGAGATTTGAGCTTTGTTGTAAAACACTCTCTACTTTATTCCGAGTTACTTTATTTTGCATTTAATCTTCATATGGTATGGTCAATGTGCAATAGGGATAGAGGGCAACTAGGATAACCATGTTTGAGCCTTGTTTCCATTCAATATATACCCAACACATGTTATCCAAGCTAGCCATATTCTTGCCATTCCCTTTTCTCAGCTCTCTAACAATCTCTGCTCTTGAGGTAGCACTACAACTCCATCGTTTTGGAATCACAGTTTTCTTAGTGTGAAAAGCAATGGCTCGTTGAACACGATAATCCCTAATTTGAATGTTTTTTATTTTAGAGATTAAGTTCGAATTATGTGAATTTTCTCCTTTTCCTGTATATTGAATTTAATCCTAAGATATACAATTCCGTTTGATTCTGATTATTGCTTGCTTTCCTGGCATTATTTATTTGAAATATTGAGCTCAATTGCTAAATGCTTATATTTTTTTCAAAATAACCATGGGGGTGGTCAAATGGTGTTGAGAATTTGTTGTAATATGACTAAGATGTCAGTGGCCATGCTGCCTCACATGCTAAAATCAGTAAATGGATATGCTATTTCTTTTCATGCTTGGTGAATACTAAAATAATATGAAGATGCGCGCTTTTGCATGTGAATATAATACAGTGTCTTTCTGCACATAAATATGAAAGACTTATGGTGCTATGTTGAGCTGTTATGTTATGTCAGAGACGTAGTCTTAACGAAAGCCCTTCTCCATCTGCAGAGAATAAAAGGCATGGGATATAGCTCATCGGCTATTACTTATGACAACATCATGGTCCTGTAGCCGAAATGAAAAGCTGGAAAGCTGGTCAACTCGAGAATATCCCTAGATTCTCATTCTCCCAGAAATGAAGAAAAATGGTGTAGCCGAAAATAGATGAAATGATGAGGTTATTATCACTTGACTTCACTATATGCACATCTAGGGCAAAAAAGATTAAATGATTAGGTTGTGTGCTTTACAGAAATTTCTCCGGTTAAGCTTGGACAGCTCGAAGAAGCCAAGGCTGTGCTAGATGCCTAGACTTCTACTTGCCACACATACGACGTCAGAGTGCGGAACATACTCCTGATTGGCTACAATCCGAAGGGTCTCCCCGATAAATCCGATGCACTGCTTTGGGATTTAATAAAAAGGGAAGAAATACCGACCTCCCTTCAGAAGGTACGCCTACTGTTCTCTTTAAAATCTATACCGCTCTTCATTTAATTCAAAATATGGTGATCGGACGCAGATAATTAAGTTCTGATTTTCATCAGGGCCGTCGAATATCCACGCTTTCTTCTCCTCCTCCATTGTCCAGTCCTTTCGATAAGTGCTATGGAGCACTCTAATAGCCGCATGACACGATTCTTGAGAACCAGATTCTAAAAAAGGTGTGTTTTTGCATTCCAAATAGTACTTCTTATATCATTGCTTCCGTACCTATTTAGCCGTTAACTGGAGCTGACTTGTACTAGTTTCCGATTTGTAGAGTTGTGAATCAGTTGCTCATGCTAAGAGATTGAAGGAGGATTCAATGCTTTTGCTGAGATTGTTATCATACTGGTCATTTGGATTCTTTATGGTTTATGGACTTGGTGCTGGTTGCATTACCTGAGATTAGGTAGTTATCTAAACCAAATTAGAGCTTTAATCTATTTCTTACCCGTGAGCTTTTGTCTACATTATGTTGGAATGCAACTTTTCCTTTGTCTGATTTCATTGCAATTGTTCTGCTCGGTACTAAAGCATTTGGCTGGGTTAATTAAAGCTCTGTATTTTCTATGCACTGCATCAAGTAGTATAGTGGGGCACATGAAAAAAAGAGTTGGGCTCATGAACGATCAGAATGTTGCATTTTTATCTTGCCTTAATGTTTAGCAATTTTAGTTTAAAATTGTATTTTTCTCTCAACTACTCACTGATTGTGATGACATGATTTTTAGAATCTTCCTGGTTGGTGTTTGCGAGATGTTGAGCTCTGGGAAAATAAATCAAACTCAGGGGAGAAAGAATTGGATATGCTATCGGTAGGATGTGTTAGTTCATTTGATTTTCCACCTCTTCACTGCTTTTGTTGCATTCTACAAGAACTTTGCACTTACTGCATTATCACTACAGGTAGTGACAGTTCCCACTCAAGACCTACCAACCAATCCTCAGATACTTGACTAAGTAGATGATCTTACACAACTAAGTTATTTGAACGAGCCTTCAGTTCTTCACAATCTTCAGACTAGATATTTACAAGATAATTTATATGTAATTCTCTATTTTTGAGAACCTTTTCATTTTGTTTGTTTATACTGATTGCCTCTGTTCTTAAATCATTTTCTTGTCTTTGTTTTGCATAGAGAATGGCAGGCCCTGTACTTTTGTCAATCAATACATTTAATAATGTCTAGCTATATGGGGATGATAAAGAAAGAAACTTTTGGACACTCCTCATGCTTATGCTGTTGCTGATGCAGCATGCAATGCAATGATAGCAGGTGGTATATAATACCTTAAATACCCGGAGAAATGCTTACCTTGTTAGCATATTGGTTCAGCAAGTTGCTAATTTTCTTTTTTCGTTTTGCTAATTTTTTATATTTGCAGATGAAGAAGTTGACTAATAAGAAAGAAGGAGGTGCAAAAAAAAAAGAAAAGAAAAAAAGAAAAGAGAAAAAGAAAAGAGAAAAAAAGAAAAAATGAAAGAAAGAAGGTGCAAAAAAAAAGAGAAGAAAAAAAAAGAAAGAAGACGAAAGCAAAAACAAAGAAGATAAAACGCTGTTGGAGGAGATTAAATCAGCAACCTCAAGGTCTGTTACAAGGGAGAAAAGGAGTTGAAATAGGAGAGGAATGAGGCTGACATAGGAGGGGGAACAAAATTAGGAAGTTGCCTGATTATACTGAAGGAGATGCAAAATAAAAGAAAAAAAGAAAGAAGGTGAAGCAAGCAAAGAAAGATGATAAAGAGCTGTTGGTGGATATTAAATCAGCTACTTCAAGAACCCTTACAAGGGAGAAAATGAGTTTATGTAGGAGAGGGCTGAGGCTGAGCAGCATGCAAGGGAAGAAGAGACCCAATCTAGGACATGCCCCAGATCCCATGACGTGCAGAAGCTTACCAAAACAAGGTGACCCCCTTTTCTTTTATTCTTTTTTTTTGTTGGTCAGTGTTTTTAGTCTTTTTGCACACTAAAGTCCAACTTGCAAGTACGGCCTTAGTGGGAGGAGGTGTTGCTCATTTGTGTCTTGCTTTTGTTTGTATTTTTCTGTATTTGTTTCAGTAGCATGTCGAACATGACCTAGTGTACCTACATGATTCCCTACCTTCTAGGATGATTAATTCGTGCTTTTGTTTGATGAGTTCAGTTTTTTACTACATACATGACTCCAGTTAAGTGATTTAAGAATGATGGAATATTGAGTTTGAGTTTGATAAAAGCCACATTATGTGAGATTTGAGCTTTGTTGTAAAACACTCTCTACATTATTCCGAGTTACTTTATTTTGCATGTAATCTTCACATGGTATGTTCAATATGGAATAGGGATAGAGGGCAAATAGGCTAACCATGTTTGAGCCTTGTTTCCATTCAATATATACCCAACACATGTTATCCTAGCTAGCCATATTCTTGCCAAGTCTCTTTTCTCAAGCTCTCTAACAATCTCTGCCCTTGAGGTAGCACTACAACTCCATCGTTTTGGAATCACTGTTTTCTTAGTGTGAAAAGCAATGGCTCGTTGAACACGATAATCCCTAATTTGAATGATTTTTATGTTTAGATATTCAGTTCGAACTATGTGAATTTTCTCATGTATATTGAATTTAATCCTAAGATATACAATTCCGTTTGATTCTGATTATTGATTTCCAGTCGTTATGTATTTGATATATTGAGCTCAATTGCTAAATGCACATATTTTTTTCAAAATAACCATGCGTAATGGACAAATGGTGTTGAGAATTTTGCTGTAATATGACTAAGATGTCAGTGGCCTTGCTGCCTAACATGCTAAAATCAGTAAATGGGTTTGCTATTTCTAATAATGCTAGGTGAATACTAAAATAATATGAAGATGCGCGCTTTTGCATGTGAATATAATACACAGTCTTTCTGCACATAAATATGTAAGGTTGATGGTGCTATGTTGAGCTGTTATGTTATGTCAGAGAAGTAGTCTTAACAAAAGCCCTTCTCCATCTGCAGAGAATAAAAGGCATGGGATATGGCTTATCAGCTATTACTTATGACAACATCATGGTCCTGTACAGGAAAGCAGGTCAATTCGAGAAAATCCCTGAGACTCTCATTGTAGAAGAATGGTGTCGACGAAAATAGATGAAATGATGAGGTTATTATCACTTGATCTCACTTTATGCACATCTAGGGAAAAAAAGATGAAATGATAAGGTTGTGGGCTTTACAGAAGCCAAGGCTGTGCTAGATGACTAGACTTCTACTTTCCACACATACGACAACAGAGTGCCGAACATACTCCTGATTGGCTACTATCAGAAGGGTCTCTCCGATAAATCTGATGCATTGCTTTGGGATATTATAAATAGGGAAGAAATACCGACTTCCCTTCAGAAGGTACGCCTACTGATCTCTTTAAAATCTATACCTTCATTTAATTCAAAATATGGTGATTGAACGCAGATAATTAAGTTCTGATTTTCATCATGGCCGTCGACTATCCACGCTTTCTTCTCCTCCTCCGATGTCCAGTCCTTTCGATAAGTGCTTATGGAGCACTCTAATAGCCGCATGACACGATTCTTGAGAACCAGATGCTAAAAAAGGTGTGTTTTTTGCATTCCAAATAGTACTTCTTATATCATTGCTTCCGTACCTATTTAGCCGTTAACTGGAGCTGACTTGTACTGGTTTCCGATTTGTAGAGTTGTGAAGCAGTTGATCATGCTACGAGATTGAAGGAGGATTCAATGCTTTTGCTGAGAGTGTTATCATACTGGTCATTTGGATACTTTATGGTTAATGAACTAGGTGCTGGTTGCATTACCTGAGATTAGGTAGTTATCTAAACCAAATTAGAGTTTAATCTATTTTCTTACCCGTGAGCTTTTGTCTACATTATGTTGGAATGCAACTTTTCCTTTGTTTGATTTCATTGCAATTGTTCTGCTCGGCACTAAAGCATTTGGCTGGGTTAGTTAAAGATCTGTATTTTCTATGCACTGCATCAAGTAGTATAGTGGGGCACATGAAAAAAAAGAGTTGGGCTCATGAACAATCAGAATGTTGCATTTTTATCTTGCCTTAATGTTTAGCAATTTAAGTTTACAAATTGTATTTTTCTCTCAACTACTCACTGATTGTGATGACATGATTTTTAGAATCTTCCAGGTTGGTGTTTGCGAGATGATGAGCTCTGGGAATCTGGGAAAATAAAATCAAACTCAGGGGAGAAAGAATTGGTTCTGCTATCGGTAGGATGTGTTAGTTCATTTGATTTTCCACCTCTTCACTGCTTTTGTTGCATTCTACAAGAACTTTGCACTTACTTCATTATCACTACAGGTAGTGACAGTTCCCACTCTAGACCTACCAACCAATCCTCAGATACTTGACTAAGTAGATGATCTTACACAACTAAGTTATTTGAACGAGCCTTCAGTTCTTCACAATCTTCAGACTAGATATTTACAAGATAATTTATATGTAATTCTCTGTTTTTGAGAACCTCTTCATTTTGATTGTTTATACTGATGATTGCCTCTGTTCTTAAATCATTTTTTTGTCTTTGTTTTGCATAGAGAATGGCAAGCCCTGTACTTTTGTCAATCAATCAATTTAACAATGTCTAGCTATATGGGGATGATAAAGATAGAAACTTTTTGGACACTCCTCATGCTTATGCTGTTGCTGATGCAGCATGCAATGCAATGATAGCAGGTGGTATATAATACCTTAAATACCCGGAGAAATGATTACCTTTTTAGCATATTGGTTCAGTAAGTTGCTAATTTTCTCTTTTCGTTTTGCTAATTTTTGATATTTGCAGATGAAGAAGTTGACTAATAAGAAAGAAGGAGGTGCAAAAAAAAGAAAAGAAAAAAAGAAAAGAGAAAAAGAAAAGAGAAAAAAAGAAAGAAAGAAGGGGCAAAAAAAAAGAGAAGAAAAAAAAAGAAAGAAGACGCAAGCAAAAAAAAAGAAGATAAAGCGCTGTTGGAGGAGATTAAATCAGCAACCTCAAATCTGTTACAAGGGAGAAAAGGAGTTGAAATAGGAGGGGAATGAGGCTGACTTAGGAGGGGGAACAAAATTAGGAAATTGCCTGATTATACTGAAGGAGATGCAAAAAAAAAAAGAAAAAAAAAAGAAGGTGAAGCAAGCAAAGAAAGATGATAAAGAGCTGTTGGTGGAGATGAAATCAGCAACTTCAAGAACCCTTACAAGGGAGAAAATGAGTTTATGTAGGAGAGGGCTGAGGCTGAGCAGTATGCAAGGGAAGAAGAGACAACTGCCCAATCTAGGACATGCCCCAGATCCCATGACGTGCAGATGCTTACCAAAACAAGGTGACCCCCTTTCTTTTCTTTTATTCTTATTTTTTTTGTTGGTCAGTGTTTTTAGTCTTTTTGCACACTAAAGTCCAACTTAGGTGTTGCTCATTTGTGTCTTGCTTTTGTTTGTATTTTTATGTATTTGTTTCAGTAGCATGTCGAACATGACCTAGTGTACCTACATGATTCCCTACCTTCTAGGATGATTAATACGTGCTTTTGTTTGATGAGTTCAGTTTTTTACTACATGACTCCAGTTAAGTGATTTAAGAATGATGGAATATTGAGTTTGAGTTTGATAAAAAGCCACATTATGTGAGATTTGAGCTTTGTTGTAAAACACTCTCTACATTATTCCGAGTTACTTTATTTTGCCTGTAATCTTCATATGGTGTGTTCAATATGGAATAGGGATAGAGGGCAAATAGGATAACCATGTTTGAGCCTTGTTTCCATTCAATATATACCCAACACATGTTATCCTAGCTAGCTATATTCTTGCCAAGTCTCTTTTCTCAAGCTCTCTAACAATCTCTGCCCTTGAGGTAGCACTACAATTCCATCGTTTTGGAATCACTGTTTTCTTAGTGTGAAAAGCAATGGCTCGTTGAACACGATAATCCCTAATTTGAATGATTTTTATGTTTAGATATTCAGTTCGAACTATGTGAATTTTCTCATGTATATTGAATTTAATCCTAAGATATACAATTCCGTTTGATTCTGATTATTGCTTTCCAGTCGTTATTTATTTGATATATTGAGCTCAATTGCTAAATGCACATATTATTTTCAAAATAACCATGCGGTATGGACAAATGGTGTTGAGAATTTGCTGTAATATGACTAAGATGTCAGTGGCCTTGCTGCCTAACATGCTAAAATCAGTAAATGGGTATGCTATTTCTAATAATGCTAGGTGAATACTAAAATAATATGAAGATGCGCTCTTTTGCATGTGAATATAATACACAGTCTTTCTGCACATAAATATGTATGGTTGATGGTTCTATGTTGAGCTGTTATGTTATGTCAGAGAAGTAGTCTTAACGAAAGCCCTTCTCCATCTGCAGAGAATAAAAGGCATGGGATATGGCTCATCAGCTATTACTTATGACAACATCATGGTCCTGTATAGGAAAGCAGGTAAATTCGGGAAAATCCCTGAGACCCACATTGTAGAAGAATGGTGTTGCCGAAAATAGATGAAATGATGAGGTTATTATCACTTGACTTCACTATATGCACATCTAGGGCAAAAAAGATTAAATGATAAGGTTGTGTGCTTTACAGAAATTTCTCCGGTTAAGCTTGGACAGCTCGAAGAAGCCAAGGCTGTGCTAGATGACTAGACTTCTACTTGCCACACATACGACGTCAGAGTGCGGAACATACTCCTGATTGGCTTCAATCCGAAGGGTCTCCCCGATAAATCCGATGCACTGCTTTGGGATTTAATAAAAAGGGAAGAAATACCGACCTCCCTTCAAAAGGTACTCCTACTGTTCTCTTTAAAATCTATACCGCTCTTCATTTAATTCAAAATATGGTGATTGGACGCAGATAATTAAGTTCTGATTTTCATCAGGGCCGTCGAATATCCACGCTTTCTTCTACTCCTCCGATGTCCAGTCCTTTCGATAAGTGCTTATGGAGCACTCTAATAGCCGCATGACACGATTCTTGAAAAGCAGATTCTAAAAAAGGTGTGTTTTTTGCATTCCAAATAGTACTTCTTATATCATTGCTTCCGTACCTATTTAGCCGTTAACTAGAGCTGACTTGTACTGGTTTCCGATTTGTAGAGTTGTGAAGCAGTTGATCATGCTACGAGATTGAAGGAGGATTCAATGCTTTTGCTGAGAGTGTTATCATACTGGTCATTTGGATTCTTTATGGTTTATGAACTAGGTGCTGGTTGCATTACCTGAGATTAGGTAGTTATCTAAACCAAATTAGAGCTTTAATCTATTTTCTTACCCGTCAGCTTTTGTCTACATTATGTTGGAATGCAACTTTTCTTTTGTTTGATTTCATTGCAATTGTTCTGCTCGGCACTAAAGCATTTAGCTGGGCTAGTTAAAGCTCTGTATTTTCTATGCACTGCATCAAGTAGTATAGTGGGGCACATGAAAAAAAAAGAGTTGGGCTCATGAACGATCAGAATGTTGCATTTTTATCTTGCCTTAATGTTTGGCAATTTTAGTTTACAAATTGTATTTTTCTCTCAGCTACTCACTGATTGTGATGACATGATTTTTAGAATCTTCCTGGTTGGTGTTTGCGAGATGATGAGCTCTGGGAATCTGGGAAAATAAAATCAAACTCAGGGGAGAAAGAATTGGTTCTGCTATTGGTAGGATGTGTTAGTTCATTTGATTTTCCACCTCTTCTCTGCTTTTGTTGCATTCTACAAGAACTTTGCACTTACTGCATTATCACTACAGGTAGTGACAGTTCCCACTCAAGACCTACCAACCAATCCTCAGATACTTGACTAAGTAGATGATCTTACACAACTAAGTTATTTGAACGAGCCTTCAGTTCTTCACAATCTTCAGACTAGATATTTACAAGATAATTTATATGTAATTCTCTATTTTTGAGAACCTTTTCATTTTGTTTGTTTATACTGATTGCCTCTGTTCTTAAATCATTTTCTTGTCTTTGTTTTGCATAGAGAATGGCAGGCCCTGTACTTTTGTCAATCAATACATTTAATAATGTCTAGCTATATGGGGATGATAAAGAAAGAAACTTTTGGACACTCCTCATGCTTATGCTGTTGCTGATGCAGCATGCAATGCAATGATAGCAGGTGGTATATAATACCTTAAATACCCGGAGAAATGCTTACCTTGTTAGCATATTGGTTCAGCAAGTTGCTAATTTTCTCTTTTCGTTTTGCTAATTTTTGTATTTGCAGATGAAGAAGTTGACTAATAAGAAAGAAGGAGGTGCAAAAAAAAGAAAAGAAAAAAAGAAAAGAGAAAAAGAAAAGAGAAAAAAAGAAAAAATGAAAGAAAGAAAGTGCAAAAAAAGAGAAGAAAAAAAAAAGAAAGAAGACGAAAGCAAAAAAAAAGAAGATAAAACGCTGTTGGAGGAGATTAAATCAGCAACCTCAAGATCTGTTACAAGGGAGAAAAGGAGTTGAAATAGGAGAGGAATGAGGCTGACATAGGAGGGGGAACAAAATTAGGAAGTTGCCTGATTATACTGAAGGAGATGCAAAAAAAAAAAGAAAAAAAGAAAGAAGGTGAAGCAAGCAAAGAAAGATGATAAAGAGCTGTTGGTGGAGATGAAATCAGCAACTTCAAGAACCCTTACAAGGGAGAAAATGAGTTTATGTAGGAGAGGGTTGAGGCTGAGCAGCATGCAAGGGAAGAAGAGACAACTGCCCAATCTAGGACATGCCCAGATCCCATGACGTGCAGAAGCTTACCAAAACAAGGTGACCCCCTTTCTTTTCTTTTATTCTTATTTTTTTTTGTTGGTCAGTGTTTTTAGTCTTTTTGCACACTAAAGTCCAACTTGCAAGTACGGCCTTAGTGGGAGGAGGTGTTGCTCATTTGTGTCTTGCTTTTGTTTGTATTTTTCTGTATTTGTTTCAGTAGCATGTCAAACATGACCTAGTGTACCTACATGATTCCCTACCTTCTAGGATGATTAATTCGTGCTTTTGTTTGATGAGTTCAGTTTTTTACTACATACATGACTCCAGTTAAGTGATTTAAGAATGATGGAATATTGAGTTTGAGTTTGATAAAAAGCCACATTATGTGAGATTTGAGCTTTGTTGTAAAACACTCTCTACATTATTCCGAGTTACTTTATTTTGCCTGTAATCTTCATATGGTGTGTTCAATATGGAATAGGGATAGAGGGCAAATAGGATAACCATGTTTGAGCCTTGTTTCCATTCAATATATACCCAACTCATGTTATCCTAGCTAGCCTGATACGAGTGAAAGGCAAACTACTTTCCTACTTCCTCGGCGGTAGACTTTCCAAGACCGGTCCGTATCATAGCCATATTCTTGCCAAGTCTCTTTTCTCAAGCTCTCTAACAATCTCTGCCCTTGAGGTAGCGCTACAACTCCATCGTTTTGGAATCACTGTTTTCTTAGTGTGAAAAGCAATGGCTCGTTGAACACGATAATCCCTAATTTGAATGATTTTTATGTTTATATATTCAGTTCGAACTATGTGAATTTTCTCTTGTATATTGAATTTAATCCTAAGATATACAATTCCGTTTGATTCTGATTATTGATTTCCAGTCGTTATGTATTTGATATATTGAGCTCAATTGCCAAATGCACATATTTTTTTCAAAATAACCATGCGGTATGGACAAATGGTGTTGAGAATTTTGCTGTAATATGACTAAGATGTCAGTGGCCTTGCTGCCTAACATGCTAAAATCAGTAAATGGGTATGCTATTTCTAATAATGCAAGGTGAATACTAAAATAATATGAAGATGCGCGCTTTTGCATGTGAATATAATACACAGTCTTTCTGCACATAAATATGTAAGGTTGATGGTGCTATGTTGAGCTGTTATGTTATGTCAGAGAAGTAGTCTTAACGAAAGCCCTTCTCCATCTGCAGAGAATAAAAGGCATGGGATATGGCTCATCAGCTATTACTTATGACAACATCTTGGTCCTGTACAGGAAAGCAGGTAAATTCGGGAAAATCCCTGAGACTCTCATTGTAGAAGAATGGTGTTGACGAAAATAGATGAAATGATGAGGTTATTATCACTTGATCTCACTTTATGCACATCTAGGGCAAAAAAGATGAAATGATACGGTTGTGGGCTTTACAGAAATTTCTCTGGTTAAGCTTGGAGAGCTTGAAGAAGCCAAGGCTGTGCTAGATGACTAGACTTCTACTTGCCACACATACGACATCAGAGTGCCGAACATACTCCTGATTGGCTACTATCAGAAGGGTCTTCCCGATAAATCTGATGCATTGCTTTGGGATATTATAAATAGGGAAGAAATACCGACTTCCCTTCAGAAGGTACGCCTACTGTTCTCTTTAAAATCTATACCTTCATTTATTTCAAAGTATGGTGATTGAATGCAGATAATTAAGTTCTGATTTTCATCAGGGCCGTCGAATATCCACGCTTTCTTCTCCTCCTCTGATGTCCAGTCCTTTCGATAAGTGCTTATGGAGCACTCTAATCGCCGCATGACACGATTCTTGAGAACCAGATACTAAAAAAGGTGTGTTTTTTGCATTCCAAATAGTACTTCTTATATCATTGCTTCCGTACCTATTTAGCCGTTAACTGGAGCTGACTTGTACTAGTTTCCGATTTGTAGAGTTGTGAATCAGTTGCTCATGCTAAGAGATTGAAGGAGGATTCAATGCTTTTGCTGAGATTGTTATCATACTGGTCATTTGGATTCTTTATGGTTTATGAACTAGGTGCTGGTTGCATTACCTGAGATTAGGTAGTTATCTAAACCAAATTAGAGCTTTAATCTATTTTCTTACCCGTGAGCTTTTGTCTACATTATGTTGGAATGCAACTTTTCCTTTGTTTGATTTCATTGCAATTGTTCTGCTCGGCACTAAAGCATTTGGCTGGGTTAGTTAAAGCTCTGTATTTTCTATGCACTGCATCAAGTAGTATAGTGGGGCACATGAACGATCAGAATGTTGCGTTTTTATCTTGCCTTAATGTTTAGCAATTTTAGTTTACAGATTGTATTTTTCTCTCAGCTACTCACTGATTGTGATGACAAGATTTTTAGAATCTTCGTGGTTGGTGTTTGCGACATGATGAGCTCTGGGAATCTGGGAAAATAAAATCAAATTCAGGGGAGAAAGCATTGGTTCTGCTATCGGTAGGAAGTGTTAGTTCATTTGATTTTCCACCTCTTCACTGCTTTTGTTGCATTCTACAAGAACATTGCACTTACTGCATTATCACTACAGGTAGTGACAGTTCCCACTCAAGACCTTCTACCAACCAATCCTCAGATACTTGACTAAGTAGATGATCTTACACAACTAAGTTATTTGAACGAGCCTTCAGTTCTTCACAATCTTCAGACTAGATATTTACAAGATAATTTATATGTAATTCTCTATTTTTGAGAACCTTTTCATTTTGTTTGTTTATACTGATTGCCTCTGTTCTTAAATCATTTTCTTGTCTTTGTTTTGCATAGAGAATGGCAGGCCCTGTACTTTTGTCAATCAATCCATTTAACAATGTCTAGCTATATGGGGATGATAAAGAAAGAAACTTTTGGACACTCCTTATGCTGTTGCTGATGCAGCATGCAATGCAATGATAGCAGGTGCTATATAATAACTTAAATACCTGGAGAAATGCTTGCCTTGTTAGCATATTGGTTCAGCAAGTTACTAATTTTCTCTTTCCATTTTGTTGGGTTTTGTTATTTGTAGATGAAGTAAGCCAGGCTATAATTATCAGGTTAGCTGCAGCTTTTGTAATGATGTTCTTCCTTTCACCATGCTCTAGTTTTTCTTTCTAATAAATAGTGTTTGTGTGACTCACTTTATTTACCACTATTTGTTTGGTACTTGGTTTTAAGTTATAGGTAAAAAGGAAAAGTGACTGGACGGAGAAGTTGACTAATAAGAAAGAAGGATGTGCAAAAAAAAAAGAAAAGAAATAAAAGAAATAAAAAGAAAGAAGGAGATGCCAAAAAAATAAGAAAATAAAAAGTAAGAAGGAGATGCAAGCAAAAAAAAAAGATAAAGCTTTGTTGGAGGAGATGAAATCACGAACCTCAAGAACTGTTACAAGGGAAAAAGGGAGTTGAAATAGGAGAGGAATGAGGCTGACATAGGAGGGGGAACAAAATGAGGAAGTTGCCTGGAGATGCAAAAAAATAAAAAGATAGAAAGAATGAGGGCGATGCAAGCAAAGAAAGAAGATAGAGAGTTTTGTTGGAGGAGATGAAATCAGCAACTTCAAGAACTGTTACAAGGAAGAAAAGAAGTATATGTACGAGAAGAATGAGGCTGACACAGTTCTGAACATGCAAAGGAAGAAGAGAAAACTGCCCAATCTAAGACATGCCCCAGATCCCATGACGTGCAGAAGTTGACCAACACAAGGAGACCCCCTTTCTTTTCTTTTATTCTTCTCTTTTTCTGTTGGTCTTTTTTCAGTTTTCGTCCACACTAAGCCCAACTTGCAAGTATGGCCTTAGTGGGAGGAGGTGTTGCTCATTTGTGTCTTGCTTTTGTTTGTATTTTTCTGTATTTGTTTCAGTAGCATGTCGAACATGACCTAGTGTACCTACATGATTCCCTACCTTCTAGGATGATTAATTCGTGCTTTTGTTTGATGAGTTCAGTTTTTTACTACATGACTCCAGTTAAGTGATTTAAGAATGATGGAATATTGAGTTTGAGTTTGATAAAAAGCCACATTATGTGAGATTTGAGCTTTGTTGTAAAACACTCTCTACATTATTCCGAGTTACTTTATTTTGCATGTAATCTTCATATGGTATGGTCAATATGGAATAGGGATAGAGGGCAAATAGGATAACCATGTTTGAGCCTTGTTTCCATTCAATATATACCCAACACATGTTATCCTAGCTGGCCATATTCTTGCCAAGTCTCTTTCTCAAGCTCTCTAACAATCTCTGCCCTTGAGGTAGCACTACAACTCCATCGTTTTGGAATCACTGTTTTCTTAGTGTGAAAAGCAATGGGTCGTTGAACACCATAATCCCTAATTTGAATGATTTTTATGTTTAGATATTCAGTTCGAACTATGTGAATTTTCTCATGTATATTGAATTTAATCTTAAGATATACAATTCCGTTTGATTCTGATTATTGCTTTCCAGTTGTTATTTATTTGATATATTGAGCTCAATTGCTAAATGCACATATTTTTTTCAAAATAACCGTGCGGTATGGACAAATGGTGTTGAGAATTCGTGCTTTTGTTTGATGAGTTCAGTTTGTAACTTTTGATTGTTGCAGATGAAGTAAGCCAGGCTATAATTATCAGGTTAGCTGCAGTTTTTGTAATTATATTCTTCCTTTCTCCAGGCTGTAGCTTTGTTTCTAATAAATAGTGTTTGTGTGATTAGATTTATTTGCTACCACTTGGTTTGGTACTTGGTTTAAGTTAAAGGTGAAATGGAAAGAGAGTGGATGGAGGGAACAAAATGAGGAAGTTGGCTTATAAGAAAGAAAGAGATGCAAGCAAAGAAAGAAGATAAAAAGCTATTGGAGACAATGAATTCAGCAACCTCAAAAACCGTTACATAGGATAAAAGAGTTGAAATAGGAGAGGAATGAGGCTGACCCAGTTTTGGAGATGCAAGGGAAGAATAGAATTGAAGACCGGCAAATGAGAATGCATACTTGACAAGGGAAAACCAGTGCCTGCATTGTGGAGTACCACCAGCTGACATCACATGATCTCTCATCTTCTTATGAGAGCTTGCTATGGGGAATGCAACTTGAATTTTTTTATCCAAAAAGGCGATGATGGGACTTTCAACACTGAGTTAACAACACCCCTTGCAGATATTTTGGGATTCTCTAAATCCTTGGATGAGTGCTTTGATGAAGAACGGAAGTAGGCTTAGGTTGCCCTTAATTTGTTTGGTATGATTGCTTTGATTTCATTATTTACTTCGAATTTTGAGCTCAAATGCTAAATGCTTATTGCCCTTTTTAAAATAACCACGGTGTGTTGAGAATTTGTTGTAAGATGACTAAGATGTCTGTGACCCTATGTTGTTGACCCTGCTGCCTCATATGCTAAAATGAGTAAATGGGTATGTTATTTGTTATCATGGTAGGTGAATACTAAAATAATAGGAAGATGCTGGCTTGTGTATGAAAAGATATACTCCCTCCGTCCCACTCTAAGTGGCACGTTTTCTTTTGTGGGATGCTCCCACTCTAAATGACACTATACTAAAAATGGAAACATCACTCTTTTTACTTTTTTCCCTGTCTCTTACTTTATTCTCTCCACTTTACTCACAAAACAACACTACATAAAATCCCGTGCCGAATAAGAAATGCTCCACTCAGACTCGGACGGAGGTAGTAATACAATGTCTTTCTGGACAGGTGGGCTAAATAGAAGACCAAATCAAGCATAGTTTCTATTGAACTTTCTAATCTTTTTAGTATATATCTTATTTGTGCACAATTTATTAATTCCTGCATATTTTTGTCTCCTTAGGGAACCTTAGATTCTATCAGAATTTGTAAAGAAGACTACAAACATGCCTTCGAGAAGCTTGCTGCCGTTTTGTGACTGGGAAACATATCATTTCTTGTAACTGATAATCAAAAGCACATCAAGGTTGTTTCTGATGAAGGTATCTGCATGTTCTAATTCATTTTCCTAATCGTCTTTTATTAGTCATCGTCTTTTGAAAACTTCGGTTTTTGTTATATATTTTTTAGCAAATAAGTAGTTATTCTGAAAGGAAATTCCCATGGGGGATCTACTATGGGAATCTCATAATCGTACTAGAGGATTTGCTTGCATTTCTATTTCCTCATAAAGTAAAGTGGCAGAACAGAATAGGGCTGAGAGGCTGCGACAGCAGCAACATATCAAATTAGGTCAGATAAGCTTTAAAGTATAGAGACATATAGGAGAAGAGAATAAATTGTATATCCAAAGTAAGAGATATTCCCATATATGTAGGTAGTAGAAAGCTAGGGTTGCACCTAGATACAAAAGATATTCTACAACATCCAGATTAGGTTTATGCATATCATTTGATTTAACAATATAAATTACTCTCCCTATCTACAGCTGTTACAAATGTTGCTGGCTTGATGGGCTCTAGTGAGCAAGACCTGATTCTTACAAGGTCAACCCGGAGGTCACCGAATCTCTGACACCTCAACAGGTTCATGATTTCAAAGATCAATAACTACTTGCATAATGCATATTTTACAACTTGGTTTGATTGCTAAACCATCACACGTATAAATTGTTGATTTTCCCTCCTCATATTTAGGCAATTGACCAAGAGATGCATTGGCAATGTTTATTTATGTGAGCGTGTTCGACTGGCTTGTGCAGCAGATAAACTTGCCACTTTCCTAGGGGAAAGGTAATATGGGGTGTTCAGTAAGGATCCTTGATATGGATTTGAGTCACTTAAGGTATACAATGATGGGTATTTTCCACGATATATACTATGGTGTGTTTTGTCCCACTTTAAATAATCTTAGTTGGAGTCTTTTGGTTGCTTTTTTGCACTAGAAGAATGGCTTTTTAGTTTGAACTGTTTTGCATCAATTATGCAGACGAGCTGCTCCAGCATCATTTCGATCAACATCTCGTCAAACATGAGCAAGAAGTAAGCATCACAAAAATTATTATAATTTATTTCCTTCTGTCTTTCCTTCACAAAATAGAGCCTGCAAAGATTACAATTTGTGAATTCATGAGTAAATCTTTCTGCCTTAATTATCTGAATGATTAATACATTAATCAACTTAATGCTGACTGTTTTGATTTCAAATTGTGCGTTAAATATTTTAGCATAACCCTTATGATATAGGAATTTTGTTATTGGTGCTGGTGAAACATAACTACAATCAAAAGAGTATGAGTTGGATGAAATTGACTGGAAAAGGATTTTGAAGACAACCAAGATTTTGTGGATCCTTTTGAGAAGGTAATCAATGTTCTTATTGTTGCATAGTAGGGTTTTCCTTTATCATGCAACATTTTGATTGACATAGTTCTATTTATGTCTATGGGTGGGATGGGGAGAAGGGGGCCACTATAGCCATTTTCTTTTAATTAGTACTCCAACACATTATCTACTAATTGTTATTTTATTTTTTATCTAACTTTTACTTGCATTTGTTAAATAGATATATTTTTAGTATCGAACAAATTATGTCTCTTAACTTATGTTTACAATGGTGAGCTTGATAGACACCTCCTATTGGATTCATACTTAACATTTGCTTGTAAACTTAAACATCACTTCAGTACTTACCGTTGGTTTATGGAACACTTTATCTTGGGTGATTTTGAGCTTTAATTGTACAATGCCTACATAATTCTCTGAAGTTTGTGTAGGAAAATGGAGGAAAAAGAAATCAGGGCAAGAAAATGGAGGAGTTTGGAAATCAATGGAAAAATGCTGCAAATTTGAGCTAAAGGGGTAAAAATGAGAATAAGGTCTCGTCTCACCCACCAAAAAAGAGGAAGACTCATGCTTTCATTACCAAACTCTCACGTCTCCCAGCTAGAAAGCAGGCATAACTCCACTCTTTTGACTGCACTCTCCATTCTTTGCATCCATTGTTCCATTGGAAAAAAGGGGTCCACGACTAATTCAACTCTACCTACAGTACCAGCTGTTGTACCAGAGACAGAAGAGGGCAGAAGATGGCTCCTCCTAATAGCAATCGGCCACTACTCCTGTACCACTTACCATTCACACCATTCCCAACAATTCTTTCCCCAATTTGGCCCACATCTGTAGAGGATGGAACCATCTACAGAATCAGCCCTACCTCAATTCCTTGGGGAGGAAGTTTTCAATCCCCAAGTATAAAAGCAATGCTCTGCCCTAGTTGAAAGGGACGAGCAACCGGTAAGGAATAAAAAAACCCTCCTTTTCCTTTGAATCTGTGACAGTCATAATTAGTTATATCGAATTCATTTTCCACTTTCGAATGCTTGCTAGTAGTTAACAGAACAAAGATTTTTCGATGTTAGCTTTTCTTTTCTCTGCCAAAGAATGGTTGAATTCTTTTGTCGCTTTGTTGCTAAGATTCTAGTGTGGTTGCTCCAATATGTTAGTTTAGAATTTCTGTAAGTTTGTTTAGAAGATCTATTGAATTTCCATGTTTCTGTATATTTTTATCAGCCTACCTATGATCTACTTGCATTACTCTCTATTTTAAGCACATTAGTTTAGAATTTTGCTAAGTTTCCTCTGCATGTTTTTACCCCTTTGTATTATGTTTACTACATGAGTTCTTTTGGAAGTTGTTAAAGAGTTTGTATGCTCTTAGATTAAGTTGACTGATCTCCATTTTCTAGCCATGTTAGTGAAGTTTCCAGCCCAATGTCTTTCATGCTTCAAGTTGTGTTTTATGCCCACAGTTTCCTAAAACATGATTTCCACTCTCTTTTGAATTCAGTGCTTCAATGTTCTCTTTCAAGCTTTCCAAAAGTAGGATGGAAGTCTCGATTTCCACACTTAATTAGATTTAGTTTAAGCTCTTATTCCTAGTTCTCATATTTAAAATTTTAGTTTCCCACATTAGTGTTTAGGTCCACTTTAATCCTCAAGGACGTGGTGGCTAACATCAAACCTCGTGTAAGCAACTTCATTGCTGCTGGGAATATGTATGGTGCTAAAATATAGACCTGTAAGCATTCTTTTTAATAGTCAAGTTGAACCTTGAAAAGATATTATTTGTCTATTCTCTGTCATATTTTTCTGGCATGGCTTTGCTATTTTGTGCACATCCAATGTCAAATTATTCAATTATGAGCAATCCTTGAAAAGCTCAGTATGCGTTTCAATATCAGTGAGTTTGTTCCCTGGTCTGCATATTTATGATTGACTGGAATTGATTACTCTGATATACTTTTTTCTATTATTATATCCATGGCATACAAAATATCTTTGTTATCAGCTTGTATCATTTTTACTTAATAGTTGGTGTTTCATTGTTAAGAACCTATATTTTTTAACATATACCAAAGCATGAATGTAACATATATTGTTAATGATGCACAAGTACTTTTCTTTGAATAAAAATCATTTATTGTCTAAAACACATTTATAGCTTTTCTGGAAATATTATAACCGGAAGCCCATGGTTATTTTTTCAGGTAGGCTGAGGTGAAGAAGTGCTTCTGAACACAACTATCTCAATCCGAGTGAATGTTTCAGATCCCAAACGTTAATAATGAACAAGAGTTTCATATTCTTATGGTAAATGACAGGTCTTGAATATGCAATGTATATTGGTTAGCTACACCCATTTGTTTTTCTCGTACTCACTCATTATTCAACCACCCAACCTCTTTTGTGTCTGGGGTGGTTTGAATCTTTAGTGAAGAAACTGATGCACTGGTGGGATAAAAAGCATAGTTTCTATAGAACTTTCTAATCTTTTTAGTATATTTATTATATTTACAATATTTATTAATTCTGGAATATGTTTGCACTCCTTAAGTAGCCTTAGATTCTATCAGAATCTGTAAAGATGATCAGGAACACATCAAGATGCTTGTTGCAATTTTGTGGTGGGGAAACATATCATTTCTTGTAATTGAGAATCGGTTGGTTCTGATGAAGGTAACTGCAATTCATTTTCCAAATCCTCTTTAATTTTTCCTCATCTTTTCAATACTTTAGTTTTTGTTGTATACTTTTTGAGAAATAATTAGTTATATTGAAGTGAAATTCTCATTGGGGATCTGCTATGGGAAAGTCATAATAGTACTAGAGGATTTGCTTGCATTTCTACTTTTCCTTAATGTAAAGTGGCATAACAGAATAGGGCAGAGCGGCTGTGACAGCAGCAACACATAAGGTTATGTCAGATAGCATATTAGGGTTGTGGTGGTGTGACATATCGAAGAAGCGAATAAATTGCATATCCAAGCTAGGGAGTAGAAAGCTAGGGTTGCACCTGGATACAAAAGATATTCTACTACATGAAGATTATGTTTATGCTTACCTTTTTATTTAACAATCTAAATTAATTTCCCTATCTACTGCTTTTACAAATGCTACTTGCTTGACAGGCTGTAGTGAGCAAGACCTGATGCTTACAATGTCAACCCAAAAGGTATGAGTGGGAAATGATGAGGTCACCAAATCTCCGACACTTGAACAGGTTTATAATTTTGAAGATCAATAATTACTTGCATAATGCATATTTTACAGGAAGGTTTGATTGCTAAACCATCACACTTATGGTATGTTGATTTTCCCTCATATCTAAGCAATTGACATGAGATATGCTTTAGCATTGTTTATTTATGTGACTTGTTCGACTGGCTTGTGGTGCAGATCAACATGTCATTTCCATGGTGATTACTCTTATATACTTTTTTCTATTATTATATATGTGGCATACAAAAATCTTTGTTATCAGCTTGTGTCCTTTTCACTTAATAATTGGTGTTTCGTTATTAAGAACCTATTTTCTTTAAAACATACCACAGCATGAATGTAACATATATTGTTGATGATGCACAAGTCATTGCAATTTTCTCTTAATAAAAAAATCATTTATTGCCTGAAACACATTTATAGCTTTTCTGGAAAATATTATGACCGGAAGCCCATGATTATTTTTTCAAGTAGGCTGAGGTTAAGAAGTGCTTCTGAACACAACTATCTAAATCCGAGTGAATGTTTTTCAGATCCCAGACATTGATAATGAACAAAAGCTTCATAATCGTATGGTCAATGACAGGTCTTGAATATGTATTGTATATTGGTTAGCTACACCCATTTGTTTTTCTCGTACTCACTCATTATTCAAGCACCCAACCACTTTTGTCTCTGGAGAGGTACGAATCTTTAGTGAAGAAACTGATCTTTTTACAATATTTATTATATGTACAATATTTATTAATTCTGGCATATGTTTTCACCCCTTTTGTAGCCTTCGATTTATAAAGATGACGAGGAATGCCTCAAAATGCTTGCTACAGTTTTGTGGCTGTGAAACATATCATTTCTTGTAATTGAGAAACAAAAGCACATCGAGGTTTTTCCTGATGAAGGTAAATACAATTCTTTTTCCCAATCCTCTTTAATTAGTCCTCATCTTTTAAAAACTTCAGTTTTTGTTGTGTATTATTTGAAAAATAATTAGTTATATTTAAGGGAAATTCTCATAACAGAATAGGGCAGTGCAGCTGCGACAGCCGCAACATATCAGATTAGGTCATAGAGCATATTAGGGCTGTGGTGGTGCGACGACGACGTAGCAAGTTCATATTAGGTCGGATGTGCATTACTGTATAGAGACATATAGGAGTAGCGAATAAATTGAATAACCAAAGTAAGACAGATTCCATATGTGTAGGGAGTAGAAAGCTAGGGCGGCACCTAGATACTAAAGATATTCTACAATATTAAGATTATGTTTATGCTTACATTTTTTATTTAATAGTCAAATTAATTTCCATATGTTACAACTGCAGCTTGCTTGATGGGCTGTAGTGAGCAAGATCGGATGCTTTCAACGTGAAAGTGCCAGCGGGATCTCTGTCACTTGAACATGTTCTTAATTTTGTGTGTATGCCCAGTGTATATTTTGTGTATGAGTATTTAGTGTGTGTATAGTGCATGTATGTTGTGTATAGTGTGTGGAGTTTGTTTGTTTTCTGTACAGTGTGTGTATTGTGTATAGTGTGGCTAGCACATGTTTGTGTACTGTGTATTGTGTATTGTGTATTCTGTGTATAGTGTATAGTGTGGCTAGCACATGTTTGTGTTTTTGTGTATATGTGAGTGCAGTGTCTATATTTTGTGTTTGTGTGTATTTTTGTATGTTTATAAGGTGGGGAATATATGTTTTGGGTGTGTATTTTGTGTATATGTGTGATGCGTATGTTATAATGTGTGTAGTGCATTGTCTATATTTTGTGTATAGTGTGTGTAATTGTGTTTGAAGCGCTTGTATTTTGTTTATAATGTGTATTTTTGTGTGTATACTTTGTGTATAGTGTGTGTAGTGTGTGCATAATGTGCAATGTATGAATTTGTAGTGTGTGTATAAAGTGTGTTAAATGTGTTTATTTTTTATATTGGTGTTTATTTTACGTATGGTGTGCATTGTATATTTTGTGTAGTGTGTATTTTTTTAATAGTAAGTGTATCATGTGGATTTTATGTAGTGTGTGCGCATTGTGTGTATTTTGTATAGTAGTGTTTATTTTTGTGTATAGTGCATGTATAGTGTATAGTGGGTGTGCAGTGTGTGTATTTGTGTGTTTTATGTGTAGTGTGCCCGTCTTGTGTTTTATATGTGGTGTGTGCAATATGGGTATTTTTGTGGATAGTATTTGTAAAGTGTGCGTGTTGTGTGTGATTAGCATACTGTTTGAACTTTGTCTATAACGTGTAAAGTGTGTGTGTGTTTGAAATACATTTATTTTGTGTATATGTGAGTGTAGTATATGTTTTTTTGTCTATGTGTGCGTATGTGTTTGAAATATATTTATTTTGTGTATATGTGAGTGTAGTGTGTGTTTTTTTGTGTCTGTGTAGCGTTTGTGTTTATAAGGTTTGTTGTGTATAGGGTGTGTTTTTTTAGTGTATGCAATGTGGGTATTGTGTGTAGTTTGTGCATAGTGCGTATGCACTGTTGATTTTATGTGTAGTGTATTGTATATTGTGTGTTTTGAGTATTATGTGCAGTTTATATAGTGTTATAGTATGTGTGTGCATTGTGTGTATTTTGTAAAATATTTATGTGTACAATGCGTGTATATTATGTAGTGTGTCTAGGGTTTATGTTATGTAGTGTGTCCAGCGTGTGTATTTTGTGCGGTGTGTGTATTATAGTATGTATCTGTATTTTGTGTATCATGTGTTTGTATTTTATGTAGTGTGTGTGTATTGTAGTGTGTATTTGTATTTTGTGTATAGTGTCTTTATAACGTAGTGTCTATGGTTGTATTTTTTGTGTGCAGAGTATGTATTTTATTTTTGTGTATATAGTGTGTATTTTATGTTGTTTATATAACGCATTGTTTGTGTTGCATTGTATTTTGTGTATTGTGTACAATGTATTGTGTAGTGTGTAAGTGTTTTTGATGTACACGTATATTGTTTATAATGTGTATTGTTTGTGTGTAGTGTGCAAGTGTTTTTGATGTGCATGTATATTGTTTATAATGTGTATTGTGTGTAGTGAGTTGTGCATGCATAGTGTATATTTTGTTGTGTGGGTTTTTGTATATTGTGTGTAGTATGTTTAGTTTGTTTATAGTTTGTAGTGTTTATTTTGTGTATAATGTGTATAGCGTATTGTTTATTTTGTATGTATATAGTATGTGTGTATAGTCTATGTGCAATGTGTGTATAAAGAGTGCTTAAAGCGTGTTTATTTCTTTTACCGATGTTGATTTTATGTGTGTTGTGTGTTGTGTGTTGTGTGTTGTGTGTTGTGTGTTCTGTTTTTTGTATTATGTAGTGTTACAATATGTGAGTGCATTTTTGTATTGTGTGTAGTGTGTGCCAATGTGTGTACTTTGTGTTTATAGTGTGTCAATCAATGTGTGTAATATGTGCCATGTTTAAGGTGTATTTGTTGTGCAGTGTATATATAGTGTGCATAGCGTGTATATTATGTTAAGAGTCGTAGTGGGTGGTGTATTTTGTTCATAGTGTGTCTAGTGAAGGGGTGTCGAAACGGGTAGCGGGTATCGGGTAATTTCCTACCCGACGGAAACGGGAAACCGGTCGGGATCGGGTATTTATATTTTGGGTTTTGCGGGTATCGGGTATACCCCGATACCCGAGCGGGTACCCGTTAATCCCGAAAATTATTCGATACTACCTGGTACCCGAGCGGGTACCCGTAAATCTCGAAAATTACCGGATACCCGAGCGGGTACCCGTAAATCCCGAAAATTACCCGATACCCGAGCGGGTACCTGTTAATCCTGAAAATTACCCGATTGTTTATAATTATATTAGCATTTTGTAATTATCATTTTTTATTTTAATTATGCCGTTGCAATATAATTTTTTTCTTCTTTTAATTATGGTTAAGTTTTTTTTTTTTTTCACCTTTTTTCTCACTCACGTCCAAGCCGCCGCCTCCTTCCACCTGCCACCGGCGACGTCTCCACCCCCTACCACACCACACCACTCCACTCCACTCCACTCCACTTGCACCTTATAGTATATTTTTATTCCACTGTATTTCCATTGTTCATAGATCTACTTTTCATTCTTGATTTTTTTTCTGTATTGATTTCAAAAATTGTTAGAACAATTTTTTCCATTATTTTGTGTATATTGTCAGTAAAGTGTGGGTGACAAATTTTGTGGGACACGAAAATGGAAAATGCGACAAACTAGCTGGGACGGTGGGAGTTTATTATTTTTAATGGTTTTTATAATTGAATAAATATGCTTGAGAATCTTACATACCTCAGTCGTAGTCCGATGGAGAGTTATGGTTGTTTTATGGAAGCCGTGTAGTGCAGAAAAAGTTTCACCCGGACGCGCGACTTTCGGTCACTAAAATTCGCCCGGTCGGGTGGCTACCCGAAAGCACGGTTGAGACATCAAATCCCACTTGAACAGGTGACTTTCGGTCACCAAAATCTACCCGGGTGTACCCGAAAGCACGGTTGAGACATTATGCCACACTATACACAATACACACACTGTACAGAAAACAAACAAACTCCACACACATACACAACATACATGCACTATACACACACTAAATACTTATACACAAAATATACACTGGGCATACATTTATTTTGTGTATATGTGAGTGTAGTATATATTTTTTTGTCTATGTGTGCGTATGTGTTTGAAATACATTTATTTTGTGTATATGTGAGTGTAGTGTGTGTTTTTTTTGTGTCTGTGTAGTGTTTGTGTTTATAAGGTTTGTTGTGTATAGGGTGTGTTTTGTTTAGTGTATGCAATGTGGGTATTGTGTGTAGTTTGTGCATAGTGTGTATGCACTGTTGATTTTATGTGTAGTGTATTGTATATTGTGTGTTTTGAGTATTATGTGCAGTTTATATAGTGTTATAGTATGTGTGTGCATTGTGTGTATTTTGTAAAATATTTATGTGTACAATGCGTGTATATTATGTAGTGTGTCTAGGGTTTATGTTATGTAGTGTGTCCAGAGTGTGTATTTTGTGCGGTCTGTGTATTATAGTATGTATCTGTATTTTGTGTATCGTGTGTTTGTATTTTATGTAGTGTGTGTGTATTGTAGTGTGTATCTGTATTTTGTGTATAGTGTGTTTATAACGTAGTGTCTATGGTTGTATTTTTTGTGTGCAGAGTATGTATTTTATTTTTGTGTATATAGTGTGTATTTTATGTTGTTTATATAACGCATTGTTTGTGTTGCATTGTATTTTGTGTATTGCTTGCATTGTATTTTGTGTATTGTGTACAATGTATTGTGTAGTGTGTAAGTGTTTTTGATGTACATGTATATTGTTTATAATGTGTATTGTTTGTGTGTAGTGTGCAAGTGTTTTTGATGTGCATGTATATTGTTTATAATGTGTATTGCGTGTAGTGAGTTGTGCATGCATAGTGTATATTTTGTTGTGTGGGTTTTTGTATATTGTGTGTAGTATGTTTAGTTTGTTTATAGTTTGTAGTGTTTATTTTGTGTATAATGTGTATAGCGTATTGTTTATTTTGTATGTATATAGTATGTGTGTATAGTCTATGTGCAATGTGTGTATAAAGAGTGCTTAAAGCGTGTTTATTTCTTTTACCGATGTTGATTTTATGTGTGTTGTGTGTTTTGTGTTGTGTGTTGTGTATTATGTAGTGTTACAATATGTGAGTGCATTTTTGTATTGTGTGTAGTGTGTGCCAATGTGTGTACTTTGTGTTTATAGTGTGTCAATCAATGTGTGTAATATGTGCCATGTTTAAGGTGTATTTGTTGTGCAGTGTATATATAGTGTGCATAGCGTGTATATTATGTTAAGAGTCGTAGTGGGTGGTGTATTTTGTTCATAGTGTGTCTAGTGTAGGGGTGTCGAAACGGGTAGCGGGTAATTTCCTACCCGACGGAAACGGGAAACCGGTCGGGATCGGGTATTTATATTTTGGGTTTTGCGGGTATCGGGTATACCCCGATACCTGAGCTGGTACCCGTTAATCCCGAAAATTATTCGATACTACCTGGTACCCGAGCGGGTACCCGTAAATCCCGAAAATTACCAGATACCCGAGCGGGTACCCGTAAATCCTGAAAATTACCCGATACCCGAGCGGGTACCTGTTAATCCTGAAAATTACCCGATTGTTTATAATTATATTAGCATTTTGTAATTATCATTTTTTATTTTAATTATGCCGTTGCAATATAATTATTTTCTTCTTTTAATTATGGTTAAGTTTTTTTTTAATTTTTTTCTGCTTTTTTCTCACTCACGTCCAAGCCGCCGCCTCCTTCCACCTGCCACCGGCGACGTCTCCACCCCCTACCACACCACTCCACTCCACTCCACTCCACTCGCAACTTATAGTGTGTATTTTATGTTGTTTATATAACGCATTGTTTGTGTTGCATTGTATTTTGTGTACAATGTATTGTGTTGTGTGTAAGTGTTTTTGATGTACAGGTATATTGTTTATAATGTGTATTGTTTGTGTGTAGTGTGCAAGTGTTTTTGATGTGCATGTATATTGTTTATAATGTGTATTGTGTGTAGTGAGTTGTGCATGCATAGTATATTTTGTTGTGTGGGTTTTTGTATATTGTGTGTAGTATGTTTAGTTTGTTTATAGTTTGTAGTGTTTATTTTGTGTATAATGTGTATAGCGTATTGTTTATTTTGTATGTATATAGTATGTGTGTATAGTCTATGTGCAATGTGTGTATAAAGAGTGTGCTTAAAGCGTGTTTATTTCTTTTACCGTTGTTGATTTGTTGTGTGTTGTGTGTTGTGTGTTGTGTATTCTGTTTTGTGTATTATGTAGTGTTACAATATGTGAGTGCATTTTTGTATTGTGTGTAGTGTGTGCCAATGTGTGTACTTTGTGTTTATAGTGTGTCAATCAATGTGTGTAATATGTGCCATGTTTAAGGTGTATTTGTTGTGTAGTGTATATATAGTGTGCATAGCGTGTATATTATGTTAAGAGTCGTAGTGGGTGGTGTATTTTGTTTATAGTGTGTCTAGTGTAGGGGTGTCGAAACGGGTAGCGGGTATCGGGTAATTTCCTACCCGACGGAAACGGGAAACCGGTCGGGATCGGGTATTTATATTTTGGGTTTTGCTGGTATCGGGTATACCCCGATACTTGAGCGGGTACCCGTTAATCCCGAAAATTATTTGATACTACCTGGTACCCGAGCGGGTACCCGTAAATCTCGAAAATTACCGGATACCCGAGCGGGTACCCGTAAATCCCGAAAATTACCCGATACCCGAGCGGGTACCTGTTAATCCTGAAAATTACCCGATTGTTTATAATTATATTAGCATTTTGTAATTATCATTTTTTATTTTAATTATGTCGTTGCAATATAATTTTTTTCTTCTTTTAATTATGGTTAAGTTTTTTTTTTTATTTTTTTCAGCTTTTTTCTCACTCACGTCCAAGCCGCCGCCTCCTTCCACCTGCCACCGGCGACGTCTCCACCCCCTACCACACCACACCACTCCACTCCACTTGCACCTTATAGTATATTTTTATTCCACTGTATTTCCATTGTTCATAGATCTACTTTTCATTCTTGATTTTTTTTCTGTATTGATTTCAAAAATTGTTAGAACAATTTTTTCCATTATTTTGTGTATATTGTCAGTAAAGTGTGGGTGACAAATTTTGTGGGACACGAAAATGGAAAATGCGACAAACTAGCTGGGACGGTGGGAGTTTATTATTTCTAATGGTTTTTATAATTGAATAAATATGCTTGAGTATCTTACATACCTCAGTCGTAGTCCGATGGAGAGTTATGGTTGTTTTATGGAAGCCGTGTAGTGCAGAAAAAGTTTCACCCGGACGCACGACTTTCGGTCACTAAAATTCGCCCGGTCGGGTGGCTACCCGAAAGCACGGTTGAGACATCAAATCCCACTTGAACAGGTGACTTTCGGTCACCAAAATCTACCCGGGTGTACCCGAAAGCACGGTTGAGACATTATGCCACACTATACACAATACACACACTGTACAGAAAACAAACAAACTCCACACACATACACAACATACATGCACTATACACACACTAAATACTTATACACAAAATATACACTGGGCATACATTTATTTTGTGTATATGTGAGTGTAGTATATATTTTTTTGTCTATGTGTGCGTATGTGTTTGAAATACATTTATTTTGTGTATATGTGAGTGTAGTGTGTGTTTTTTTTGTGTCTGTGTAGTGTTTGTGTTTATAAGGTTTGTTGTGTATAGGGTGTGTTTTGTTTAGTGTATGCAATGTGGGTATTGTGTGTAGTTTGTGCATAGTGTGTATGCACTGTTGATTTTATGTGTAGTGTATTGTATATTGTGTGTTTTGAGTATTATGTGCAGTTTATATAGTGTTATAGTATGTGTGTGCATTGTATGTATTTTGTAAAATATTTGTATGTACAATGCGTGTATATTATGTAGTGTGTCTAGGGTTTATGTTATGTAGTGTGTCCAGCGTGTGTATTTTGTGCGGTGTGTGTATTATAGTATGTATCTGTATTTTGTGTATCGTGTGTTTGTATTTTATGTAGTGTGTGTGTATTGTAGTGTGTATCTGTATTTTGTGTATAGTGTGTTTATAACGTAGTGTCTACGGTTGTATTTTTTGTGTGCAGAGTATGTATTTTATTTTTGTGTGTATAGTGTGTATTTTATGTTGTTTATATAACGCATTGTTTGTGTTGCATTGTATTTTGTGTATTGCTTGCATTGTATTTTGTGTTGTATTGTGTTGTGTGTAAGTGTTTTTGATGTACACGTATATTGTTTATAATGTGTATTGTTTGTGTGTAGTGTGCAAGTGTTTTTGATGTGCATGTATATTGTTTATAATGTGTATTGTGTGTAGTGAGTTGTGCATGCATAGTGTATATTTTGTTGTGTGGGTTTTTGTATATTGTGTGAGTATGTTTAGTTTGTTTATAGTTTGTAGTGTTTATTTTGTGTATAATGTGTATAGCGTATTGTTTATTTTGTATGTATATAGTATGTGTGTATATTCTATGTGCAATGTGTGTATAAAGAGTGTGCTTAAAGAGTGTTTATTTCTTTTACCGATGTTGATTTGTTGTATGTTGTGTGTTGTGTGTTGTGTGTTTTGTTTTGTGTATTATGTAGTGTTACAATATGTGAGTGCATTTTTGTATTGTGTGTAGTGTGTGCCAATGTGTGTACTTTGTGTTTATAGTGTGTCAATCAATGTGTGTAATATGTGCCATGTTTAAGGTGTATTTGTTGTGCAATGTATATATAGTGTGCATAGCGTGTATATTATGTTAAGAGTCGTAGTGGGTGGTGTATTTTGTTCATAGTGTGTCTAGTGTAGGGGTGTCGAAACGGGTAGCGGGTATCGGGTAATTTCCTACCCGACGGAAACGGGAAACCGGTCGGGATCAGGTATTTATATTTTAGGTTTTGCGGGTATCGGGTATACCCCGATACCCGAGCGGGTACCCGTTAATCTCGAAAATTATTCGATACTACCTGGTACCCGAGCGGGTACCCGTAAATCCCGAAAATTACCGGATACCCGAGCGGGTACCCGTAAATCCCGAAAATTACCCGATACCCGAGCGGGTACCTGTTAATCCTGAAAATTACTCGATTGTTTATAATTATATTAGCATTTTGTAATTATCATTTTTTATTTTAATTATGCCGTTGAAATATAATTTTTTTCTTCTTTTAATTATGGTTAAGTTTTTTTTTAATTTTTTTCTGTTTTTTTCTCACTCACGTCCAAGCCGCCGCCTCCTTCCACCTGCCACCGGCGACGTCTCCACCCCCTACCACACCACTCCACTGCACTCCACTCCACTTGCAACTTATAGTATATTTTTATTCCACTGTATTTCCATTGTTCATAGATCTACTTTTCATTCTTGATATTTTTTCTGTATTGATTTCAAAAATTGTTAGAACAATTTTTTCAATTATTTTGTGTATATTGTCAGTAAAGTCTGGGTGACAAATTTTGTGGGACAAGAAAATGGAAAATGCGACAAACTAGCTGGGACGGTGGGAGTTTATTATTTCTAATGGTTTTTATAATTGAATAAATATGCTTGAGTATCTTACATACCTCAGTCGTAGTCCGATGGAGAGTTATGGTTGTTTTATGGAAGCCGTGTAGTGCAGAAAAAGTTTCACCCGGACGCGTGACTTTCGGTCACTAAAATTCGCCCGGTCGGGTGGCTACCCGAAAGCACGGTTGAGACATCAAATCCCACTTGGACAGGTGACTTTCGGTCACCAAAATCTACCCGGGTGTACCCGAAAGCACGGTTGAGACATTATGCCACACTATACACAATACACACACTGTACAGAAAACAAACAAACTCCACACACATACACAACATACATGCACTATACACACACTAAATACTCATACACAAAATATACACTGGGCATACATTTATTTTGTGTATATGTGAGTGTAGTATATGTTTTTTTGTCTATGTGTGCGTATGTGTTTGAAATACATTTATTTTGTGTATATGTGAGTGTAGGGTGTGTTTTTTTTGTGTCTGTGTAGTGTTTGTGTTTATAAGGTTTGTTGTGTATAGGGTGTGTATTGTTTAGTGTGTGCAATGTGCATTGTGTAGTTTGTGCAGTGTATGCACTGCTGTTGATTTTGTGTAGTGTGTATTGTATATTGTGTGTTTTGAGTATTATGTGCAGTTTATATAGTGTTATAGTGTGTGTGTGCATTGTGTGTATTTTGTAAAATATTTATGTGTACAATGTGTGTATATTATGTAGTGTGTCTAGGGTTTATGTTATGTAATGTGTCCAGCGTGTGTATTTTGTGCGGTGTGTGTATTATAGTACGTATCTGTATTTTGTGTATCGTGTGTTTGTATTTTATGTAGTGTGTGTGTATTGTAGTGTGTATCTGTATTTTGTGTATAGTGCGTTTATAACGTAGTGTCTATGGTTGTATTTTTTGTGTGCAGAGTATGTATTTTATTTATGTGTATATAGTGTGTATTTTATGTTGTTTATATAACCCATTGTTTGTGTTGCATTGTATTTTGTGTATTGTGTACAATGTATTGTGTTGTGTGTAAGTGTTTTTGATGTACACGTATATTGTTTATAATGTGTATTGTTTGTGTGTAGTGTGCAAGTGTTTTTGATGTGCATGTATATTGTTTATAATGTGTATTGTGTGTAGTGAGTTGTGCATGCATAGTGTATATTTTGTTGTGTGGGTTTTTGTATATTGTGTGAGTATGTTTAGTTTGTTTATAGTTTGTAGTGTTTATTTTGTGTATAATGTGTATAGCGTATTGTTTATTTTGTATGTATATAGTATGTGTGTATATTCTATGTGCAATGTGTGTATAAAGAGTGTGCTTAAAGAGTGTTTATTTCTTTTACCGATGTTGATTTGTTGTATGTTTTGTGTTGTGTGTTGTGTGTTCTGTTTTGTGTATTATGTAGTGTTACAATATGTGAGTGCATTTTTGTATTGTGTGTAGTGTGTGCCAATGTGTGTACTTTGTGTTTATAGTGTGTCAATCAGTGTGTGTAATATGTGCCATGTTTAAGGTGTATTTGTTGTGCAGTGTATATATAGTGTGCATAGCGTGTATATTATGTTAAGAGTCGTAGTGGGTGGTGTATTTTGTTCATAGTGTGTCTAGTGTAGGGGTGTCGTAACGGGTAGCGGGTAGCGGGTAATTTCCTACCTGACGGAAACGGGAAACCGGTCGGGATCGGGTATTTATATTTTGGGTTTTGCGGGTATCGGGTATACCCCGATACCCGAGCGGGTACCCGTTAATCCCGAAAATTATTCGATACTACCTGGTACCCGAGCGGGTACCCGTAAATCCCGAAAATTATCGGATACCCGAGCGGGTACCCGTAAATTCCGAAAATTACCCGATACCCAAGCGGGTACCTGTTAATCCTGAAAATTACCCGATTGTTTATAATTATATTAGCATTTTGTAATTATCATTTTTTATTTTAATTATGCCGTTGCAATATAATTTTTTCTTCTTTTAATTATGGTTAAGTTTTTTTTTTTTTTTTTCAGCTTTTTTCTCACTCACGTCCAAGCCGCCGCCTCCTTCTACCTGCCACCGGCGACGTCTCTACCCCCTACCACACCACACCACTCCACTCCACTCCATTCCACTCCACTCCACTTGCACCTTATAGTATATTTTTATTCCACTGTATTTCCATTGTTCATAGATCTACTTTTCATTCTTGATTTTTTTTCTGTATTGATTTCAAAAATTGTTAGAACAATTTTTTCCATTATTTTGTGTATATTGTCAGTAAAGTGTGGGTGACAAATTTTGTGGGACACGAAAATGGAAAATGCGACAAACTAGCTGGGACGGTGGGAGTTTATTATTTCTAATGGTTTTTATAATTGAATAAATATGCTTGAGTATCTTACATACCTCAGTCGTAGTCCGATGGAGAGTTATGGTTGTTTTATGGAAGCCGTGTAGTGCAGAAAAAGTTTCACCCGGACGCGTGACTTTCGGTCACTAAAATTCGCCCGGTCGGGTGGCTACCCGAAAGCACGGTTGAGACATCAAATCCCACTTGGACAGGTGACTTTCGGTCACCAAAATCTACCCGGGTGTACCCGAAAGCACGGTTGAGACATTATGCCACACTATACACAATACACACACTGTACAGAAAACAAACAAACTCCACACACATACACAACATACATGCACTATACACACACTAAATACTTATACACAAAATATACACTGGGCATACATTTATTTTGTGTATATGTGAGTGTAGTATATGTTTTTTTGTCTATGTGTGCGTATGTGTTTGAAATACATTTATTTTGTGTATATGTGAGTGTAGTGTGTGTTTTTTTTGTGTCTGTGTAGTGTTTGTGTTTATAAGGTTTGTTGTGTATAGGGTGTGTATTGTTTAGTGTGTGCAATGTGCATTGTGTAGTTTGTGCAGTGTATGCACTGCTGTTGATTTTGTGTAGTGTGTATTGTATATTGTGTGTTTTGAGTATTATGTGCAGTTTATATAGTGTTATAGTGTGTGTGTGCATTGTGTGTATTTTGTAAAATATTTATGTGTACAATGTGTGTATATTATGTAGTGTGTCTAGGGTTTATGTTATGTAGTGTGTCCAGCGTGTGTATTTTGTGCGGTGTGTGTATTATAGTATGTATCTGTATTTTGTGTATCGCGTGTTTGTATTTTATGTAGTGTGTGTGTATTGTAGTGTGTATCTGTATTTTGTGTATAGTGTGTTTATAACGTAGTGTCTATGGTTGTATTTTTTGTGTGCAGAGTATGTATTTTATTTATGTGTATATAGTGTGTATTTTATGTTGTTTATATAACGCATTGTTTGTGTTGCATTGTATTTTGTGTATTGTGTACAATGTATTGTGTTGTGTGTAAGTGTTTTTGATGTACACGTATATTGTTTATAATGTGTATTGTTTGTGTGTAGTGTGCAAGTGTTTTTGATGTGCATGTATATTGTTTATAATGTGTATTGTGTGTAGTGTGTTGTGCATGCATAGTGTATATTTTGTTGTGTGGGTTTTTGTATATTGTGTGTAGTATGTTTAGTTTGTTTATAGTTTGTAGTGTTTATTTTGTGTATAATGTGTATAGCGTATTGTTTATTTTGTATGTATATAGTATGTGTGTATAGTCTATGTGCAATGTGTGTATAAAGAGTGTGCTTAAAGCGTGTTTATTTCTTTTACCGATGTTGATTTGTTGTGTGTTGTGTGTTGTGTGTTGTGTGTTGTGAGTTGTGAGTTGTGAGTTGTGAGTTGTGTTTTGTGTTTTGTGTTTTGTGTTTTGTGTTTTGTGTATTATGTAGTGTTACAATATGTGAGTGCATTTTTGTATTGTGTGTAGTGTGTGCCAATGTGTGTACTTTGTGTTTATAGTGTGTCAATCAATGTGTGTAATATGTGCCATGTTTAATGTGTATTTGTTGTGCAGTGTATATTTAGTGTGCATAGCGTGTATATTATGTTAAGAGTGTTCGTAGTGGGTGGTGTATTTTGTTCAGAGTGTGTCTAGTGTAGGGGTGTCAAAACGGGTAGCGGGTATCAGGTAATTTCCTACCCGACGGAAACGGGATACCGGTCGGGATCGGGTATTTATATTTTGGGTTTTGCGGGTATCGGGTATACCCCGATACCCGAGCGGGTACCCGTTAATCCCGAAAATTATTCGATACTACCCGGTACCCGAGCGGGTACCCGTAAATCCCGAAAATTACCCGATACCCGAGCGGGTACCTGTTAATCCTGAAAATTACCCGATTGTTTATAATTATATTAGCATTTTGTAATTATCATTTTTTATTTTAATTATGCCGTCACAATATAATTTTTTTCTTCTTTTAATTATGGTTTTTTTTTTATTATTTTTTTCACCTTTTTTCTCACTCATGTCCAAGCCGCCTCCTCCTTCCACCTGACACCAGCGACGTCTCCACCCCCTACCACACCACACCACTCCACTTGCACCTTATAGTATATTTTTATTCCACTGTATTTCCATTGTTCATAGATCTACTTTTTCATTCTTGATTTTTTTTCTGTATTGATTTCAAAAATTGTTAGAACAATTTTTTCCATTATTTTGTGTATATTGTCAGTAAAGTGTGGGTGACAAATTTTGTGGGACACGAAAATGGAAAATGCGACAAACTAGCTGGGACAGTGGGAGTTTATTATTTCTAATGGTTTTTATAATTGAATAAATATGCTTGAGTATCTTACATACCTCAGTCGTAGTTCGATGGAGAGTTATGGTTGTTTTATGGAAGCCGTGTATTGCAGAAAAAGTTTCACCCGGACGCGTGACTTTCGGTCACTAAAATTCGCCTGGTCGGGTGGCTACCCGAAAGCACGATTGAGACATCAAATCCCACCCGGACAGGTGACTTTCGGTCACCAAAATCTACCCGGGTGGGTGGCTCATGCAGAGGCTAGATTTTGTGGGCCTTTTCTTGGAATTTTGATCATAGCTATAAATAGCACTTCTCATTTTTCAAAGAGATTTTGATTTGATTGGGCGCCCCGGGCGTTGAGGGGGGACCCCGGGGCACGGGCCGATGCGGCGACAGGGCGAGAGACCCACGAATCGGGGCGCCAGAATAGCCAAATGATGATTATATTTGTGTCTCTTTTATAAGTTTGTTGATCTAAATATATCATTACTCCATATTAAAAAAAGATTAGATGAAAAATATAAATTTTTCAACAACATAACTAAATAATTGAATTTTAGTATCAAAAATCATCAAAAGTTCCAAAAAAAGTTGCAAAACATAAAATAATTAACTAAATAATATCATCATCACTCAGAGAGTCCTTTTTCTCCTTCATCGGATACAATTAAATTAATATCTTCACTGTCATCTCCATTATCCACAAGAGTACAAGCATGCATAGAGCTTGAGGCTTGTTCTCTTGTGCTTGTGCTACCTCTAGTTCAATCGTTCGTTGTGAAAAAACACTCCAATTTCTTTCACAGCCGGTAGCACTATAAGTTAAGCTCAATACTCTAATTGCAAAACTTTGCAAATTTGGTGCGTCATATCGAAAACTATTCCACCATTTTGCCGAAGTAAATAAAAAATATACATAACTATTATTACCATTTAAATAAATAATATGATGAAAAGATAATGAATAATTACCTGGTGCCATTTGAGTTCTGTTTCGAATAGCCAAAGGATGTGAAAAATAGGAGATAGCCTTCTTATATTTGGGCATTTCTTCCTTATTGATTTTGTCTTGGTCGGGGACCAACTTCTCAATACATGCAACCATACCATCCATGACCTCCGAACATTCATAAATACCTTTCACATTGGCATAAAAAACTTTCGGGTTGAACTTCTTTTCTCTTCCATTGAATGCGCTGGATATGACTTCTTTGCACCGATCCATAGCCTCGTAAATGTAACCCATTGCAGGCTTACGCTCGGCATCAACCATCCTCAACACTTTAATAAGAGGACCGGTCAATTTGAGAGCTTAGACAACATGCCTCCAGTAATTGTCATTGAGGACAGTAGCTGTTGCATTTTTGCTGGGTATCTCTTTATACCATTGGCTATTTCTTCATTCATCACTAGTAAACATCTTTATGAGGTTTTGTCGTTCGTTATGGATCGACCTCAGGGTGATGAAGGAAGTGGCAAATCTAGTGGTGGCCGGCCTAAGCAATTCCCTCTGGCTTGTATACTTTCTCATCATATTCAGCACATCGGTTTTACTGTAAATAAAACCAGTCAAAGATATTGATTTTTTGATAGCTTCCTTGACCATTGGTATTTTACCAACATCCTCAAGCATCAAATCGATGCAGTGTGCAGCACAAGGAGTCCAAAACAAATTGGGCTTCTTAACTTGCAGCATCAGCCCAACTTTCTTATAATTTGAGGCATTATCTGTCACAATCTGAATCACATGTTGCTCTCCGATGTAATCAACAATCTCCTCAAACATTGGCACCAATGCATTTGCGTCCTTCACTATATCAAACACATCAGCAGACTTGATAAAAACCGAACCTTTAGGAGAGTTCACCAAGAAGTTGATAATGTCTCTTTGAGAAACTGAATCCCGCCCACTCTTCTCTATGGTTTTTTAGAATATCCTTCATAGCATTGATTTCTTTGTTAAGCAAAGGAACTCTTAACTCATGATAGCTTGGAGGCTTCATGCCCGGACCAAATTGCCCAGTAGATTCGATCGCAATCTTGAAACTATCATACTGTGCAGCATTAAATGGTATACCCGCATCATAAAACCATTTAGCCCAGTTGATGCAAACCAATTCACGCAAATCTTTTTTGTATGCATCATTTAATGTCTGTTGCTTTTCCTTGCTCAACTTCTGTGCTTGGACGGCCTTTGCTCGATCAGGGTTGACCCGAGGCCTTTTCTGTTTGGTCGAGCTACTGCCAATAATGTTGTCTTCTTCGTCTTCCCCGTAACCCAAATCTTCAAACTCTTGCCTGCTTTGTGATGCTGCCACTGTAAAAACTTGCAGTATTTTAGCATCCTCTTTTTTCTTCATATAGTTGATCCTCTCCTCTCTCACATGTGGTGAGCATTTAGTACATTTTGTGACGTTTTTAAATCCGCCAACGAAATGTTCTTTGAGCCTTCGAATTCCCGATGCAATCACTTTGTCGCAAAGTGCATGTAAGTTTATATCTGGTATCCGGATCAGCTCTTGCATATTTCCTAGCTGGGTCTTGAGACATTTTGTATAAAAATGATCTATAGAAAGAAACAATGATTTATAATTAATCATAATTCACAATGTCTAAAATTGCTATTTGTGTCATGGCTATTCTAAGCATACAGAAAAATATATTTATATGAATTATGCACCGCATGAAATTTATTTGACACCATGTCGTCGGTGGTTATTTAACCTAAATCGGCGCGCCCCACCGTCGCTCCGCGGATCTCGCACGACCCCGCCGCATCGGGGCGATTATAGTCTCGCTTTGATCACCTCGCGCCCCGAGCGCGATTTTAACATACTTTGAGGCTTTGCGGATTCCTTGTAGGTTTAACCATGGATACTTGTTAGCATGGTGTAAGTGCCTTTTACTTATTCCATCAATGACATTTATCTTCCTTTCCACATTATCTATTACTTGATCTTCCTTCTTTTTAGCTTAGATTCAATAGTTGTTGGATCTAGTTTTATCTTTTTACTTTCTTTGAGAAATTGAAAATTACTTCAAAAATAAAGTAAAATCAAACATCAATTTGGGTTTTCCTTGGGAAATAGATCACACAATACTTGGATTCATATCATTTGGTATCTAGAGCCTAGTACCCACTATGTGTTTGATCTATTGTGCCTTTGAGTTTTTTTCTTTTCTTTTCTTTAGCCTTTGTGTGTTTCCTTTGTGTGTTTCTTTAGGCCTATTTGATCCTTTAAAATAAAACCCAATACTGAAGCTATATACAATGTTTTAGCCATTTTGGGGTTGGGGAACCATACAAAAAAAATTCCTAAAGTGCAGTCCATGTTTACTACATTTTCAGCTCATATATATGGCATGTGTGTGCTTAAGGCCTTGAATCCTACTTGCATCTTGCTATATGTGTTTATGTGTTATATCGTCTTGGGTTTGTTTGCTAAGGGGTATACCTTGATTGATCCACCTCAAACGTCTATAACTTCGAGTTGGAGTTAGAGTTGCGAGTGTGAGTGAAACCACCTCTTACTATAATCTAAACCTTTCTTCCGAGAGATACTGGGGAGTGAATTTTGGGGAGTTTGGGACATCTTGGTTAATATCATCTTCTTAAATCCTATTTTCTTTATTTTTGACTAACCAAACTTGGGTTGTCTTAGAGCTTGATAAAAGACAAGAGGGTGAGGTGCAAAAGTCAGGAGAGGGTGGTGGTGGTGAGAAAAAAGAAAAATACCACATGAGAGAAAATCCACAAGCACAAGTGAGTCAATGGTGTTTGTTAGATTCTAAGGTCAATCTTGGGTGGGCACCAAATGAAAGGCCTCTTGCTCTTAGTGAAGAAAATAAGTTTTTACCCACTAACACTTCTTGTATATCTTCTTGTGTTGATGACTTTGTAGTGAGTAAAATTGAAGACATGGAAGTGAAGCACCAAGTTGTACATGGCTTGGAAACTATGCCCCCGGAGAAGGATCAAGAGGAACGAGGGCAAGTGAATGAACTCCTTGCCCAAGGTTCAAGTGCACTATCCTTGTCTCCTTGTGATGCTCCCTTCAATATGATTGTATTGGAGAAGCCCATTTATTTTGATAGATTTACCATTGTTGACATGTGTGATACGTGACATCAAGAGCTTAAATTGTTGAAGCCTAAACTCATCTTCGCATTACCGTTCTTGGTAAATACAAACATTGATAAGCATGTTATTTCTCTTGTGGATTATAACTTGAATGATGGAATGACTTCCTTCCATGATAAGATGCCGAAGCTTTCAGTTGCTAGTAATTTTCAGCTTCATGAATATAGTAGGACCAAGAGAAGTGAAATCGTTGATTGCTTTAGAACTTGGTGTTTGAAAGATGATAGTTCATAGTTTCACAAAGTATTTGATTTCTATCCACATGCTTATTCCTCAACTTAATTACTCGCTTTGGCATTATTCGCCCTTGAGCAATTTATCCTTCGAAAATAAATAGCATCGCTAATTAGTACTTGAACTATTTTTCTTGAGAAAAGAATGCATGCATCCTATTGGATAGCACCTACATCTTAGTCTCGGCTTATAGGATTGTTCTTAATCCTAACTCGGGCTTCACTACTCTGCAAAATTATTTATTCACTTTACTAACTTTGGAGAAATTCTATTTTCTCTAGCGCAATTATTTGGGCACTTATTTTAAATTAATTATGGATTCTTGGAAAATCCATTTTCCTAAAATCCTTTTCTTCGGATTTTTCTTAAGGCCGCCCACGGCGTCGCGGGGCGACGCTGGTCGGCCCATTCGCGTCTCCAATTTCAACATTTCCCATCTTCAGAAACTTAATACTTTATCTAGGAATTAATTAACTAAGCTCCAACTCAAACCCTTAAATTATTTCCAACTTCTCATAATTAAATCTCGGCCCAACAATTTAATCTCAACTTCTTTCTCCCATTCACCAAAATCGGTCCATTATCCAATTTAATTGAATGGGATTAGCCCAAATCAATTAAAGTGTCCCAACTTTAATTACCTAAAAAAAGTAGTCCATTTCCTTCAAATCATTCTCGGCCCAAGGTAAATTAATTAATAGGCCCAATGGGGTCAGCCCACCTACTCCACTTATTCCTTTAGTCCATCTCATACTATAGAAAACACTACACGTCTCCTTTTAATAAATGGGCGGCCCAAAAGCTCATCCACATTCTTAGCCATTTTAGAATAAAATTAACAGTCCAATTAAATAAGGGAATCGGCCCACTTAATCCTTTTAATTACTAATGCCCAATTAAAAAGAACAAGGCTGGCCCAAATATACTCATTTTCCTTCTTCTCCATTGTGGCCTCCTCAATAAGTTCCCCCTAATTCACTTTCCTTAATTTCCCAATTTTAGAACTTAATTGAACAAGGAAGCAGCGACACCTACTCTTTTATCTCCGGCAATCTTCGCCGTCCTCTGCGTCGCCGTCTCCTTTCTCTACCGTTTCCCCTTCACTCCATTTCTCCAATTTTCCCCAATTTCCAAAATCCCTAAATCGAAGAAGCGAGCAGCGCCTACTTCCTGCCGCCGTTTCTCACCGTTCGCCGCTGCCCCCTTCGCGAGGCAGCCACGACACTCACCGAAGGCTCACGCCCGCTCCTTCCGTCGAACGCCCTCCGGCGAGCGCTCTCCCTCTCGACGAAGTCAGCAGTAGAGAGGAGGCGTCGCTTCCCTCTTCCTTCCTCCGCTGCAGCCTTCAGCTGCCCCGCGGGAGTTTCCGGAGTTCTGCCGCCACCACTGTCACGACGGAAACCTCGTCGCCGGATAACCCATCGTCTGGGCTAAGTTCCCTTTCCCCTTTCCTTTTAATTATTCCGATTTTTGTTGTTCTACTTGAAGGCAGTAGCTATGTTGAGGAAATTCTTTTTATATCATGATGCTCTAAAGTTTTGATCTTTGGAAACAATTAGCTCACTGGAATTAGCTTTTGGTAAGGAGTTACTCGAAAAGTTTATACCCGATATTTGGGCAGTAGCTATGGTAACTGATTATTCGTTGATTGCTACTGTCGGTGTTGAGGCTATTTCTATGTGATACTTGTACATGCTATTGTTGTGGGAATCTATTGAGCTCTAAATTCTCGACTATGTGTTGTGGTTGATCTACATGATGCAAGGAGTAATGGGGGTTTGAGGGGGGTTACCTCACTTGGTGAATCCTTGGTTTAAGAGGCTGTTCCTCCGCGTCGCCGCCGTCTCTCCATACCCTCCTCTCTACTCCTCGCTGAAATCCTTATGTTTGTGAAGTTTGGGGTGCCAATGTGGTGGAGGAAAAGGGAGGTGGGGAGGCAGCTTATATAGGCATCAACCTTTTGAGCTTTGTAAGTAGGCTATCTATGCCTTTTTGGTGTAACTTATGCGTTGTTTCTATGGCTGCCCTTTTAGTCTTGGATGTGGCTGATCTCATGGTTGTGTGTATGCAAGGTTCCTGCAGGATTCTTCCCCTTTAGGGCTTACTATGAGCTCATGTTCTAATCACTATTTGCCTCTACTCCTTTGTTGGGAAATCTGGAATATCTTGGTCTTTTGTTCATTCTTTGGACTTGGCAGAATGATGACATGTTGATTGCTCCCATTGCTATTTTTGTGAAGCTTCCATTCCCTAACTTTTTATGTGAGAACCTTCTAATCCCTCTTATTCAAGCCTCCTAGCTCAACTAGTTGAGAAGGGAGGCAAGGATACCGCGTCATCCTAGAGGTCGCGTGTTCGACCCCTGGGAGGCGCATCTTGGGGATTAATTTCCCTGGGGCCTAGTGGATTCACTGGCCTGACTCCAGAGTTTTGGGAGGTGATTAAGCTTGTACCCGTGCCTGGACCCAGGAGCTGGGGGAGGTGAAAAATCCTGGACCCGTTCCTGCGGGGCTGGTGGACCCATTGGGTCCCACCTTGACAACGAAGCGCAGCTTGGTAAGACGTTTCACCTCCGACCGTTAGGCCGGGGGTCCGAGTCACTTCAGGGGGTAGGTGGGGAACCACCGTCGATCCTCCTTTTAAAAAAATTAAAAAAAAAACTTTCAAATCCCTCTTTGGTGTTTCACTTGCAGGGTACCAAGTTGTCACTCTTGGAGCTTTGTGGAAGCCGAAAATCATGAGGGATAGATGAGGATTTTTATTCCCCACACCTAGATTTAAATACTCTATTTGGCTAGTATCAAAATATTGTAGTTTGACATCTTTGAAATGCTAAGTTGTAGCTTCCATTTTTGTATTTCAACATGAACTAATGTGTAAGCAAAATCTCACACCTATCATTAATATTTTGTAGTCATTTTCCATTGATCTCTCCAAGATATGTAACTCCTCTTCATAAAGTATTGTAATAATTTATTCTATTTTCCTTTGCATCAACAAAGTCTCACATTTTATTTTCCAAGACCAAATGCTTATATAATCCAAGCAACGAGATTACAACGAGAATTCTGCAATTACGCGTCTTCTAAAAGAAATTAAACGCAAATAAAAAATCCGATTTATCTCGAAAGAAATGAACGAAATTCTGGGGCGTCACATATCTAGCCTCATTCTACAAACCAAAATAACATTAAAAGTGGAATCGCCGCTACTATTATCATCATCTTTACAAACCAAAATATTTAGACTTGCACGACTCGTAACTCGTAACTCATAGATATTATTCTATTATTTATCTCATTCTCTGTATCGTAAATGTACAACTGAGCAAACTTTATGGGACAACCATTCTCTGTTTGGCCATGCAAACGAAAAACAGGTGGAGGACGACCAATGTTCATTATTATCAACTTTACCTCCCATTGAGGTAAAGCCAAACATCGAATTATATGATCAGATATTTTTAAAAAAAGTGAGTACTTTTTGAATTGTTAAAGAACATTAACACATATAGTGCTCGAGGATGAGGTATCATATTAGGAATTTGGAAATTCCCATTCATATAACAACCAGAATATCTTGAATTACTGACATTATTTGATTTTTCCAAGACGTTTCTCCAATAAAAAAAATGCACCACAATGTGAACAATTTAATAAAGCATCACCAATATCCCAATATTATATATATAAAAAAGCAAGTATTAACAAAGTAGAAATATATTAAAATTTACAATTCAAACCAGTTGCGGATCCTGATGGGACTACCGCAGCGGAAGACACATAAAACAAACAGGTCCTTACGGATCTATTTAGGTGATTATGCATTCGATTCCAATTTCATGCAATTAACTTAGATCTATAGATTAATACATCAAATAAACACGTAGACTTGCAATTTGACGTATATATAATTGTTACCTCTTGATCCATCATAGGATCGACGTTACTTACTGCACCACCCACATCCTTGATTATTCATCCGTGTGGCCGGATCTCAAACAATCAAATAAAAGTTATACGAGATCTAGGGAAAACCAATCACAAACACGAGATTGCCTCGATCTAATCCTATGAATTAGGATAGAACAAGAACAAAACAAAAACCCTATTCTCCCACGTGCTAGGGCACAAAAATCGAGACCAAATGGGAGGGAGAGAGGCGCCGACTTGGGCGGCTAGGGTTAGGGTTTTGGAGTTGTGTTGTGGTGTGCTAGGGTTTCCCACCTCTTCACTATTTATAGGCTTGGACTTGTTCAGCTAGGATGGGGATCCATGGAATGAGATGGATGTTGGGCTCACCCATTAGATAAATATCTAATTAAATCAAATTACCCATGATTTAATATATTATCAATGAAATATTATTTTGTTCCACTAAAGAATAATATTGCACTCTAAATCACCAAATTACAATAACTTGGGTCCATTTTATTTTATAATATGTCCCACGTTTAAGGTTATCTTAATTCGTCAATTTAATTCTTTGTCTGCTATATTACTTGAATTAAATTAATTCTCCAAAGAGTTTTTCTAGATTGAAACTTTATTTATTATTCGTGGAAATAAATTTCAACTGCGCAGACTTCTGAATAATAAATTCTCTTTTCAAACACCTCTTGGGGATTTAATCATACCACACTGGGCACGTGAATTCTATGAAATAATATTTCAATACCTTCATGTTATTCAATTACTACCACCTAAGATATCATGTTTGAGTTACGTACAAACTCTCCCATATTGATAAGCCAAAGTGACATCTGATTACATAAACAATATTGATATTAATTTCATAGAATAGAAAATACTAAAATTTCTTAAATATATTCTTTCAATAGATAGCAATAAAGAATACATTTCGTATTAGATCCTTTCAATGCTTTACCACACCGGTGTTACTAATCTCTTCTTTGGTAAGAGAGAATTATCACAAATACCGCAACCATACCAATAGGTAGCCAAATCCTATATAGGTTGTGAATGTGTTTTTCTTCTTACTAGATCTGACCAAGTCCCCTACTGGAAAACTCATGAGAATTCATCGAATTTCCCTACTTTGACATTCTTAGTAAGAAGCCTTAGACTTGTTTATTATATTTCAATAAATAAACCATTATATTATATTATTTATTCTCATAATTAGGTAAACAAGTGGACGTAGCGTTTCTCCTATGCATGCATAAGCTGACTATACAAAGGCATGTACGCTCGAAGCATCTTTTAGTATACAAACCCCAACAGATCCAGGTGGGGTCGCGCGGGGTCGGCCGACCCCACCGGCGGTCCACCGAACACTGCCGGAAAACTTGATCTTCGACCTTTGACCTGGTGCAGTTTCGTCTCCGACCCCACGACAGCTTCAACTCTAGCCGAAGCCTTCCGCTTTTTCCAAAAAATAAGAGGAGAAAGGAACAATACTAATAAGAATAGAGGAGAGGGAGAGATAAGGGGAGGGGTTGCAGAAATTTCAGGGATCTAATGTTGGAGGATGAAAAAGACGATGGTTGCTTTAATAAGGTTAAATGATTGAAATATTTGGGCTTATTTTATTCCTATTTGTTGGGCCACCAAAAATGTTTGTAGCTAGTATTTACTAAATAGGTTGGCTCATTTTGTGGATTAACTAAGCATAATTATTTTTATTATTTTCGTTTCATCAACTACAATTTCATTAAATTTTTTGTTTAGTATTTTTTGAAATTATTATTAAAAATATTTGGTACTAGGAGTTTTGATGGCTATTGTATATGCAACTATTCAGTGACTACTTAAAATATAATGATTTTTAAATAATTATTTATATATTATACTGCATCCATTCGTCATAAGCGAGCCACTTCTTTTGGGCACATGATTTAAGGAATTGAAATTTAAAGAGTTAAAGTGGAGAGAGTAAAGTATGAGATATAAAAAAATAAAGGAGTGAAAAGAATAAAGTAGTATTTGAGAAAATAAAGTAAGAGGGAAGATTTTTTGCTCGTTTATAACGGAGGGGGCATTTATTATTCTTATATTCAACCCCACGGATTCCATGTTCTGGATCCGCCATTTTCAAACGAATTTATCAAGTGAATTAATAACTAAAGCATTCAAAGATCATTATTTTTTTAAAAAAACATTCCTTAAATTTTGATTCACAAAAGACGAACAAATGATACTGCTATCATTCACAATACATGAAGTAGGTTGATCAAGAACAACATCACTCGAAGCTATTGAACTCTGAACGAACACCAACATTAGCTACAAAAAAAAGAATTTAGTCAGTTTAAAAACAACAAAATATGATTCAAGATATAATTAAATATTTACCATACTAAAAAATTAATAAAATGAACATAATAATTAAAAAAAGAATACTACATATTTATAACAACAAAATATGATTCAAGATATAATTAAATATTTACCATACTAAAAAATTAATAAAATGAACATAATAATTAAAAAAGAATGCTACATATTTATTTCTCAAATTATTTTTCTTTAATATAAATACATTAAACAAAACAGGCAAAAAAATATATATATATACCCAAAAAATTTATATACCCAAAATCTCAAACACAACAGCCCAAATTAATTATAAGAATAACCCAAGTATTAAAAACTAACAGCCTATAGACAATTCAAAGTGGCCCAAACCTGTTAATCCAATTAATCCCAAAACCATGATCTCATTAGTTTACTTAACCTAACAATGCTCGTAATTGTGATTAAAGATAATTTAAAATAAAACGGAGTACTATAGAATAAAAAAGAAAAGCAATCGACTCCAGATGAAAACCTCACCCCGCTCCCATTCCCGTCGCCGCCCTCTTCCCCCAGCACAACGACGCCTTCCGCCTCACCACACCACACCACACCACACCATCAATCCTCAAAAGGTCGCCTAAACGGCTACCCAATTAGCCCTATTCTGCTTTTAGAACTGACTTCTAAAACTGAATCTTTGGAAACATATAGAGCAAAAGATTTGGTTCGCGGCCTCGATAAGCAGAGGACGACGGAAGCGATGGACTTTCCGGCGAAAACGCGCAATAAGCGGCGGCAATCAACACGAAAGGTAATCCGAAACTCTATCCCAACCCTAGAAAATTTGTTTTTCTATATGATTCTAACAATTTGGTAAAAACCTTAGCAGATATGAGGCTACTAATAAGGGATCGAGTGCCGATGAAGGGGGTGGAACATCCGATGGAAGAATAAAGCAACAGACGGCTCTAAACGACAAAAGGTAATTAAAATCCCTTTCCCAGACCTAGAAAAATATTTTTTCTACATGATTGTCACATATTGGTGAAGACCCTAACAGATCTGAGGAAAAATCGAAAGGACTCATGCTTGGGTTTAAACTCCTGAATGATATCATATTCACAGTAGACAAAAAATCAATTATTTTTTTTCCTCGGATGCTTTTCTTCAGTCACATTTGGATGAAATAAAGTGGATCATGTGTCTAAAACCAGGAATCTACATGTACTGTTATCTCATATTTAAGTTTTAAAACTGAATATTAATCACTATGTAATTTCAGTTTATCCAACAATTGAGTAACCTAAAAAATGAATCTAGGAATAAACCATCATATTACTTAGTGTTGTGATCATATACCTGTCAATCATAGATTAAGTATTTTATATAGACTTTAAATTAAACAATGAGAACCAATTGGACATAAAGAAAAAAAAACACATAAAATTTAGATAGAGAATGTTTACTTAATTCTTATTCTGATTCAGCTGTTTGATTATGAATTTCAGGTAGTTAGATTAATTTGTTAATGAGAAACGTTGATAAGCATGGAGCTGACTTGTACTTCTTTCAGATTTGTAGAGTTGTGAAGCAGTTGATCATGCTAAGAGATTGAAGGAGGACTGAGAGGGTTATTATGCTGTCCATTTGGATTCTTTATGGTTTATGAACTAGGTGCTGGTTGCATTATCTAAACAAAATTAGAGCTTTAATCTATTTTCTTACCTGTGAGCTTTTGTCTACATTATGTTGGAATGCAACTTTTCCTTTGTCTGATTTCATTGCAATTGTTCTGCTCGGTACAAAAGCATTTGGCTGGGTTAGTTAAAGCTCCGTATTTTCTATTCACCATATCAAGTAGTATACTGGGGCACATGAAAAAAAAGAGTTGGGCTCATGAACGATCAGAATGTTGCATTTTTATCTTGCCCTAATGTTCAGCAATTTTAGTTTACAAATTGAATTTTGCTCTCACCTACTCATTGTTAGCGATGACATGATTTTTAGAATCTTCGTGGTTGGTGTTGGCGCATGATGAGCTCTAGGAATCTGGGTATATAAAATTAAACTTAGGGGAGAAAGCTTTGGTTTTGCTATTGGATGGAAGTGTTAGTTCATTTGATTTTCCACCTCTTCATTGCATTTGTTGCATTTTACAAGAACTTTGCACTTACCGCATTATCACTACAGGTAGTGACAGTTCCCACACAAGACCTTCAACCCACCAATCCTCGGATACTTGACTAAGTTGATGATCTTGCACAACTAAGTTATTTGATCGAGCCTTCAGTTCTTCACAATCCTCAGCCTAGATATTTACAAGATAATTTATATGTAATTCTCTATTTTTATGAACCTTTTCATTTTGTTTGTTTATACTGATTGCCTCTGTTCTTAAATCATTTTCTTGTCTTTGTTTTGTGTAGAGAATGGCAGGCCCTGTATATTTTGTCCATCAATCCTTTTAAAAATGTCTAGCTATATGGGGATGATAAAGAAGAAACTTTTGGACACTCCTCATACTTATGCTGTTGCTGATGCAGCATGCAATGCAATGATAGCAGGTGCTATATAATACCTTAAATACTTGGAGAAATTCTTGCCTTGTTAGCATATTGGTTCAGCAAGTTGCTAATTTCTCTTTCCGTTTTGCTAATTTTTTATATTTGCAGATGAAGAAGTTGACTAATAAGAAAGAAGGAGGTGCAAAAAAAAAGGAAAAAAGAAATAAAAAAGAAAGAAGAAGGTGCAAAAAAAAGAAAAGAAAAAAACAGAAAGAGGGAGATGAAAGCAAAAAAAGAATATAAAGCGCTGTTGGAGGAGTTGAAATCAGCAACCTCAACAACTGTTACTAGGTAGAAAAGGAGTTGAAATAGGAGAGCAATGAGACTGACATAGGAGGGGGAACAAACTTAGGAAGTTACCTGATTAGACAGAAGGAGATGCAAAATAAAAAAAGAAAGAAAAAAAGAAAGAAAGAAGGTGAAGCAAGCAAAGAAAGAAGATAAAGAGCTGTTGGAGGAGATGAAATCAGCAACTTCAAGAACTGTTACAAGGGAGAAAAGGAGATTATGTAGAAGAGGACTGAGGCTGACACAATTCTGAACAACTGCCCAATCTAGGACATGCCCCAGATCCTTGACGTGCAGAAGCTGACCAACACAAGGTGACCCCCTTTCTTTTCTTTTATTCTTCTTTTTTTTTGTTGGTTGGTGTTTTTAGTATTCTTCCACACTAAACTCCAACTTGCAAGTACGGCCTTAGTATAAGGAGGGGTTGCTCATTTGTGTCTTGCGTTTGTTTGTATTTTTATGTATTTATTTTAGTAGCAAGTCAAACATGACCTAGTCTACCTACATGATACCCTACCTACAAAGATGATTAATTCGTGCTTTTGTTTGATGAGTTCAGTTTTTAACTACATGACTCCAGTTAAGTGATTTAAGACTGATGGAATATTGAGTTTAAGTTGGATAAAAGCCACATTATGTGAGATTTGAGCTTTGTTGTAAAACACTCTCTACTTTATTCCGAGTTATTTTATTTTGCATTTAATCTTCATATGGTATGGTCAATGTGCAATAGGGATAGAGGGCAACTAGGATAACCATGTTTGAGCCTTGTTTCCATTCAATATATACCCAACACATGTTATCCAAGCTAGCCATATTCTTGCCAATTCTCTTTTCTCAGCTCTCTAACAATCTCTGCTCTTGAGGTAGCACTACAACTCCATCGTTTTGGAATCACAGTTTTCTTAGTGTGAAAAGCAATGGCTCGTTGAACACGATAATCCCTAATTTGAATGTTTTTTATGTTTAGAGATTAAGTTCGAATTATGTGAATTTTCTCCTTTTCCTGTATATTGAATTTAATCCTAAGATATACAATTCCGTTTGATTCTGATTATTGCTTGCTTTCCTGGCATTATTTATTTGAAATATTGAGCTCAATTGCTAAATGCTTATATTTTTTTCAAAATAACCATGGGGGTGGTCAAATGGTGTTGAGAATTTGTTGTAATATGACTAAGATGTCAGTGGCCATGCTGCCTCACATGCTAAAATCAGTAAATGGATATGCTATTTCTTTTCATGCTTGGTGAATACTAAAATAATATGAAGATGCGCGCTTTTGCATGTGAATATAATACAGTGTCTTTCTGCACATAAATATGAAAGACTTATGGTGCTATGTTGAGCTGTTATGTTATGTCAGAGACGTAGTCTTAACGAAAGCCCTTCTCCATCTGCAGAGAATAAAAGGCACGGGATATAGCTCATCGGCTATTACTTATGACAACATCATGGTCCTGTACAGGAAAGCTGGTCAACTCGAGAAAATCCCTAGATTCTCATTCTCCCAGAAATGAAGAAAAATGGTGTAGCCGAAAATAGATGAAATGATGAGGTTATTATCACTTGACTTCACTATATGCACATCTAGGGCAAAAAAGATTAAATGATAAGGTTGTGTGCTTTACAGAAATTTCTCCGGTTAAGCTTGGACAGCTCGAAGAAGCCAAGGCTGTGCTAGATGACTAGACTTCTACTTGCCACACATACGACGTCAGAGTGCGGAACATACTCCTGATTGGCTACAATCCGAAAGGTCTCCCCGATAAATCCGATGCACTGCTTTGGGATTTAATAAAAAGGGAAGAAATACCGACCTCCCTTCAGAAGGTACGCCTACTGTTCTCTTTAAAATCTATACCGCTCTTCATTTAATTCAAAATATGGTGATCGGACGCAGATAATTAAGTTCTGATTTTCATCAGGGCCGTCGAATATCCACGCTTTCTTCTCCTCCTCCATTGTCCAGTCCTTTCGATATGTGCTTATGGAGCACTCTAATAGCCGCATGACACGATTCTTGAGAACCAGATTCTAAAAAAGGTGTGTTTTTTGCTTTCAAAATAGTACTTCTTATATCATTGCTTCCGTACCTATTTAGCCGTTAACTGGAGCTGACTTGTACTGGTTTCTGATTTGTAGAGTTGTGAAGCAGTTGATCATGCTAAGAGATTGAAGGAGGATTCAATGCTTTTGCTGAGAGTGTTATCATACTGGTCATTTGGATTCTTTATGGTTTATGAACTAGGTGCTGGTTGCATTACCTGAGATTAGGTAGTTATCTAAACCAAATTAGAGCTTTAATCTATTTTCTTACCCGTGAGCTTTTGTCTACATTATGTTGGAATGCAACTTTTCCTTTGTTTGATTTCATTGCAATTGTTCTGCTCGGCACTAAAGCATTTGGCTGGGTTAGTTAAAGCTTTGTATTTTCTATGCACTGCATCAAGTAGTATAGTGGGGCACATGAAGAAAAAGAGTTGGGCTCATGAACGATCAGAATGTTGCATTTTTATCTTGCCTTAATGTTTAGCAATTTTAGTTTAAAATTGTATTTTTCTCTCAACTACTCACTGATTGTGATGACATGATTTTTAGAATCTTCCTTGTTGGTGTTTGCGAGATGATGAGCTCTGGGAATCTGGGAAAATAAAATCAAACTCAGGGGAGAAAGAATTGGTTCTGCTATCGGTAGGATGTGTTAGTTCATTTGATTTTCCACCTCTTCACTGCTTTTGTCGCATTCTACAAGAACTTTGCACTTACTGCATTATCACTACAGGTAGTGACAGTTCCCACTCAAGACCTACCAACCAATCCTCAGATACTTGACTAAGTAGATGATCTTACACAACTAAGTTATTTGATCGAGCCTTCAGTTCTTCACAATCTGCAGACTAGATATTTACAAGATAATTTATATGTAATTCTCTATTTTTGAGAACCTTTTCATTTTGTTTGTTTATACTGATTGCCTCTGTTCTTAAATCATTTTCTTGTCTTTGTTTTGCATAGAGAATGGCAGGCCCTGTACTTTTGTCAATCAATCCATTTAATAATGTCTAGCTATATGGGGATGATAAAGAAAGAAACTTTTGGACACTCCTCATGCTTATGCTGTTGCTGATGCAGTATGCAATGCAATGATAGCAGGTGGTATATAATACCTTAAATACCCGGAGAAATGCTTACCTTGTTAGCATATTGGTTCAGCAAGTTGCTAATTTTCTCTTTTCGTTTTGCTAATTTTTGATATTTGCAGATGAAGAAGTTGACTAATAAGAAAGAAGGAGGTGCAAAAAAAAGAAAAGAAAAAAAGAAAAGAGAAAAAGAAAAGAGAAAAAAAGAAAAAAAGAAAGAAAGAAGGTGCAAAAAAAGAGAGAAGAAAAAAAGAAAGAAGACGAAAGCAAAAAAAAGAAGATAAAACGCTGTTGGAGGAGATTAAATCAGCAACCTCAAGATCTGTTACAAGGGAGAAAAGGAGTTGAAATAAGAGAGGAATGAGGCTTGCATAGGAGGGGGAACAAAATTAGGAAGTTGCCTGATTATACTGAAGGAGATGCAAAAAAAAAGAAAAAAAGAAAGAAGGTGAAGCAAGCAAAGAAATATGATAAAGAGCTGTTGGTGGAAATGAAATCAGCAACTTCAAGAACCCTTACAAGGGAGAAAATGAGTTTATGTAGGAGAGGGTTGAGGCTGAGCAGCATGCAAGGGAAGAAGAGACAACTGCCCAATCTAGGACATGCCCAGATCCCATGACGTGCAGAAGCTTACCAAAACAAGGTGACCCCCTTTCTTTTCTTTTATTCTTATTTTTTTTTGTTGGTCAGTGTTTTTAGTCTTTTTGCACACTAAAGTCCAACTTGCAAGTACGGCCTTAGTGGGAGGAGGTGTTGCTCATTTGTGTCTTGCTTTTGTTTGTATTTTTCTGTATTTGTTTCAGTAGCATGTCGAACATGACCTAGTGTACCTACATGATTCCCTACCTTCTAGGATGATTAATTCGTGCTTTTGTTTGATGAGTTCAGTTTTTTACTACATGACTCCAGTTAAGTGATTTAAGAATGATGGAATATTGAGTTTGAGTTTGATAAAAAGCCACATTATGTGAGATTTGAGCTTTGTTGTAAAACACTCTCTACATTATTCCGAGTTACTTTATTTTGCATGTAATCTTCATATGGTATGGTCAATATGGAATAGGGATAGAGGGCAAATAGGATAACCATGTTTGAGCCTTGTTTCCATTCAATATATACCCAACACATGTTATCCTAGCTGGCCATATTCTTGCCAAGTCTCTTTCTCAAGCTCTCTAACAATCTCTGCCCTTGAGGTAGCACTACAACTCCATCGTTTTGGAATCACTGTTTTCTTAGTGTGAAAAGCAATGGCTCGTTGAACACCATAATCCCTAATTTGAATGATTTTTATGTTTAGATATTCAGTTCGAACTATGTGAATTTTCTCATGTATATTGAATTTAATCTTAAGATATACAATTCCGTTTGATTCTGATTATTGCTTTCCAGTTGTTATTTATTTGATATATTGAGCTCAATTGCTAAATGCACATATTTTTTTCAAAATAACCGTGCGGTATGGACAAATGGTGTTGAGAATTTGCTGTAATATGACTAAGATGTCAGTGGCCTTGCTGCCTAACATGCTAAAATCAGTAAATGGGTATGCTATTTCTTATAATGCTAGGTGAATACTAAAATAATATGAAGATGCGCGCTTTTGCATGTGAATATAATACAGTCTTTCTGCACATAAATATGTAAGGCTTATGGTGCTATGTTGAGCTGTTATGTTATGTCAGAGAAGTAGTCTTAACGAAAGCCCTTCTCCGTCTGCAGAGAATAAAAGGCATGGGTTATGGCTCATCAGCTATTACTTATGACAACATCATGGTCCTGTACAGGAAAGCAGGTTAATTCGAGAAAATCCCTGAGACTCTCATTGTAGAAAAATGGTGCTTGACTTCACTATATGCACATCTAGGGCAAAAAAGATTAAATGATAAGGTTGTGTGCTTTACAGAAATTTCTCCGGTTAAGCTTGGACAGCTCGAAGAAGCCAAGGCTGTGCTAGATGACTAGACTTCTACTTGCCACACATACGACGTCAGAGTGCGGAACATACTCCTGATTGGCTACAATCCGAAGGGTCTCCCCGATAAATCCGATGCACTGCTTTGGGATTTAATAAAAAGGGAAGAAATACCGACCTCCCTTCAGAATGTACGCCTACTGTTCTCTTTAAAATCTATACCGCTCTTCATTTAATTCTAAATATGGTGATCGGACGCAGATAATTAAGTTCTGATTTTCATCAGGGCCGTCGAATATCCACGCTTTCTCCTCCTCCTCCATTGTCCAGTCCTTTCGATAAGTGCTATGGAGCACTCTAATAGCCGCATGACACGATTCTTGAGAACCAGATTCTAAAAAAGGTGTGTTTTTTGCTTTCCAAATAGTACTTCTTGTATCATTGCTTCCGTACGTATTTAGCCGTTAACTGGAGCTGACTTGTATTGGTTTCTGATATGTAGAGTTGTGAAGTAGTTGATCATGCTAAGAGATTGAAGGAGGATTCAATGCTTTTGCTGAGAGTGTTATCATACTGGTCATTTGGATTCTTTATGGTTTATGAACTAAGTGCTGGTTGCATTACCTGAGATTAGGTAGTTATCAAAACCAAATTAGAGATTTAATCTATTTTCTTACCCGTGAGCTTTTGTCTACATTATGTTGGAATGCAACTTTTCCTTTGTTTGATTTCATTGCAATTGTTCTGCTCGGCACTAAAGCATTTGGCTGGGTTAGTTAAAGCTCTGTATTTTCTATGCACTGCATCAAGTAGTATAGTGGGGCACATGAAAAAAAAAGAGTTGGGCTCATGAACGATCAGAATGTTGCATTTTTATCTTGCCTTAATGTTTAGCAATTTTAGTTTACAAATTGTATTTTCCCTCAGCTACTCATTGATTGTGATGACATGATTTTTAGAATCTTCCTGGTTGGTGTTTGCGAGATGATGAGCTCTGGGAATCTGGGAAAATAAAATCAAACTCAGGGGAGAAAGAATTGGTTCTGCTATCGGTAGGATGTGTTAGTTCATTTGATTTTCCACCTCTTCACTGCTTTTGTTGCATTCTACAAGAACTTTGCACTTACTGCATTATCACTACAGGTAGTGACAGTTCCCACTCAAGACCTACCAACCAATCCTCAGATACTTGACTAAGTAGATGATCTTACACAACTAAGTTATTTGAACGAGCCTTCAGTTCTTCACAATCTTCAGACTAGATATTTACAAGATAATTTATATGTAATTCTCTATTTTTGAGAACCTTTTCATTTTGTTTCTTTATATTGATGATTGCCTCTGTTCTTAAATCATTTTCTTGTCTTTGTTTTGCATAGAGAATGGCAGGCCCTGTACTTTTGTCAATCAATCCATTTAACAATGTCTAGCTATATGGGGATGATAAAGAAAGAAACTTTTGGACACTCCTCATGCTTATGCTGTTGCTGATGCAGCATGCAATGCAATGATAGCAGGTGGTATATAATACCTTAAATACCCGGAGAAATGCTTACCTTGTTAGCATATTGGTTCAGCAAGTTGCTAATTTTCTCTTTTCGTTTTGCTAATTTTTGATATTTGCAGATGAAGAAGTTGACTAATAAGAAAGAAGGAGGTGCAAAAAAAAAAAGAAAAGAAAAAAAGAAAAGAGAAAAAAAGAAAAAAAGAAAGAAAGGTGCAAAAAAAAAGAGAAGAAAAAAAAAGAAAGAAGACGAAAGCAAAAAAAAGAAGATAAAACGCTGTTGGAGGAGATTAAATCAGCAACCTCAAGATCTGTTACAAGGGAGAAAAGGAGTTGAAATAGGAGAGGAATGAGGCTGACATAGGAGGGGGAACAAAATTAGGAAGTTGCCTGATTATACTGAAGGAGATGCAAAAAAAAAAGAAAAAAAGAAAGAAGGTGAAGCAAGCAAAGAAAGATGATAAAGAGCTGTTGGTGGAGATGAAATCAGCAACTTGAAGAACCCTTACAAGGGAGAAAATGAGTTTATGTAGGAGAGGGTTGAGGCTGAGCAGCATGCAAGGGAAGAAGAGACAACTGCCCAATCTAGGACATGCCCAGATCCCATGACGTGCAGAAGCTTACCAAAACAAGGTGACCCCTTTCTTTTCTTTTATTCTTATTTTTTTTGTTGGTCAGTGTTTTTAGTCTTTTTGCACACTAAAGTCCAACTTGCAAGTACGGCCTTAGTGGGAGGAGGTGTTGCTCATTTGTGTCTTGCTTTTGTTTGTATATTTTTCTGTATTTGTTTCAGTAGCATGTCGAACATTACCTAGTGTACCTACATGATTCCCTACCTTCTAGGATGATTAATTCGTGCTTTTGTTTGATGAGTTCAGTTTTTTACTACATGACTCCAGTTAAGTGATTTAAGAATGATGGAATATTGAGTTAGTTTGATAAAAAGCCACATTATGTGAGATTTGAGCTTTGTTGTAAAACACTCTACATTATTCCGAGTTACTTTATTTTGCATGTAATCTTCATATGGTATGGTCAATATGGAATAGGGATACAGGGCAAATAGGATAACCATGTTTGAGCCTTGTTTCCATTCAATATATACCCAACACATGTTATCCTAGCTGGCCATATTCTTGCCAAGTCTCTTTCTCAAGCTCTCTAACAATCTCTGCCCTTGAGGTAGCACTACAACTCCATCGTTTTGGAATCACTGTTTTCTTAGTGTGAAATGCAATGGCTCGTTGAACACCATAATCCCTAATTTGAATGATTTTTATGTTTAGATATTCAGTTCGAACTATGTGAATTTTCTCATGTATATTGAATTTAATCTTAAGATATACAATTCCGTTTGATTCTGATTATTGCTTTCCAGTTGTTATTTATTTGATATATTGAGCTCAATTGCTAAATACACATATTTTTTTCAAAATAACCGTGCGGTATGGACAAATGGTGTTGAGAATTTGCTGTAATATGACTAAGATGTCAGTGGCCTTGCTGCCTAACATGCTAAAATCAGTAAATGGGTATGCTATTTCTTATAATGCTAGGTGAATACTAAAATAATATGAAGATGCGCGCTTTTGCATGTGAATATAATACTGTCTTTCTGCACATAAATATGTAAGGCTTATGGTGCTATGTTGAGCTGTTATGTTATGTCGGAGAAGTAGTCTTAACGAAAGCCCTTCTCCATCTGCAGAGAATAAAAGGCATGGGTTATGGCTCATCAGCTATTACTTATGACAACATCATGGTCCTGTACAGGAAAGCAGGTTAATTCGAGAAAATCCCTGAGACTCTCATTGTAGAAAAATGGTGTAGCCGAAAATAGATGAAATGATGAGGTTATTATCACTTGACTTGTGATATGCACATCTAGGGCAAAAAAGATTAAATGATAAGGTTGTGTGCTTTACAGAAATTTCTCCGGTTAAGCTTGGACAGCTCGAAGAAGCCAAGGCTGTGCAAGATGACTAGACTTCTACTTACCACACATACGACGTCAGAGTGCGGAACATACTCCTGATTGGCAACAATCCGAAGGGTCTCCCCGATAAATCCGATGCACTGCTTTGGGATTTAATAAAAAGGGAAGAAATACCGACCTCCCTTCAGAAGGTACTCCTACTGTTTTCTTTAAAATCTATACCGCTCTTCATTTAATTCAAAATATGGTAATCGGACGCAGATAATTAAGTTCTGATTTTCATCAGGGCCGTCGAATATCCACGCTTTCTTCTACTCCTCCGATGTCCAGTCCTTTCGATAAGTGCTTATGGAGCACTCTAATAGCCGCATGACACGATTCATGAAAACCAGATTCTAAAAAAGGTGTGTTTTTTGCATTCGAAATAGTACTTCTTATATCATTGCTTCCGTACCAATTTAGCCGTTAACTAGAGCTGACTTGTACTGGTTTCCGATTTGTAGAGTTGTGAAGCAGTTGATCATGCTACGAGATTGAAGGAGGATTCAATGCTTTTGCTGAGAGTGTTATCATACTGGTCATTTGGATTCTTTATGGTTTATGAACTAGGTGCTGGTTGCATTACCTGAGATTAGGTAGTTATCTAAACCAAATTAGAGCTTTAATCTATTTTCTTACCCGTCAGCTTTTGTCTACATTATGTTGGAATGCAACTTTTCTTTTGTTTGATTTCATTGTTCTGCTCGACACTAAAGCATTTAGCTGGGCTAGTTAAAGCTCTGTATTTTCTATGCACTGCATCAAGTAGTATAGTGGGGCACATGAAAAAAAAAGAGTTGGGCTCATGAACGATCAGAATGTTGCATTTTTATCTTGCCTTAATGTTTAGCAATTTTAGTTTACAAATTGTATTTTTCTCTCAGCTACTCACTGATTGTGATGACATGATTTTTAGAATCTTCCTGGTTGGTGTTTGCGAGATGATGAGCTCTGGGAATCTGGGAAAATAAAATCAAACTCAGGGGAGAAAGAATTGGTTCTGCTATCGGTAGGATGTGTTAGTTCATTTGATTTTCCACCTCTTCACTGCTTTTGTTGCATTCTACAAGAACTTTGCACTTACTGCATTATCACTACAGGTAGTGACAGTTCCCACTCAAGACCTACCAACCAATCCTCAGATACTTGACTAAGTAGATGATCTTACACAACTAAGTTATTTGAACGAGCCTTCAGTTCTTCACAATCTTCAGACTAGATATTTACAAGATAATTTCTATGTAATTCTCTATTTTTGAGAACCTTTTCATTTTGTTTCTTTATATTGATGATTGCCTCTGTTCTTAAATCATTTTCTTGTCTTTGTTTTGCATAGAGAATGGCAGGCCCTGTACTTTTGTCAATCAATCCATTTAACAATGTCTAGCTATATGGGGATGATAAAGAAAGAAACTTTTGGACACTCCTCATGCTTATGCTGTTGCTGATGCAGCATGCAATGCAATGATAGCAGGTGGTATATAATACCTTAAATACCCGGAGAAATGCTTACCTTGTTAGCATATTGGTTCAGCAAGTTGCTAATTTTCTCTTTTCGTTTTGCTAATTTTTGATATTTGCAGATGAAGAAGTTGACTAATAAGAAAGAAGGAGGTGCAAAAAAAAAGAAAAGAAAAAAGAAAAGAAAAAAAGAAAAGAAAAATAGAAAGAAGGTGCAAAAAAAAGAGAAGAAAAAAAAAGAAAGGAGATGAAAGCAAAAAAAAGAAGATAAAGCGCTGTTGGAGGAGATTAAATTAGCAACCACAAGATCTGTTACAAGGGAGAAAAGGAGTTGAAATAGGAGTGGAATGAGGCTGACATAGGAGGGGGAACAAAATTAGGAAGTTGCCTGATTATACTGAAGGAGATGCAAAAAAAAAGAAAAAAAGAAAGAAGGTGAAGCAAGCAAAGAAAGATGATAAAGAGCTGTTGGTGGAGATGAAATCAGCAACTTCAAGAACCCTTACAAGGGAGAAAATGAGTTTATGTAGGAGAAGGCTGAGGCTGAGCAGCATGCAAGGGAAGAAGAGACAACTGCCCAATCTAGGACATGCCCCAGATCCCATGACGTGCAGAAGCTTACCAAAACAAGGTGAACCCCTTTCTTTTCTTTTATTCTTATTTTTTTTTGTTGGTCAGTGTTTTTAGTCTTTTTGCACACTAAAGTCCAACTTGCAAGTACGGCCTTAGTGGGAGGAGGTGTTGCTCATTTGTGTCTTGCTTTTGTTTGTATTTTTCTGTATTTGTTTCAGTAGCATGTCGAACATGACCTAGTGTACCTACATGATTCCCTACCTTCTAGGATGATTAATTCGTGCTTTTGTTTGATGAGTTCAGTTTTTTACTACATGACTCCACTTAAGTGATTTAAGAATGATGGAATATTGAGTTTGAGTTAGATAAAAAGCCACATTATGTGAGATTTGAGCTTTGTTGTAAAACACTCTCTACATTATTCCGAGTTACTTTATTTTGCATGTAATCTTCATATGGTATGTTCAATATGGAATAGGGATAGAGGGCAAATAGGATAACCATGTTTGAGCCTTGTTTCCATTCAATATATACCCAACACATGTTATCCTAGCTGGCCATATTCTTGCCAAGTCTCTTTCTCAAGCTCTCTAACAATCTCTGCCCTTGAGGTAGCACTACAACTCCATCGTTTTGGAATCACTGTTTTCTTAGTGTGAAAAGCAATGGCTCGTTGAACACGATAATCCCTAATTTGAATGATTTTTATGTTTAGATATTCAGTTCGAACTATGTGAATTTTCTCATGTATATTGAATTTAATCCTAAGATATACAATTCCGTTTGATTCTGATTATTGATTTCCAGTCGTTATGTATTTGATATATTGAGCTCAATTGCTAAATGCACATATTTTTTTCAAAATAACCATGCGGTATGGACAAATGGTGTTGAGAATTTTGCTGTAATATGTAATATGACTAAGATGTCAGTGGCCTTGCTGCCTAACATGCTAAAATCAGTAAATGGGTATGCTATTTCTAATAATGCTAGGTGAATACTAAAATAATATGAAGATGCGCGCTTTTGCATGTGAATATAATACAGCCTTTCTGCACATAAATATGTAAGGTTGATGGTGCTATGTTGAGTTGTTATGTTATGTCAGAGAAGTAGTCTTAACGAAAGCCCTTCTCCATCTGCAGAGAATAAAAGGCATGGGATATGGCTCATCAGCTATTACTTATGACAACATCATGGTCCTGTACAGGAAAGCAGGTCAATTCGAGAAAATCCCTGAGACTCTCATTGTAGAAGAATGGTGTCGACGAAAATAGATGAAATGATGAGGTTATTATCACTTGATCTCACTTTATGCACATCTAGGGAAAAAAAGATGAAATGATAAGGTTGTGGGCTTTACAGAAATTTCTCTGGTTAAGCTTGGAGAGATCGAAGAAGCCAAGGCTGTGCTAGATGACTAGACTTCTACTTGCCACACATACGACATCAGAGTGCCGAACATTCCTGATTGGCTACTATCAGAAGGGTCTCTCCGATAAATCTGATGCATTGCTTTGGGATATTATAAATAGGGAAGAAATACCAACTTCCCTTCAGAAGGTACGCCTACTGATCTGTTTAAAATCTATACCTTCATTTAATTCAAAATATGGTGATTGAACGCTGATAATTAAGTTCTGATTTTCATCAGGGCCGTCGACTATCCACGCTTTCTTCTCCTCCTCCGATGTCCAGTCCTTTCGATAAGTGCTTATGGAGCACTCTAATAGCCGCATGACACGATTCTTGAGAACCAGATGCTAAAAAAGGTGTGTTTTTTGCATTCCAAATAGTACTCCTTATATCATTGCTTCCGTACCTATTTAGCCATTAACTGGAGCTGACTTGTACTAGTTTCCGATTTGTAGAGTTGTGATTCAGTTGCTCATGCTAAGAGATTGAAGGAGGATTCAATGCTTTTGCTGAGAGTGTTATCATACTGGTTATTTGGATTCTTTATGGTTTATGAACTCGGTGCTGGTTGCATTACCTGAGATTAGGTAGTTATCTAAACCAAATTAGAGCTTTAATCTATTTTCTTACCCGTGAGCTTTTGTCTACATTATGTTGGAATGCAACTTTTCCTTTGTTTGATTTCATTGCAATTGTTCTGCTCGGCACTAAAGCATTTGGCTGGGTTAGTTAAAGCTCTGTATTTTCTATGCACTGCATCAAGTAGTATAGTGGGGCACATGAAAAAAAAGAGTTGGGCTCATGAACGATCAGAATGTTGCATTTTTATCTTGCCTTAATGTTTAGCAATTTTAGTTTACAAATTGTATTTTTCTCTCAACTACTCACTGATTGTGATGACATGATTTTTAGAATCTTCCAGGTTGGTGTTTGCGTGATGATGAGCTCTGGGAATCTGGGAAAATAAAATCAAACTCTGGGGAGAAAGAATTGGTTCTGCTATCGGTAGGATGTGTTAGTTCATTTGATTTTCCACCTCTTCACTGCTTTTGTTGCATTCTACAAGAACTTTGCACTTACTTCATTATCACTACAGGTAGTGACAGTTCCCACTCAAGACCTACCAACCAATCCTCAGATACTTGACTAAGTAGATGATCACACAACTAAGTTATTTGAACGAGCCTTCAGTTCTTCACATTCTTCAGACTAGATATTTACAAGATAATTTATATGTAATTCTCTGTTTTTGAGAACCTTTTCATTCTGTTTGTTTATACTGATGATTGCCTCTGTTCTTAAATCATTTTTTTGTCTTTGTTTTGCATAGAGAATGGCAGGCCCTGTACTTTTGTCAATCAATCAATTTAACAATGTCTAGCTATATGGGGATGATAAAGATAGAAACTTTTGGACACTCCTCATGCTTATGCTGTTGCTGATGCAGTATGCAATGCAATGATAGCAGGTGGTATATAATACCTTAAATACCCGGAGAAATGCTTACCTTGTTAGCATATTGGTTCAGCAAGTTGCTAATTTTCTCTTTTCGTTTTGCTAATTTTTGATATTTGCAGATGAAGAAGTTGACTAATAAGAAAGAAGGAGGTGCAAAAAAAAAGAAAAGAAAAAAAGAAAAGAGAAAAAGAAAAGAGAAAAAAAGAAAAAAAGAAAGAAAGAAGGTGCAAAAAAAGAGAGAAGAAAAAAAGAAAGAAGACGAAAGCAAAAAAAAGAAGATAAAACGCTGTTGGAGGAGATTAAATCAGCAACCTCAAGATCTGTTACAAGGGAGAAAAGGAGTTGAAATAAGAGAGGAATGAGGCTTGCATAGGAGGGGGAACAAAATTAGGAAGTTGCCTGATTATACCGAAGGAGATGCAAAAAAAAAGAAAAAAAGAAAGAAGGTGAAGCAAGCAAAGAAATATGATAAAGAGCTGTTGGTGGAAATGAAATCAGCAACTTCAAGAACCCTTACAAGGGAGAAAATGAGTTTATGTAGGAGAGGGTTGAGGCTGAGCAGCATGCAAGGGAAGAAGAGACAACTGCCCAATCTAGGACATGCCCAGATCCCATGACGTGCAGAAGCTTACCAAAACAAGGTGACCCCCTTTCTTTTCTTTTATTCTTATTTTTTTTTGTTGGTCAGTGTTTTTAGTCTTTTTGCACACTAAAGTCCAACTTGCAAGTACGGCCTTAGTGGGAGGAGGTGTTGCTCATTTGTGTCTTGCTTTTGTTTGTATTTTTCTGTATTTGTTTCAGTAGCATGTCGAACATGACCTAGTGTACCTACATGATTCCCTACCTTCTAGGATGATTAATTCGTGCTTTTGTTTGATGAGTTCAGTTTTTTACTACATGACTCCAGTTAAGTGATTTAAGAATGATGCAATATTGAGTTTGAGTTTGATAAAAAGCCACATTATGTGAGATTTGAGCTTTGTTGTAAAACACTCTCTACATTATTCCGAGTTACTTTATTTTGCATGTAATCTTCATATGGTATGGTCAATATGGAATAGGGATAGAGGGCAAATAGGATAACCATGTTTGAGCCTTGTTTCCATTCAATATATACCCAACACATGTTATCCTAGCTGGCCATATTCTTGCCAAGTCTCTTTCTCAAGCTCTCTAACAATCTCTGCCCTTGAGGTAGCACTACAACTCCATCGTTTTGGAATCACTGTTTTCTTAGTGTGAAAAGCAATGGCTCGTTGAACACCATAATCCCTAATTTGAATGATTTTTATGTTTAGATATTCAGTTCGAACTATGTGAATTTTCTCATGTATATTGAATTTAATCTTAAGATATACAATTCCGTTTGATTCTGATTATTGCTTTCCAGTTGTTATTTATTTGATATATTGAGCTCAATTGCTAAATGCACATATTTTTTTCAAAATAACCGTGCGGTATGGACAAATGGTGTTGAGAATTTGCTGTAATATGACTAAGATGTCAGTGGCCTTGCTGCCTAACATGCTAAAATCAGTAAATGGGTATGCTATTTCTTATAATGCTAGGTGAATACTAAAATAATATGAAGATGCGCGCTTTTGCATGTGAATATAATACAGTCTTTCTGCACATAAATATGTAAGGCTTATGGTGCTATGTTGAGCTGTTATGTTATGTCAGAGAAGTAGTCTTAACGAAAGCCCTTCTCCGTCTGCAGAGAATAAAAGGCATGGGTTATGGCTCATCAGCTATTACTTATGACAACATCATGGTCCTGTACAGGAAAGCAGGTTAATTCGAGAAAATCCCTGAGACTCTCATTGTAGAAAAATGGTGCTTGACTTCACTATATGCACATCTAGGGCAAAAAAGATTAAATGATAAGGTTGTGTGCTTTACAGAAATTTCTCCGGTTAAGCTTGGACAGCTCGAAGAAGCCAAGGCTGTGCTAGATGACTAGACTTCTACTTGCCACACATACGACGTCAGAGTGCGGAACATACTCCTGATTGGCTACAATCCGAAGGGTCTCCCCGATAAATCCGATGCACTGCTTTGGGATTTAATAAAAAGGGAAGAAATACCGACCTCCCTTCAGAATGTACGCCTACTGTTCTCTTTAAAATCTATACCGCTCTTCATTTAATTCTAAATATGGTGATCGGACGCAGATAATTAAGTTCTGATTTTCATCAGGGCCGTCGAATATCCACGCTTTCTCCTCCTCCTCCATTGTCCAGTCCTTTCGATAAGTGCTATGGAGCACTCTAATAGCCGCATGACACGATTCTTGAGAACCAGATTCTAAAAAAGGTGTGTTTTTTGCTTTCCAAATAGTACTTCTTATATCATTGCTTCCGTACGTATTTAGCCGTTAAATGGAGCTGACTTGAATTGGTTTCTGATATGTAGAGTTGTGAAGTAGTTGATCATGCTAAGAGATTGAAGGAGGATTCAATGCTTTTGCTGAGAGTGTTATCATACTGGTCATTTGGATTCTTTATGGTTTATGAACTAAGTGCTGGTTGCATTACCTGAGATTAGGTAGTTATCAAAACCAAATTAGAGATTTAATCTATTTTCTTACCCGTGAGCTTTTGTCTACATTATGTTGGAATGCAACTTTTCCTTTGTTTGATTTCATTGCAATTGTTCTGCTCGGCACTAAAGCATTTGGCTGGGTTAGTTAAAGCTCTGTATTTTCTATGCACTGCATCAAGTAGTATAGTGGGGCACATGAAAAAAAAAGAGTTGGGCTCATGAACGATCAGAATGTTGCATTTTTATCTTGCCTTAATGTTTAGCAATTTTAGTTTACAAATTGTATTTTTCCCTCAGCTACTCACTGATTGTGATGACATGATTTTTAGAATCTTCCTGGTTGGTGTTTGCGAGATGATGAGCTCTGGGAATCTGGGAAAATAAAATCAAACTCAGGGGAGAAAGAATTGGTTCTGCTATCGGTAGGATGTGTTAGTTCATTTGATTTTCCACCTCTTCACTGCTTTTGTTGCATTCTACAAGAACTTTGCACTTACTGCATTATCACTACAGGTAGTGACAGTTCCCACTCAAGACCTACCAACCAATCCTCAGATACTTGACTAAGTAGATGATCTTACACAACTAAGTTATTTGAACGAGCCTTCAGTTCTTCACAATCTTCAGACTAGATATTTACAAGATAATTTATATGTAATTCTCTATTTTTGAGAACCTTTTCATTTTGTTTCTTTATATTGATGATTGCCTCTGTTCTTAAATCATTTTCTTGTCTTTGTTTGCATAGAGAATGGCAGGCCCTGTACTTTTGTCAATCAATCCATTTAACAATGTCTAGCTATATGGGGATGATAAAGAAAGAAACTTTTGGACACTCCTCATGCTTATGCTGTTGCTGATGCAGCATGCAATGCAATGATAGCAGGTGGTATATAATACCTTAAATACCCGGAGAAATGCTTACCTTGTTAGCATATTGGTTCAGCAAGTTGCTAATTTTCTCTTTTCGTTTTGCTAATTTTTGATATTTGCAGATGAAGAAGTTGACTAATAAGAAAGAAGGAGGTGCAAAAAAAAAAAAGAAAAGAAAAAAAGAAAAGAGAAAAAAAGAAAAAAGAAAGAAAGGTGCAAAAAAAAAGAGAAGAAAAAAAAAGAAAGAAGACGAAAGCAAAAAAAAGAAGATAAAACGCTGTTGGAGGAGATTAAATCAGCAACCTCAAGATCTGTTACAAGGGAGAAAAGGAGTTGAAATAGGAGAGGAATGAGGCTGACATAGGAGGGGGAACAAAATTAGGAAGTTGCCTGATTATACTGAAGGAGATGCAAAAAAAAAAGAAAAAAAGAAAGAAGGTGAAGCAAGCAAAGAAAGATGATAAAGAGCTGTTGGTGGGAGATGAAATCAGCAACTTGAAGAACCCTTACAAGGGAGAAAATGAGTTTATGTAGGAGAGGGTTGAGGCTGAGCAGCATGCAAGGGAAGAAGAGACAACTGCCCAATCTAGGACATGCCCAGATCCCATGACGTGCAGAAGCTTACCAAACAAGGTGACCCCTTTCTTTTCTTTTATTCTTATTTTTTTTGTTGGTCAGTGTTTTAGTCTTTTTGCACACTAAAGTCCAACTTGCAAGTACGGCCTTAGTGGGAGGAGGTGTTGCTCATTTGTGTCTTGCTTTTGTTTGTATATTTTTCTGTATTTGTTTTCAGTAGCATGTCGAACATTACCTAGTGTACCTACATGATTCCCTACCTTCTAGGATGATTAATTCGTGCTTTTGTTTGATGAGTTCAGTTTTTACTACATGACTCCAGTTAAGTGATTTAAGAATGATGGAATATTGAGTTAGTTTGATAAAAAGCCACATTATGTGAGATTTGAGCTTTGTTGTAAAACACTCTACATTATTCCGAGTTACTTTATTTTGCATGTAATCTTCATATGGTATGGTCAATATGGAATAGGGATAGAGGGGCAAATAGGATAACCATGTTTGAGCCTTGTTTCCATTCAATATATACCCAACACATGTTATCCTAGCTGGCCATATTCTTGCCAAGTCTCTTTCTCAGCTCTCTACAATCTCTGCCCTTGAGGTAGCACTACAACTCCATCGTTTTGGAATCACTGTTTTCTTAGTGTGAAAAAGCAATGGCTCGTTGAACACCATAATCCCTAATTTGAATGATTTTTATGTTTAGATATTCAGTTCGAACTATGTGAATTTTCTCATGTATATTGAATTTAATCTTAAGATATACAATTCCGTTTGATTCTGATTATTGCTTTCCAGTTGTTATTTATTTGATATATTGAGCTCAATTGCTAAATGCACATATTTTTTTCAAAATAACCGTGCGGTATGGACAAATGGTGTTGAGAATTTGCTGTAATATGACTAAGATGTCAGTGGCCTTGCTGCCTAACATGCTAAAATCAGTAAATGGGTATGCTATTTCTTATAATGCTAGGTGAATACTAAATAATATGAAGATGCGCGCTTTTGCATGTGAATATATACAGTCTTTCTGCACATAAATATGTAAGGCTTATGGTGCTATGTTGAGCTGTTATGTTATGTCGAGAAGTAGTCTTAACGAAAGCCCTTCTCCATCTGCAGAGAATAAAAGGCATGGGTTATGGCTCATCAGCTATTACTTATGACAACATCATGGTCCTGTACAGGAAAGCAGGTTAATTCGAGAAAATCCCTGAGACTCTCATTGTAGAAAAATGGTGTAGCCGAAAATAGATGAAATGATGAGGTTATTATCACTTGACTTGTGATATGCACATCTAGGGCAAAAAAGATTAAATGATAAGGTTGTGGGCTTTACAGAAATTTCTCCGGTTAAGCTTGGACAGCTCGAAGAAGCCAAGGCTGTGCAAGATGACTAGACTTCTACTTACCACACATACGACGTCAGAGTGCGGACATACTCCTGATTGGCAACAATCCGAAGGGTCTCCCCGATAAATCCGATGCACTGCTTTGGGATTTAATAAAAAGGGAAGAAATACCGACCTCCCTTCAGAAGGTACTCCTACTGTTTTCTTTAAAATCTATACCGCTCTTCATTTAATTCAAAATATGGTAAAGGACGCAGATAATTAAGTTCTGATTTTCATCAGGGCCGTCGAATATCCACGCTTTCTTCTACTCCTCCGATGTCCAGTCCTTTCGATAAGTGCTTATGGAGCACTCTAATAGCCGCATGACACGATTCTTGAAAACCAGATTCTAAAAAAGGTGTGTTTTTTTGCATTCGAAATAGTACTTCTTATATCATTGCTTCCGTACCAATTTAGCCGTTAACTAGAGCTGACTTGTACTGTTTCCGATTTGTAGAGTTGTGAAGCAGTTGATCATGCTACGAGATTGAAGGAGGATTCAATGCTTTTGCTGAGAGTGTTATCATACTGGTCATTTGGATTCTTTATGGTTTATGAACTAGGTGCTGGTTGCATTACCTGAGATTAGGTAGTTATCTAAACCAAATTAGAGCTTTAATCTATTTTCTTACCCGTCAGCTTTTGTCTACATTATGTTGGAATGCAACTTTTCTTTTGTTTGATTTCATTGTTCTGCTCGACACTAAAGCATTTAGCTGGCTAGTTAAAGCTCTGTATTTTCTATGCACTGCATCAAGTAGTATAGTGGGGCACATGAAAAAAAAAGAGTTGGGCTCATGAACGATCAGAATGTTGCATTTTTATCTTGCCTTAATGTTTAGCAATTTTAGTTTACAAATTGTATTTTTTCTCTCAGCTACTCACTGATTGTGATGACATGATTTTTAGAATCTTCCTGGTTGGTGTTTGCGAGATGATGAGCTCTGGGAATCTGGGAAAATAAAATCAAACTCAGGGAGAAAGAATTGGTTCTGCTATCGGTAGGATGTGTTAGTTCATTTGATTTCCACCTCTTCACTGCTTTTGTTGCATTCTACAAGAACTTTGCACTTACTGCATTATCACTACAGGTAGTGACAGTTCCCACTCAAGACCTACCAACCAACCCCTCAGATACTTGACTAAGTAGATGATCTTACACAACTAAGTTATTTGAACGAGCCTTCAGTTCTTCACAATCTTCAGACTAGATATTTACAAGATAATTTATATGTAATTCTCTATTTTTGAGAACCTTTTCATTTTGTTTCTTTTATTGATGATTGCCTCTGTTCTTAAATCATTTTCTTGTCTTTGTTTTGCATAGAGAATGGCAGCCCTGTACTTTTGTCAATCAATCCATTTAACAATGTCTAGCTATATGGGGATGATAAAGAAGAAACTTTTGGACACTCACTGCTTATCTGCTGTTGCTGATGCAGCATGCAATGCAATGATAGCAGGTGGTATATAATACCTTAAATACCCGGAGAAATGCTTACCTTGTTAGCATATTGGTTCAGCAAGTTGCTAATTTTCTCTTTTTGTTTGCTAATTTTTGATATTTGCAGATGAAGAAGTTGACTAATAAGAAAGAAGGAGGTGCAAAAAAAAA